>NC_084746.1:40954409-41179409 GCF_033978785.1 Entelurus aequoreus | reverse complement strand
GAGGGGGCTGGGTGACGTCACTGGTCAGAAAATGTATTTCAGAATTACCTTACCTAACAGCACAATGTACGATTAAAAAATAATTATGGCACAAACCAGCACCAATGAACAGAAGTGTAATTTTAATATTTGCAATTACAAGGTAAAAAAATGGGTGGATGGATGCAATTATAAGGGGGGCCAACTTGACACAGGCTAGCATTGTACCACAGTAATATCGCCCCTACTTTAATACACTTAATTGACACTTTCGTATTTAACCAGTGAATAATAAAATAATGAATGAAGTCATGACTATATGATATATAATGACTATATACGGTATTTATGTTCCGTTCTAAGGACGAGTTGCTGTTCGGCGAGTATGAAGGAAATCACTACATTGTAAATGTTGTCTCATGAAGCATGTTTTACAGCATATCGTCACGCGAAAGTCATGTAAATACTTTCAAAAATAATTAAACGACGTGAAAAAGGTGAAAAATAACGTCGTTACCTGAAAGATTCGCAGAAAGTTGAGCTTCTCTCAACATCAAAAGGTGCCGCCGCCGCCGCCTTCATGTCGCATTCAGGAACTACACGTAATTTTCGCAGTCGGCGGGGATATCAGCGGCTATCTTTCACCAGGCGACGTTCAAGGAGCTATGCAAACATCACCAGGAGTGGGATTAAAAGATGCCGACAAATTATTTAAAATATCCTGAAAATGATTAGCTCTTTTGGAGAAGGCGATGAGCAGTTCAAGGTCAGAGTGGACAGTGTTGCCAACTCTTCAGTAAGGAAAGCAGCTATTTGCTGTCATAAAAGTTGCGAGAAGTCGCTAGATGACGATTCTCTGGCTTTTAACACTATGTGAGTTGTGTGGTCCTCTGTGTTTTTACATGTTTATTTCTATTTATTGTTTTAATTAGTTTGACCCTTTAAAGTCGTTTTTAATCATATTTACTTTTATGTTGTTTTTATATTGGTTTTATATTTATTTATGTTGTTTTTATTCAGTCATTGGTGGAGCTAAGGATAGTATTTGAATCTTGTTTTCAATATTTTTGTGCAGCACTTTGGAAACATTTTTGTTGTTTAAATGTGCTATATAAATAAAGTGGATTGGATTGGATTACTACTGTGCTACTTATTTGGGGTTGCAGAGAACTGAATTTTAGTCTTAAAAATCCCTTAAAAAACTGTCCAAAAACACCTTTTTTGGGCCACAGTTCTCTTTTCACCTGGCTATGCTTCTTTTAGATTCCAAAATGGAACAGTGTAACCAGGGGTGTGTTTTATTATTTTTCAAGTTATTTCATATTATTTATTTTTTTATTTTAAAATTCATATATTTTTTTAATTAGTTTTGATTATTATTTCTATTTTCTACATAATTTCGTCAATGGAGAAAAAATATACACCATGTTGTAGCTGTGTTTGGCCTGAAGAGGGTGCTGTCGCCCATGAGCGGCATGGCAAGACGACTGTCTCTTTAAATATTGCTTCCGGGTTGACCCTACCTGTTGTTTACAAGTCATTTTACATAGCGTCGAGAAGACGTTCACGCTAGCTAAGTCGGCCTGAAGAAGGTATAACTTACCGAAAGGTTGCCTTGACTTGTCTTAATAAATACCTACTATATTTCTATATTTTTTAATTTTTTTTTTCGTTTTTCTTGTTAATTATCGAAGGCGAGACAAATATACTTTAATGCTGTTTTTTTGACGGGGCATTTTTGCAGTCAACTTCGACTTTTTCCAATTTATTTTTTTTTTTTATATGTATTTTTTAATTATTATTATTTTTTTAAATAATCAAAATAAGTACAAAAACAGTACACATCAGCGCCAGGGGGTTGTAAACTAATATATATATATATATATATATATATATATATATATATATATATATATATATATATATATATATATATATATATATATATATAACAACAAGTTTAGTAAACAATTTAAATGTGGAACTTTTTCCAATTTTTTCAAGATTTATCACAATGTCGATGACGTTGAGAGGCGATATGACGCCATTTCCGGTCCGGCGGAGACAACCTCACTGGCGCAAGTTGGTTCCCCCCGGAATATACCCGCCAAAATAGCCGGCTTCTGGACCAGACGCGGCATTCCCCTCGCGTAACCTATGCTGAAGCAACACCAGGGGACCATAGACACCAAGTTGGTGACCCAAATTGTCCCGGCTTCGACACATGCCGACGTCATAGCGATAAACCTTGGGTCAGGCGATGGAACGCCCCCCGGCGGCAACATTGTGTCACTACAGGCATACAAAATCATAGTGGAGGTCTTGCACTTCAACCTTTCTCGAACCCCATGCACATATTTTGCCAGCATACACACCCAAAAAGCAAAACACCCCGACAATACCAGGCATGACAATAAATTTGACTCCAAAGCCAGATGCATGAATAACATCATCCAAATTATACATCATCTCAAAAACATTACTAAAGAGAATCAGCCGCCCACTATATCTAAAATGGTTCTCACTCTGGCCAACATGATCAGGCCAGCGGTCATTCATCCCAATACACAAGCCTTGATCATGGACAAGGCCAACGAATGGGTAGACACTACAATTTGCATTTTGAGGGACCAATACCAAAAAACCTTACAAGTTGAGATGGACAAACTGATCCTCTTGATCGGAACGGGCTGGATGTCCCCATTTCCAATTGCCTCGGTCTGGGCAAATAAACAATCGAGGCGCAGACTGGCGGTCGACACTCTAGTACAAGCAGAGGCCCGAATAGCCTCTCTCTTAGTATCCACCCCCTCCCCTTCTCACAGCCAGGATACAAGGGCACATCCGAGCGAGCTGCAAGCAACTGAGGACCTCAGCTTGGCGACTCCCTTCGTCCAGTTCCGGGAACTACAGGCACGGGAGGAGACCCTTGGTGAGTTCCCTTCTACGACCTGCCTGGCACCTGCAACACAGACAGACAGACCATAGCTCAACGGACACGCGGACGGTACCTGCATCGCACCTTTAATGCAGAGCGACAAGACGACGGCAACATAAATGCAGGCGGGAGATTCCCTCCGTCTCATCTCAGGAGCCACAGCAACAGGCTGAGACTTGCGAGGAACCCCATCCCACAACCTGCAGTCCACCTGGAACAGAGAGGGACAGACCAAAATGTGCTGAATACATCAGGCCCCCGGTCGACACCTCTTGCAGCTCGCTTCCTCCAGCCTCAACTGCCCTACAAAAGACTACATGCGGCGCTGTGAAGCCCACCTGAGATGTCTGCACTACCACTCAGAACTCGCCCATGGAAGTGCTGACACACTGGCTTCAGCAACTCATTTGGAGTCTTCCTAAAGCCGATCCTTCGGGGGGACCTGCATTAATAAAGCGTGTCTGATTGGACTTCCGGGGGTCCTCGGTGGGGTTTGAGCTTGGGTCCGTCAGTGTTCCGTTGGACAGTGCTACCCAGGGTTGTGACCTTTACGGGTCCTAACCCTAACCCTAACTCAACCCCCATACTCCATTTTAAACCTAACCCTTAGCATAACCCCAATATCATTAAAAGAAAAATCTCCAAAGCCTCTCAATTTTAAATAAAGCAAAAGTATACCTTGGTGAAAATGCACTCCGTACGTCATACTGCACCTTGGTACTACCACTTACGTATTTTGTTGGAGTGAGGGGGAATACTTACCAGAACACAATTAATCCCCGGATCATATTACAGAAAAGAGAAATGTGGATCATTCACAAGGTTTTTGTTTTTTTTTAGAACATTTACTACTTGTAATCTGTTCATGCAATCAAAATTGCTAAAAATGTGATGATCATGTTAAATTCAATACATCAATAATCTTATATAAAGCATTTCATAAAAGATGACCGCCTAACCTACAATGTTTTTTTTATAACACCAGTGCAGGCTTAAGGTTTTGGATATTTCTTATTGCCGAGAGCTCCAACCACTCGTACACTTTTTTGTGTGGCTCTATGCGGACTGAAACTCTGGAATAAACTGCACTTACAACACAAGAAATGTCGAACTATTTATCCATTTCGACAATTTTATAAACATCAGGTCTGGTTAAGGGTGAAAGTCTTTCATTTTAATTTGAATTGCTGTTGTATTCTGTCTCATAGTGTTAACATGTGCTCAATCACCATCGTTGGTATTGTTTATTCTTCTTACCTTGTTGGTATAAATTGTTGTTACAGTGTAATACTTATTTGTTTCCTGTGGGAACGCCACCATGATTTAACGTGTGTACAATCTAAAACAAAGTAACAGTGAAGCTCAATGAGACTCTTGGGGTGAGATCAAACACGTTACCTTCTTCCCACTCCCTTTCTGGCAGATCTGGATCGTCATGTTGACATACTGTATATTCATGTTTGCACTAAATGACTTCATGTTAATATATGTTGTCTACCTTGTATTTTTTCTGTTTCATTTCCTGAACAAAAAAGACTGATGGCCATTTATTTACACTGTGGAGTATTTTATTTTCCTAATATTATTACTGTGTAATATTTTCGAGTAATTATTGCAATATTTGGTGTGAAACAAAACATTATTACTGGGAAACGAGAGGGCGGAACCAAAGTGTGAGCGCCGGACTCCTTTGATCGAGGACACTTCCGCCTCCTTGCCAGACTGCTGTTGGATTGAGAAAGGACAGCTTCCGTGCCTCATTTCTTCTTTTAAGGTTGGTACACGGTGAAAATCACATAAACGTCTTCCATGAACGTTTTATGACAAGTTTGACGATCTTCTTGTCGGATTGTAGATGTGAAATGTCGAGTTAGTAGTTGTGTTTGTTTGAAGTCCTTTGTTGAGATGGCCGTGTTGTAAAATATATTAATGTGGAAACACACACACAACATAGAGACAAAAGCTGTGTCCCAATTCAGGGTCTGCATCCCTCGAAGGGCTAATTTGAAGGCCGCTTACGTCACATGCTTTGCGCGCCTTTGTTCAACCCGGATTTTTGGGTGGCAGGGATCAACCAGGAAATCCTCCGCAGGCTAGACGGTGCCTCCGAAGGTCCAGCCTTCTGAGGCTGCGTAGGCCGGGTCCTCCGAAGGATGCAGATCCTGAATTGGGATACAGCTAATGTTTCATTTGACTTTAGCCCTGGATATCCAGTGTTGGGATAGTTACTGAAAACCAGTAACTAGTTACAGTTACTAGTTATTTTATTTCAAAAGTAACTCAGTTACTTACACCAAAAAGTAACGCGTTACTGTGAAAAGTAACTATTTAGTTACTTATTTAAAAAACATTTTTTTAAGGCTCCCATTAATGCCCTTTTAGCCTTCATTTCAGTACTGTTATTGCACTGGATAATAATACAATCTGTTGATCAACTTGACATGCATTTGCATCACTGAACTCTGCTAAGCAACGTGGTCTACATACAACACACAAAGACAAAGATATGTTTCAAAGGGCCAATTTATTTTGGGCCAGAACAAATTGACAAAACTATTTTAAATAGCTGCAACATAACATACATAAGTAACAAACCGCATAATAAAAACATGTCACAACATAGCTGTAAACCTGGCTTCACCCAAGGAAGGCACACATGACATGATTATATGTCATGTCACTATATACAGTAGTGATGGGTTGATGAGGCCTCATGAAGCGTTTCGACACATTGCAAAACTGTATTGATACTGTGTCAATACTGTGTCACTAAATACTGACATCTGCTGGACATTAAAAATCCCTACAGGCAACTTATGGACCGACTCAACTGACACTGATTTTATGACCTAGTATATACAAGAATATAAACCAAGTCATTGTATTTCATTTAGGATTATTTCATATCTTCATTTAAATAAAAATATATTTTTATCTTTTTTAGATACAGTCAATAAATAATGTGAACATGTATCGTGACTAGGATGGTAGAAGGTGGGGATTGAACCCCAGTAACCAGAAACCCTCCGATTGCTGGCACGGCCACTCTACCAACTTCGCCACGCCGTCATTCCTGTACCTTCTCTAGTAACAGTAGTGATGGGTCCGGCAACACAGATGCATCGGCGCATACGTCGAGCTCATAGAGCGAAACCCTGTGTCGGTGCGCGTACCGCTTTTAGAAAGTCACGTGACCGATCATGAGCTGCTTTGGTCACGTGACCGATACGCGAACTGTATCGCACTGACGCCTCCTCTGTGCCCTGTGAGCAACGTTCCCTCTAAGGTGCGCGCCTGCGCAATTGCGCGGTGCTCAAGCGTCCTCCGCGCACACCGTGCGCCGCACAGCAAATATATGCCGCGCACCAAATCAAACCCATCTGAATTCTAAACAAAATAAACACATTTATTCTGTGTAATTTTGAAATGCAACTTTGAGTGACAGTGACAACAAGCGGCCCTAACGGTGTTCGTCAACAACACGCATTGCGCCGCTTCCTAATAAACACAGTTTGGCGCGCAGGCGTCAGTGCGATACAGTTCGCGTATCGGTCACGTGACCGGAACAGCGCATGAGCGGTAACGTGACCCGAACAGCTCATGATCGGTCACGTGACCAAAACAGCTCGTGTTCGGTCACGTGACTTTCTAAAAGCGATACGCGCACCGACACAGGGTATCGCTCTATGAGCTTGACGCATGCGCCGATGCATCGGTGTTGCCGGACCCATCACTAATATACAGTTGAATAAATTCCAACGGCACACCAGACAATATCTCGCGGCAATATCTCGTGGTTGAAAAACACTCATGCAGACAAAACATTCTGTTTACTGTCAATTCTCTAGATACTGTTTAATTTTCTAAATGAGAGAAACCATCTTTGAATGTCTAGTAATATTGTGTTAAAAGCCAAATTATGTTTATGGTGGCATTTCACCTGTTACACAGGAACAAAACTGTATTTAATTGTACTGTGTGAAATAGCATTAGACAAACAATGCTGAAAACAGGCACTTCAACTTGAAACAATGTGAATTTGGATAAGTAGTTTTATTTATATTTGAATGTAAATGGTAAATATACACCGTACTGTGTGTTGTATACTTTTTCTGTTTAATTTGACAGACAACCTTTTGATATTTAAACAGACATGTTAACTAGGGAAACATTGTAATTGTGGAATAAATAGAAGAACAGTTTCGGTGCTTCATTACTGTGTTAATTTTTATTTGCTTTTTAGGGAAAGAAGAACTACGGAGCCCCTAAAGGGACATGGAGGGAAAAAATGTTTTGCGAGATCTCGCGAAAGTTTTTTTTCCTATGTCAGTGAACCGGAAGTAAAACAGACAAAGCGATGATGAACCGGAAGTGAAACGGACAAGGCGATGAAGGAGCCTACCCATCATCCGTGGGAGAAGTTTATTGATTTCTATTTTAGTATTGGCCAAACATATAAAGACATCAAATCGTATTATGGTCCCACAACAGAGCACAGATGATGGGTAGGCTCCCGCATGCTCCCGCTCCTCCATCGCTGTGTCCGTTTCACTTCCGGTTCACCATCGCTGTGTCTGTTATACGTCCGGTTCACTGACAGGAGAAAAAAAACTTTTGCGAGATCTCGCAAAAAGTATTGCGAGATCTCGCAAAACATCCATGTCCCATTAGGGGCTCCGTAAAGAATAGCCGTCCTCCAAATAAGATTTCTATTTGTTACCACCGTCCTGGTCACTTGGGACCCGTAACATTATGAATGTTAGCTCCATTTGTAGTGTAGCTTTTAGCTTAGCCTTCTAATGTAGGACAACCGCTTCACCAACCTCCCAAAATTCCAAAATATATATTGCACACAAACCCGATTGCACCGTGCATAGACAAACAACAACACAAAACTTAGCTTTAGGCTACTGTTTACAAGCGTGTGCCAAAGCAGCAGTGTAGGTTTTGTTAAACACACATTTTACATCATTATTTTATCAGGCTTTTTGGTGTTTCACTAAAGTATGTACAATCTCTGGGTTTGATTCATTTTTAATAATTCTTGTTTTTTAATATACACTGTCGTGAGCATATACACATTTCTGTTCATTGATTAGCTCGAAAAAGTCAGCGTTTTGCCATTGATTTAGTTAGCTAGCAGTAAAATTAGTGCTTGTGTGTGAATAGGGGGTGCAACGATGAGGCGACAATAAAATGTAGTCTCCAACAAATATATTTGTTGAGAATAGTCATGACTTCATCACTCATATTTTTCTGGGTGGAGGCGGGTCCGCACCGCCACTTGCAAAAACATGGCAAGTGCTAACATGTAAAGGGTGAGAACAGTTCCTCTTATTCTTGTTAAAAACATGAACACCGTGCTCATTTTGCAAAGTAGACCTTGTTTTTAATGGCAGTACATCTGTGATACGCCAGCATTTAACACGTAGGCATGATATCGGACATCTGGAGGGAGGATGCGGACTCAACCTCGGTAGGAGTGTTACCTTCTACCTTGCTAGCGAGCTAACAATAATAATAATATATTTAATTTGTAATGCAAATATAAGTGTGAGACGGAGTTTTGTGAAAAAAACAATAACAATTATTTATAGCCGAAGTCAGCCATCAACTGAAATACTTTTTAAAGCAGCCGTAAAAAAAATAATAAAAAGGGACAAGTGGTAGAAAATGGATAGATGGATAGTCGCGTGCACAAACACACACACGCAGACAGGCAGGCACCAATGCGGAGGTATCATAAGATTAAACATGCAATCTAATAAATAGCCAATATTTGAAGAGTTACCGTATTTTTCGGAGTATAAGCCGCTCCGGACTATAAGTCGCCCCGGCCGAAAATGCATAACCAAGAAGGAAAAGAACATATATAAGTCGCACTGGAGTATAAGTCGCATTTTTTGGGGAAATTTATTTGATAAAACCCAACACCAAGAATAGACATTTGAAAGGCAATTTAAAATAAATAAAGTATAATGAACAACAGGCTGAATAAGTGTACGTTATATGACGCATAAATAACCAACTGAGAACGTGCCTGGTATGTTAATGTAACATATTATGGTAAAAGTCATTCAAATAACAATAACATATAGAACATGCTATACGTTTACCAAACAATCTGTCTCTCCTAATCGCTAAATCCCATGAAATCTTATACGTCTAGTCTCTTACGTGAATGAGCTAAATAATATTATTAGATATTTTACGGTAATGTGTTAATAATTTCACACATAAGTCGCTCCTGAGTAAAAGTCGCCCCCCCGGCCAAACTATGACAAAAAACTGCGACTTATAGTCCGAAAAATACGGTAATCAAATATATATACATTGAGCCTATTAGAGTGCTAAAACTGCCAAGAGTTAATCAATATACCAGTGTGCAGCTTTTTGAACATCACAAAATGCTTTTCTCTTAGAGGAAGTTAGATTTTGTGTTGTGTTTTGTTTTTATTGCTGCTATTTTAACTGTTTTTAATTACATAAACAAGGTTAATTGCTTTTTTTTTTTTTTTTTAGCACTTTGCCTTTTCTTTCTTTTAAATTGACAACATTTTAATAGTCATTATAATTTATGTAACAGCTGCCTAAAATAACTTAAGCTGCAATTAAGTCGGTGGAAAATTTAGAGCAATTAAATATGTGTATATGTACACTACCGTTCAAAAGTTTGGGGTCACCCAAACAATTTTGTGGAATAGCCTTCATTTCTAAGAACAAGAATAGACTGTCGAGTTTCAGATGAAAGTTCTCTTTTTCTGGCCATTTTGAGCGTTTAATTGACCCCACAAATGTGATGCTCCAGAAACTCAATCTGCTCAAAGGAAGGTCAGTTTTGTAGCTTCTGTAACGAGCTAAACTGTTTTCAGATGTGTGAACATGATTGCACAAGGGTTTTCTAATCATCAATTAGCCTTCTGAGCCAATGAGCAAACACATTGTACCATTAGAACACTGGAGTGATAGTTGCTGGAAATGGGCCTCTATACACCTATGTAGATATTGCACCAAAAACCAGACATTTGCAGCTAGAATAGTCATTTACCATATTAGCAATGTATAAAGTGTATTTCTTTAAAGTTAAGACTAGTTTAAAGTTATCTTCATTGAAAAGTACAGTGCTTTTCCTTCAAAAATAAGGACATTTCAATGTGACCCCAAACTTTTGAACGGTAGTGTATGTGACTAATCGTTAAGATAGTCGTTGACTAGTTGACTATCAAAATAGTCGTTAGTTGCAGCCCTAATGTGAATGATATTGGAGCGAAGTAATGCTCACAAAGTGTATTGTAAAATGTGTTTCCACAAAGAAATACAAGTCAGTAGACATCATACATTGATACAGACTGCCAGACACAATCACCAAAGACCTGCTCAGTTGGGACACAACTTTCCATAAAGACTCTCCAAGCGCATGTCAGAAGTAAACATTTGTAAAGTACTGCACTTTTTGTCCATATAGATAAATATAGTGTTCATATATGAGGTCTCGTCTTATACGTAGGGCTGCACGGTTGTGGGCAAAATAATAATTAAGATTATTTTTATCAATATTAAAATCAGGATTGTTTATTATGTTAGGTCATACAGTGTTGGGTTGTGAATGTGACACCATCATGTAATTTGTAATATCTGATAAAAATGCTATAGATAAACATTATCTATATATTTAAAGACAAATATTAGTTTTTTTGTTCACTAATAGTATCAGCGTGTCAGTGTTTTTATTATATGATGCCCTTATCTCTATTTTTAAATGTTCATAGAGGTTGTTTTTTTTAAAGTTATGTGCACACAATTACATGTACTAATGTGTGTACATGTACATGTTGTATCTGGACATATCCATTGAGAGTTTGAGCAGAAATCTGCCGTATAAGAATTAATTACACACCATAGAACATTTAACAAAATGCTATGTCACATGAATGGTTATTAAAGTAATTACTTTGTTCAATGAAAAAACACAAGTAATGTAAAAACATTGTTTACTTTTTGATATCAATATAAAATACACCACAGTATAATGAAGATAGGGTCGAATAAACAAGCTTTGTTCTTCAACAACAACAACCACGTAAACAAAAATAAACAAGAGTGATACCTCTCACATATAATACACAATCTTTGTGCCTCCCCGACAACTCAACCTGCGTTCAATTGGATGAGAGGACAAAACGTTTTAGCTAGTAATGATGTTATTGGAACACTAACAAAGTTAGCAGTTAAAAAAAGGAGTGAGCATCTCAGTAAACAAACTACAGACTTTATAAACAAGTTGTGGCAAAGTTCCCGACACATCGCCTGCTGCATGCTAACTCTCAGTCCCAGCAGCTGACGGAAGGATGCCAGCTGCTCGTTCAAAAATTAAACTGCAACATAAGATATTGTTCTCCTCTAACAGCATTGCGCTCTTAATCGCACACCGAGATTCCACAGAAGTAGAAGCGATTGAAATTAAGTAAAACGAAGCGATGGGCTCCGTTAGCTCGGAAGGAACATTTTCACAGCAAAGTCTGTGAAGTCGCCGCCATGTTCCGCCAGCTGAACGGCTCTGGTGCACTTGCGCAGGCGATGCGGCGCTTCAGCATTCAGGAAGTAAGCAGTGTTGACTAAAATGCATTAATAAATGACGGCTTTTCGTTTATTAAAAACTTTAACGGAATTACTAACCGTCTGGAATTTTACCGCAGTTTATCATTATACCGTTTATCGTTACATCCCTAGTCCCTTCTCAAGGTTTCTTAATTTTCCCTAGCTGGAGGACCCCACAGGTGACGGTGTGAGGATGAAATTACCACGTGATTGGTCCTGTCAGTCAGGTAGGAGCGGAACCAGTGAAAGGCAGTGTCAGAGAGGCCGATGAAGTGCTGTAGACGGTGGAGGAGGATGTTGTGGTCAATGGTGTTAAACGCAGCAGAGAGGTCAAGAAGAATGAGGAGGGATGTGGAACCGGATCACTGGTGACTGATGAGAGCTGTGTCTGTGCTGTGGGAGGGGCGGAAACCGGATTGGAATTTTTCATAAGGTTGATTTTAGATTTGAGCTGAATGGAAACAACCTTTTCTTGGATGTCTATGAAGGTTCTCAACCTTTTGTAGGATTTTGGAAATAAATGGAAGATTTGAAATGGGTCGGTAATTTGACAGAGGGATTGGGTCTAAGGTTGTTTTTTTAAGCAGGGGTTTTATCAGAGCGGTTTTAAGGGAGGGAGGAACGTTGGCTGTTTGGAGAGAAAGATTAATTATTTTTGTTATGAGCGGGGTAGTGGAAAGGTTGTGTGTTTTGAGCAGAGGAGAAGGGGGGGGGGGGGTTCAAGGGAGCATGTGGAGGGTTTGGATCCGCAGATGATCTTCTCGACCTCCTGCTGCGATGTAGGGATGAATGTGATACATTTTGTGTGCTGAAAGTTGCTGGGATGTCTTGATTGGGACTATGCGTTTGTATGATAAATGAGCGGATATTATCAATTTTGGAGGTAAAAAATTTAAGGAACTTGTTGCAGTTATTGTCTGTATGAGTGTAGTATGGAGTGATCTGAGGTTTGAGAATGTGACTTACTGTAGAGAAGATCTGCTTGGAGTTACCTGGCTTATTATTGATGATTGTGGAATAGTGTTCTGACCTAGACTCAGAAAGGGCTTTTGCATAAGACTTTTGACGTTCCTGGTAGGCCAACTTATGCACCGTCAAGCCGGATTTTACGCCGGCTTGCTCCAGGGCACGGCCTGACCTTTTCATTTGCCTCAGCTCCTCTGTTTACCATGGAGCAGATCGGGAGAAGGAGACTGTCCATTTTTTTTAATGGTGCATGAAAGACCAGGATGAAGGATAGACTGTTATTGTAAAAAATCCACAAGGCTGGAGACTGAGGAGGATGTAGGTGGGAGAAGAAGTTGGAGATGATGACCGAAGGAGGCAGAATCGATGTTATTGGACATTTTGGTTTTGCATAGGGAAAAGGTAGGGAGACATCCAGATACACCAGTGTCATATACGTGATGATCCGTGACTGTGAGGGAGTTGGTGATAACTAGGTCCAGGGTATGGCCTTTATTGTGGCTGGAGACATTGTAATGTTGGGTGAGGTTGAGGCAGTCCAATACTTCTTTAAATTCTGTGGCTAGTTGATTGGAGGAAGAGTCCATATGTATATTAAAATCACCAATAACCAAAATGTAGGTAGAACAGAATGAAATGAGGAAATTGTGTATGTCTGTAATAAATGTTGGTTGGGATTTTGTTGGATGGTAAATAAGAGCTATTGTTACATTAAGAGGGAGTTGGCATTTGAGTAGTAGATTTTCAAAAGAACAGAAATTTGGGGTAGACAGAAGGCTCAGTTCAATGTCACTGTGGCGTAAAACAGCGAGACCACCACCACGACCAGTTGTACAGGCTTTGCTCAGGTAATTATACCCAGAGGGGCAAGCCTCATTTAGCGCTGTATAAACTTCTGGCTGCTGCCACGTTTCTGTGAGGTAGAAAAGGCCCAGCCCCTTGTCCTTAATGTGTTTGTGGACAAATACAGATTTATTGGATAAAGATTCTACATGTATTTGTTCAAATAGGTTATGGTTTGTCGAGTCCTTTTTTTTTGCAGGCCAGAGGACACTGTTATCCACTTCAGATTTTGCAGTGTACTGGCTCATATCTGTGCTCGTTGTTGTCGTGCAGCGCGACGCAGGTGTTGCGCGATGGGACGTTCCGCTGACCACAGGGATGTTATGGCGCTGTGGTCAGACCCCTGTTGGATGTAACCGGGCCACGACAGAGATCGAGGTGTCCGCGCGGATCTTTGCTGGTGTGGTGACGCTGGAGTTCCAATGAGCTGCCGAACATGCTCGAGCTGCCTGTGTTAACTGATGCTAACGTTAGCCAGGATACTTGCCCCAACAACAGTAGATGACGGTCAGACAAGCCAAGATGATCCACGACAGAAGAGAAGATGGCAGTCCACATTTGAGGTTTCGTTTGATGACAAGATACATCCAAGAGCTGAATGGCTTTTGCTTCGTCTGGAACCTGGCTAATGCCAGAGCTGCTGTTAGCACGTTCGCGGGGGTGGGTGCGGCTTGCTGATGGACCACACACTCGCAAAAGTACTGTAAAAAGTAAAAAGACACATTTAAACGGTCACTTACCCGGTAATTAAAGGTGAGCAATAATATCAGCAGTTTTTGCGTGGTTTTTGGGGGGTACAGAGAAGCGGCGAACAGTCAACACCAGCGACCTCTCCTCACCACTGTTACAGATGTCACACAGGAACTCCTAGTTCTACTGCAAACATTTCTACAGTATATCAAATGTCTCATTTCGCACATTGTCACCAACAGTGAGGCCTGGGGTCAGTCTGAGCTTTTAAAGAGTGACTAAAAACGGTTTACTATTTAAAACTTTGCGGGATGTTTGTTTTTATTAGCGGCCCTCTTTCCAACTTTGGTCGTGGTGCTGAGTGCTTTACCCGCCTCCTTCAGCTCCATTTTTGGCTCGAGACCACCATCCATCGTTTTCAATTGACAATTTTTACTTATTTTGGATCGTCCGTCCTTCTATTGGTATGACGGACTGCCCTCGAGCAAGGTAGGAAGCAGGCAAGCTGTTTAAATCCCACACCCCCTCCTCAGTGCCTGTCTCCTATTCTCTGATGACAGTGCTCCACATTACCACTACCCCTGCAGGTTCCCAAAGCCAATAATCCCTACTGACAAAAAAACATTTCAGCTTCCTACTGTCTGGTATAAATGGCTCTTTTCTGGATTTAGATTTAAAGTTTTTTACTAAGACTTATCAAGGGAGTAATATTGTGTCGTGAAGGAAATATGCCCACCTGATTGCTCTTTCATCTGTGTCTGAGAACTACAGACCGTGGTGGTGGTGGCCTTGCTCCGCTATTAACATGGTTTCACCTCACGAAAAGTGAACATTATTGTCTTTTGAACTGTTGATTTACAATGTGGGTCATCATAATTCCTTTTATTATATTTTAATATATCGTCCTCTGGTAAATGGCTCTTTTCTGGCAGATGTTTCGTGACTTTTTAGCTTTCATTACTAAACTTCAGATAATTTTAATGTTGGGTGATTTTAATGTGCCTGTGAATGACACCACACACAGTTTTGCTAATAATTCTATTATCTCACGGACACTTATAATTTTGTTAAACTTGTCAGTGGATTTGACATTGATTGTGTTGTTTTGGAGGATCTGCCCATCACTGATCATAAGTGCATTATTTTTCCTGTCCTGTATGTTAAACAACGTGTCTGCAGAGAAGTGTTCTCATGCATTTGACAGTGTGGTACAGCCTTACAACATTGATGTTGATATTGACACAACACACAAGTTTTATCTTTTCATTCTCACTGCTCTGCCATTCTTGATTAAATTGCTCCTTTTGAAGCCTCATACAATTGCAACTGTGAATCCCACTCCCTGGTCAGATGACAATATTCGTTGCCTCATCGCAAATGTCTGAGAGCCAAGCAACACAACTTTTTGACCATCGTCTCCATCTATAAGATCTGTTAGTTGAATTCAATTCTATGGTTAAGGTGGCATGAGCCTCTTATTTTGCAAATCTTATTACCGCCAATAAAATATATCCAAGGCTAATTTTCGACACCTTAAATGACATTCCTGGTGCACAACCACCAGTTCTACCTGTGTCTTCTGACAAGGACAGTGATTTTATGATGTTTTTTGTCAACTAAGTGTCACGGCAAATATTATACCACTGGCCATCTTTTCCCTACCCACTCCAACCCAACAACAGCCATTCTGTGATAAGTTTTCACCTGTTTCTTTGAAAGACTTAAAAGATAATGTGCATTCAATAAAGATCTATTTGAGTCCATTAGACCTCCTACCCATAACTTTGGTAAAAAGGTTTTTAGCACTATTGGTCCATCCCTGGATCCTGATAATTCATGCTCTTGATTCCTCACGTCTTTCCTCTACTTTGGTTTTGCGGCAACATGAGTGAAACAAATGACTGCACAGTGCAAAGTTTGTTTAAAAAAGACAGCAGCAGAACAAACCTATTCCAACATCTGAATTCAAAACCTCCAGCCGAGTGCAGGGAATGCTACTTTTACTCTGCGAACAAGACTGCAACAGACGGACTACGGGCTAAAAAGCAGCTTACTATGGTGGAATCATTTACCCAAAGTATGTTTGATGAGAAAGAAGCACAATGCACTGAGCAATCACTGCCTTGGTTTGTTCACTTGCTGAAACAAACTATAGTTTTACTTGATTATTTATTTGAATAAAATGTATAACACTACAGTTTTTATTTACGGAAGTATTTTATTCATGACAGAAGTTTGAAATTTGCTCTTTATTCATCTCAATGTTGAAGACCATTATTTGCATACAATTGTACAATGCTACATTTGTTGTTAACTGAGATATATTATTATATTGCTTTTTGTTTTTTGTAAATTAATGCATAAAAAGTACTATATATATATATATATATATGGTCTAAAAATAATAACAGAATATAGGTAAAATGCAGGTGTGCAATCTCATCTCAAACTGCTAGTTTTTGATGAAAAAAAAACACTTGTTTTGAATGATCTCTCATTGGTATTTAATGGTTTCTTAAATAGTAGGAGAAAAATCTAAGATTTTATTTTGGGGCATATCGCCCCGGCCTATTTATAAGGATTGTGAAGTATATGCAAAATACATTTAAAAAAAGGTCCAGTTACCCTTTAAAACAGCTCAGTTGATGCAAACAGGTTCCACTTCAATGGCCCCATTTTTACATACAGCTAGAAAAGTCAAGCAAGTGTTTGATGTAGTAAATATAAACATTTTAATTGCTAAATCAACTTTAAATATATGGCAGCAAGGCTTTGGCATTCTGAATCTAAATGACATTTAATCCAGTGTGGGTGGCACTGAAAGCAGAACATATGCAGGACAATGTCTCATGTGCCTACTAGCAAAGATGGATTTTTCTAAACTATGTGTTGCTTTTCTTGTGTCCTGTAGACATCTGTGAAGAACATCTTCTCCCTGAGCAGCACAAGTGGACCTCAAGGATGGAGAAGGATAAGCCCCAGTTCCCCTATATCAAAGAGGAAGAGGAGGAGCACCGACAACTAAAAGTGGAAGTGGAGGAGCCACATTACCCCCACATTAAAGGGGAAGAAGAGGAGGAGGAGCAAAAGCAACCCTACATTAAAGAGGAGAAGCCACATTTCTCTTACATTAAGGAAGAAAATGAGTTCCATTCCCCCCTCACATTACAGAGGAAGAGCTTTGTTCACATTAAAGAGGAAGAGGAAGAACACAGCATCAGTCACGAGGGAGAGCATTGTGAAGGACTGGAGGAGGTTGATGTCACCAAGATGCCATTGACTGGTGTGATTGTGAAGATTGAAGATGAGGTCAAAGGTGAGGACAAGAGAGAGGTGGAGCCTCCAAGCAGCAGCTCAAGTCAACACATGACAGCAGAAGCTGATGGAGACCACTGTGGGGGATCACAAGCAGACAAGCTCTTCGCTCCACTATCAGATAGTGACGACACAACGGAACACTCTTCCGATTCTGGTGATGAAGACTCTAAAGCAGATAAGACATGTCACACTGACAACACACACTTGACATGTTCTCACTGTGACACGACATTCAAAAGCCCAAGTCATCTGAAAATACACATGAGAATTCACACTGGTGAAAAACCTTTTTCCTGTTCAATCTGCGGTAAAGATTTTACTCGACGGTATCAATTGAAAACACACATGAGAACACACACCGGAGAAAAACCTTTTTTCTGCTCAGAATGTGGTAAAGCTTTTGCGCATAATAGTGTGCTGAAAACACACATGAGAAAACACACTGGAGAAAAACCTTTTTCCTGTTCAATCTGTGGTAAAGATTTTACTCGAAGATACCATTTGAAACTACACATGACAGCACACACCGGAGAAAAACCTTTCTACTGTTCTGAATGTGGGAAAGGTTTTACACTTAAAAGTGTGCTCAAGGGACACATGAGAATACACACTGGAGAAAAACCTTTTTCTTGTTCAACCTGCGGTAAAGATTTTACTGAAAGACACCATTTGAAAAAACACTTGAGGATACACACTGGAGAAAAACCTTTTTCCTGCTCAGAATGCGGGCGAGATTTTGAAAAAAAAAATGCGCTAAAAGAACACATGAAAATACACACTGGGGAAAAACCTTTTTCTTGTCCGATTTGTAGTAAACGTTTTATACGAACTGGTGGTTTGCAAATACACATGAGAACACACACTGGAGAAAAACCTTTTACTTGTTTAACTTGTCGTGAAGGTTTTGTACAAAGTCAATCTTTGATAGCGCACATGAGAACACACTGGTGAAAAACATATCCCCGTATGAACTGCAACAACAGCTTTTGTGAACAAAGAGACTCTGTAGTACACATTGGTGTGGAGGTGCAGTGTGTGTGGTGAAAGCTTCTCTTCTAAGTACCAGTGTGAGAAACACAAGTGTGCTGGTGAGAACAGCAGCAGCAAATGAAGCTGCACGTTTTGAAATCAAGACTTTAACAATGACTTTCTAACAACATCAGCACATATAACATGTGTGACATCATTGTCGTGTAACAACCTTGTTAATATGCTTCTAACATTTATAGATTACATGGGTGTAACGATTCGTTTCAACAACGATTCCAATTATTTTTTTCCAGAACGATTTGATCCTATACTATGAAGTGAGTTGATATTGATCTGTCACTTTTTATCCAAACAATTCAAGCTGTGTGAGTGTGAAATAAATACTAGATACTGAAAAGTGCAGGTGAATTTTCCTATAGCTGGGAATTATGTATAAATGAATAATGGGTTTAAACAATCAAGTAAAGGACTAACCAATTAAGGCATTCACATCTTGTTTACATAAAGTGCAACCAACACTTTAGCTTGAGTGTACAACATTTTATACATTCAAACAATTTCAATAAAATTTCAGTGTACAACATTTTACCAGGATATTTACCTGCTAAATGAAATGTATCAAGTCTGAAAAAATGCAACCAGAACTTTAGAAAGGTCCCAATAAATCAGGACATTCCCAAAAGCAAACGCTACTTTGAAGGCACTCAAGACTTGACTTTCAAACTCCTACAAAAATGCACAGAGCCAAAATTATGGACAGGATTTATTGAGGAATGTTGTGATGCACCGAAATGTTGCAGAAAATTGCAAGTGCAGAGTATTCCTGACAAGGATGGCACAGGATTATTTATGACATTGTAATAGAGGCTAAATGAAATGTAAACACATTAATACTTACCTGGGGTGTTTGTCCACGGTGTGATGCACAAGGATGCTGCAAAAAACATCACAAAGATATCACACTTGTTTAGGATTTAATTAGATTGTAAAGTAAGCAACACTGGGTTAGGGTAAGGGGATAGGTTAGCACTGTCCATCCTCGTGCATCACAACATTCCTCAATCATTTGTTTATGTGTTTGCAAGTCTTGAGTCCCTTCAAAGTAGCGTTTGCTTTTGGGAATGTCCTGATTTATTGGGACCTTCGAAGGTTCTGGTTGCAATGTTTTTCCACTTGACAATTCCATTGCATTCACTTGGTGCCTTTGCACTCGTATTTTTTACCCACAAAGTCCTGGAAGAGCCCACGAATGGCAGGACGCCAACCACTTGATGGACTGCAGGCACGAGCCGGTAGGTTTGGGTATGGGCATAGGTGTACAGTGTCCATCTACAGCCCACCAGGGTGACGCCAAAACCACACGCAAAGACCCCGATCAAAGACGCCAAATTGGTAGTGAATGTATGTCAAACACATTTGGGATTACATTTCACTGTTTGCGGGCACAAACCAGTCCAAACAAAAATAATAGAGACCTGCTTTTTCTGGGGAGGATACAAATAGTATCCCCTCCACGCTGGCAGTTAAAAAGATGGTAGACATCCTGTTTGAGCAGCCCCTTGCAAGTGCAGCCTGAGGAAGATCAAAACGTTGCAACACAGACTTGACATTGCATTTTGCCACAATTTTTTGAACACCAGGCACAACTGCTTTGTGTATATACTGTATATATATATATATACAGTATATACATTTATCCATCCATTCATTTTCTACCGCTTGTCCCTTTTGGGGTCGCGTGGGGTGCTGCAGCCTATGTCAGCTCCACATGGGCGGAAGGTGGGGTACACCCTGGACAAGTCGCCACCTCATCGCAGGGCCAACACAGATAGACAGACAACATTCACACTCACATTCACACACTAGGGCCAATTTAGTGTTGCCAATCAACCTATATGTCTTTGGAGGTGGGAGGAAGCCGGAGTACCCGGAAGGAACCCACGCAGTCACGGGGAGAACATGCAAACTCCACACAGAAAGATCCCGAGCCCGGGATTGAACTCAGGACTACTCAGGACCTTCGTATTGTGAGGCACATGCACTAACCCCTGTTCCACCGTGCTGCCCTATATATGTATGTATATGTGTATACTGTATATATATATGTATAATATATATATATATAATGTGTGTGTGTATTTATATATATAAATAATATAAATGTGTATATGTATATATATAATATAAATGTGTCTATATATAATGTATATATACAAACCCCAAAAGCAGTGAAGTTGTCACATTGTGTAAATGGTAAATAAAAACAGAATACAATGATTTGCAAATCCTTTTCAACCTATATTCAATTGAATAGACTGCAAAGACAAGATACTTAACGTTCGAACTGGAAATGTTTATTTTTTGCAAATATTAGCTCATTCGGAATTTGATGCCTGCAACATGTTTCAAAACAGTTGGCACAAGTGGCAAAATAGAGTGAGAGAGTTTAGGAACGCTCATCAAACACTTATTTGGAACATCCCACAGTTGAACAGGCTAATTGGGAACAGTTGGGTGCCATGATTGGGTATAAAAGCAGCTTCTATTAAATGCTCAGTCATTCACAAACAAGGATGGGGCGAGGGTCACCACTTTGTCGACAAATGCCTCAGCAAATTGTTTAAGAACAACATTTCTCAACCAGCTATTGCAAGGAATTTAGGGATTTCACCATCTACGGTCCGTAATATCTTCAAAAGGTTCAGAGAATCTGGAGAAATCACTGGGCCCCATTCAGCAATAACTTTTCCTCTTATCTTTCTTCCTAAGTGATTTCCTAAGAGGAGTCCATTCAAATTCATGACGTGTTCTTAAATGACCAAATTGTTCCCACCTGCTGTTTTGAAGTTGCTGAATGCCAAATGGTTAGTGCGTGCGTGTTTATCATAATTTGCATATAAACACGCCCTTATTTCCCCAATATACATATGTAACCGCCCTTAATTCCATAATTAATTTGCATAGGTAAACGCCCTTAATTCCCCATATAAGGGCACAATTCCGGCGGAAAAGCCGAACATCAAACACATGGAGAAAACACAAAACAGATTACAGAAGAGAAATTTGTATTATCCCGCAGGGGAAATACAAAACGTAAGACTCCTAAGTTAGCCTAAAGCGTTCAAATATATATTTGTCACTTCGGGCAAATAGGTCTACTTGGTCGTGAAATATGCGCTCCCTCCCCAGGGCACGATCTGCGGCATCTTGCAGTAGCAGCAAAAGCATTGCCATTGTGTGAGTTGAGTCTTTTAAAGAGTCACCAATAACTAAATCAACGCCCCAGTATTTGATGATTGTGTGTGCGTGCGTGTACAGTATTTTGAAATGTCTATGTATCGCTCATTTTGCTATATGTCTGTCTGTCTGTCTGTCTGTCTTATCTATATCTATCTATCTATCTATCTATCTATCTATCTATCTATCTATCTATCTATCTATCTATCTATCTATCTATGATATTAATTTAACATTAGACAATAGAAGTAAGGTAACTTGTCACACTTACGAACAAATAGGCCACCCTAAAAGTGCTCGAGAGCACTCGTAGATTTTGTTCTTACCTACGAACAAATCCCAGCTAAGTAAACATTGGTGAATACAAAAATCTCCTTAAAAACTTCGTAAGTGGGCCTAAGAACAAAGTTTGTTCTTAAGAACGGTTGCTGAATGGGGCCCACTGCACGTAAGCGATGATATTACGGACCTTGGATCCCTCAGGCGGTACTGCATCAAAAAGCGACATCAGTGTGTAAAGGATATCACCAAATGGGCTCAGGAATACTTCAGAAAACCACTGTCAGTAACTACAGTTGGTCGCTACATCTGTAAGTGCAAGTTAAAACTCTCCTATGCAAAGCCAAAGCCATTTATCAACAACGCCCTGAAACGCTTCGCTGGGCCCGAGCTCATCTAAGATGGACTGCTGCAAAGTGGAAAAGTGTTCTGTCGTCTTATGAGTCCTCATTTCAAATTGTTTTTGGAAACTGTGGACGTCGTGTCCTCCGGAACAAAGAAGAACCCTCTGGACTGTTCTAGGCACAAACTGTAAAAGCCAGGATCAGCGATGGTTTGGGGGTGTATTAGCGCCCAAGGCATGGGTAACTTACACATCTGTGAAGGCACCATTAATGCTTAAAGGTACATACAGCTTTTGGAGTAACATATGTTGCCATCCAAGCAACGTTATCATGGACGCCCCTGCTTATTTCAGCAAGAAAATGCCAAGCCACGTGTTACAACAGCATGGCTTCATAGTAAAAGAGTGTGGGTACTAGACTGGCCTGCCTGTAGTCCAGACTTGTCTCCCATTGAAAATGTGTGGTGCAATATGAAGCCTAAAATAGCAGAAGGGAGACTGTTGAACAACTTAAGCTGTACATCAAGCAAGAATGGGAAAAATGTGTCTCCTCAGTTCCCAAACGTTTACTGGGTGTTGTTAAAAGGAAAGGCCATGTAACACAGTGGTAAAAATGCCCCTCTGACTACTTTTTTGCAATGTGTTGCTGCCATTAAATTCTAAATTCACAGCGTGGCGAAGTTGGTAGAGTGGCCGTGCCAGCAATCGGAGGGTTGCTGGTTACTGGGGTTCAATCCCCGCCTTCTACCATCCTAGTCACGTCTGTTGTGTCCTTGGGGAAGACACTTCACCCTTTGCCCCTGATGGGTGCTGGTTAGCGCCTTGCATGGCAGCTCCCGCCATCAGTGTGTGAATGTGTGTGTGAATGGGTGAATGTGGAAATAGTGTCAAAGCGCTTTGAGTACCTTGAAGGTAGAAAAGCGCTATACAAGTATAACCCATTTATCATTTATTATTTGCAAAAAAAATTAAGTTTCTAAGTGTGAATATTAAATATATTGTCTTTGCAGTCTATTCAATTGAATGTAAGTTGAAAAGGATTTGCAAATCATTGTATTCAGAAAGACACAGAAAGATCCGGAGCTGTGTGGAGTTTGCATGTTCTCCTCGTGACTGCGTGGGTTCCCTCCGCCTACTCCGGCTTCGTCCCACCTCCAAAGACATGCACCTGGGGATAGGCCCCTCCCACCTCTAAAGACATGCACCTGGGGATAGGCTCCTCTCACCTCTAAAGACATGCACCAGGGGATAGGCTCCTCTCACCTCTAAAGACATGCACCTGGGGATAGGCTCCTCCCACCTCCAAAGACACGCAGCTGGGGATAGGCTCCTCCCACCTCCAAAGACATGCAGCTGGGGATAGGTTGTTGTCTATCTGTGTTGGCCCTGTGATGTGGTGGCGACTTGTCCAGGGTGTACCCCGCCTTCCGCCCGTGTGCAGCTGAGATAGGCTCCAGCATCCCCCGTGACCCCGTGACCCCGTAACGGACAAGCGGTAGAAAATGGATGGATGGATGTACTCTGTTTTTATTTATGAATTACACAAGGTGCCATCTTCACTGGTTTTGTATATGCCATTAACGTGCCGGGCACCATCTCTTCACAAAGAAACACGCCCAGGGCTCCCACTACTTCAGTGTTAAGTTGATTTTTCATGCTCATTTTTTTGGCAGTTTTTACCTGCCACAGGTGCCAAAGCTGGTCCGTGAAAATAATGCATTCATTAAACCTGGTGGAAAAAAGGTTGGGGAACCCTGCTTTAAATGAGGCGGCGGGCTAAATGTGTTTGAGTTTGACACCTGTGCTCTAGTGGAACTAATGCATTGCAATGGCTATTTTTGGTTTGATTGATTGATTGAGACTTTTATTAGCAGGTTGCACAGTGAAGTACATATTCCGTACAATTGACCACTAAATGGTAACACCCGAATAAGTTTTTCAACTTGTTTAAGTCGGGGTCATGTCAACAACCGCTTATGTCAACCAAACCGAGAGATTTGGACTTAAATGTGTTTCACTGTTGTCGTTTTTGACTTTCTGGCTCAGCTCACCTCTGTTTACTCTCTCATTGTATAGGTCGGAAATGAAAGTCAGTTCATTTTGACTTTTGAAAAGGTTTCAAAAATATGTTCTTCTTTTCCTCTCCTCTGAGGTCTAATGGCCCCTACCAGGTGAGGCCGCCTCGCATTTTTTAATACTGTAAGGGCCATTTTTGTGTGGCTCTTAATGCCATGGCTATACAGAGTCCCCTTTTCTATGGCTCCGTATCGCAAAGTTTCTTCTCGGAATACACCAGCATGAGCTTCAGCTTGTCATGTTGCTCCCAGAAAGGCCAAGCTGTCAAATAGCTGTAATGATCTTCAATCAGGGACAACTGGGGGCTGACTGACACACAGCAGGAGGAGGGGAAATAAAATAAAAGTACAGCAAGTCCTAAAATCAAGCAGCATGTCATCATAAATGCCTTTTTTTGCAGATGCAAGGTGGAAGCGCTTACTTCGTGCTCCGCCATGAAACCCTCTTGTCAGCCCACAATGTTCCTTCCACCACAATTAAGTTCTTATTTTCCTGCATCTTTTCCTCTTAAGTCAAGCACTCATGCGGTCCATCACCTCGCTGCCACTCTCTACAAATGAAAGTATCTGGGATGTTGTGTTGTGAGAAAGTCGAGTAAAAATGAGATGGCTGGTGGCGATCAGCGGTGTCCATATTTTAAAGTACCAGTAGTGGCAAAATGATCCTCTGCATTTCACCCATCACCTTTGATCACCTCCTGGGAGGTGAGGGGAGCAGTGAGCAGCAGCGGTGGCCGCGCCCGGGAATAATTTTTGGTGATTTAACCCCCAATTCCAACCCTTGATGCTGAGTGCCAAGCAGGGAGGTAATGGGTCCCATTTTTAAAGTCTTTGGTATGACTCGGCCGGGGTTTGAACTCACAAACTACCGATCTCAGGTAGGTAGTGACCTGACCTGAGTAGGTCATATTGCACATGGTCTTAGCAAATCAAAAAACAATTACCATTTTTCAACTCCGCCTCTCAAAACAACCCGCTTTTAGAAGTATCCAAAATGTGGCCTAAACAATGGTCTTTTACAGCAAAATCTATGCAACATTTTGACCAAAGAGCCATCATTACATGTCACGTAAACCAAAAGGAGGTGTTCTAAAAATAGAAATAATGACATGACCCCTTTAATGATGGTGACAGAAGTTGTGAAGACTGGACAATCTTAAATGAATGAAGGTAATTATTGCATACAGTGTGCAGTGTAATGCAAGGGACAATGGTGTGTACACCAGGGCTGTCCAAAGTACGGCCTCTGGGGCCTTTTATGGCCCTCAGCTCATTTTTCATTGGCCCATGACACATTTTTAAAGACAGAATAAACATACAACATTGTAATAACCAAACAAAGAAAACCATTCATCTGACCCAAATCGTCCTAAAAATGGGACCTGAGAACCATAACCTTCCAGTTATGATGAAAATGTGTACAAATTTCTTGCGAGAAATGGTAAGATTTTGAGTGTGCTAAAGCTTTCCCAAAAATGTTTTATTTGGAGGAATAACAATATTATGAAATGATAATAATAATAAAATCCAATTAATTTGCTTTTTTTGCCTACAACACAAAGCTAAAATGTTTTGTTTAGAAGTATTTTAGTTTGTATTGGACTATTTAAGACTCGTGATCCCTGAAAATACACAAAAAAGTACACGATCATAATTGGTCACTCATGTTAGAAATTAAAATATCTACAGGAATAAAGTTCACTATAATAGAAATATTTGTATCGTTTCACATATACAATTAAAGATCCTACTGACTCTTTAGTAATAATGTACATTTGAATGTTGTTTGTGGAAAGAATTTGAGGTAAACAAATATGTTTGAGAAATAGGCCCACGACTCCATGAAGAGTGTGAGACTAGAACATTCCACAGCTCGTGTTTATTTTGGTTAGAGATTTTCGATAGTATTGGACTGACGATATTATTGGCCGATAAATGCTTTAAAATGTAGTATCGGAAATTGTCGGTATCGGTTTCAAAAAGTAAAATTCATGACTTTTTAAAACGCCGCTGTACGGAGGGGTGCAGAGCAGTTGCGTCTCCCAGTCATAATTGCCAACCCTCCCGATTTTCCCGGGAGACTCCCGAATTTCAGTGCCCCTCCTGAAAATCTCCTGGGGCAACCATTCTCCCGAATTTCCCCCGATTTCCACCCAGACAACAATATAGGGGGCGTGCCTTAAAGGCACTGCCTTTGCGTGTCGGCCCAATCACATAATATACACGGCTTTTCACACACACAATTGAATGCAAGGCATACTTGGTCAAGAGCCATACAGGTCACACTGAGGGTTTTCGTATAAACAACTTTAACACTGTTACAAATATGCGCCACACTGTGAACCCACACCAAACAAGAATGACAAACACATTTCGGGAGAACATCCGCACCGTAACACAACATAAACACAACAGAACAAATACCCAGAACCCCTTGCAGCACTAACTCTTCCGGGATGCTACAATATACACCCCCGCTACCCCCTAAAAAAACACGACCCCCCCCCCCCCCCAACCTCGCCCACCTCAACCTCCTCATGCTCTCTCAGGGAGAGCATGTCCCAAATTCCAAGCTGCTGTTTTGAGGCATGTTAGAAAAATAATGCACTTTGTGACTTCAATAATAAATATGGCAGTGCCATGTTGGCATTTTTTTCCATAACTTGAGTTGATTTATTTTGAAAAACCTTGTTACATTGTTTAATGCATCCAGCGGGGCATCACAACAAAATTAGGCATAATAATGTGTTAATTCCACGACTGTATATATCAGTATCGGTTGATATCGGAATCGGTAATTAAGAGTTGGACAATATCGGAAGCCATTATCGGACATCTCTAATTTTGGTGGATACAGACTGTGGTTACGACAAGTACGTTCATCCTTTCGTCAACCTCATTCAAGGCTGTGAGTTGGTATGGATGGTATTGAATTCAAATTTAACTAC
Source organism: Entelurus aequoreus (assembly GCF_033978785.1). Taxonomy (NCBI): domain Eukaryota; kingdom Metazoa; phylum Chordata; class Actinopteri; order Syngnathiformes; family Syngnathidae; genus Entelurus; species Entelurus aequoreus. Next base: position 41,152,205 of record NC_084746.1, on the reverse strand, counting down.
ACAGTTGCAATGTAAACTATCATCTTTGAGCAATTATATCTCTATCACTGCAATTTTAATTTAGACTTTTTCCCCCCACAGTCCCAATTGAATTGGTTTATTCGTTTGCCTGGTCGATAGGAGGCGACACTTACTTTGACCCTTTCAGATTCGTCCTCCTGGTCGATAGGAGGCGACACTTACTTTGACCCGTTCAGATTCGTCCTCCTGGTCGATAGGAGGCGACACTTACTTCAACCCTTTCAGATGAGACTAGCAAGCGAGTAATTCAACATGGCGGCTCGCCTAATAACACAAATGGGCCTCGGTACCCTTTATTCTAGTGTCTGTGCTCCAAAGCAGGTATTGTATTCACATTAACATGTCGCTTCAGTCGTTTGATAGTTGTATCTATTTTGTAGCGATGTGGTATGAGGTAACCCAGAAACAGCAATGTTTGGCTAGGCTAGCATCATGCTAAGCTAGTTAGCTGTCGACAGTCGTTGCAATATAGCTAACAGGGAGGCGGAGTGTTTGGAGTCAAACGTGTTAAAGTTTAATGTATCTTAATAATTCTGTCTGTAGACTTACTTTTTGTTTGCGTCAAGGGCAGAGGTCTTCCAGCAGGGGTCGTAAACTATTGAGTTGATCAGACTTTTTCACAGATATTGTTTTTCTACTAATGTAAATGTTTAAAAGTGCACATTAACATTAATCCACCACACTGTAGTGTTTATTACGAATTGCATTAGTACAGACACAACTACTCACTCTACCTTGCAGTTTTCAAATAAAAAACGCCTGGGCGATATGTCCTAATAAATACAATCTCAGAATTTTTCACAGAAAATGGATTTACAATTTTTACCACCCAATTTTTCCTCCTACTTTTTAAAGAAACCATTAAATACTAAAGACAGATATCATTCAAAACAAGTTTTTGTTAAAGGTAAAGTACCAATGATTGTCACACACACACTAGGTGTGGTGAAATTTGTCCTCTGCCATCCTCTTGTTCACCCCCTGGGAGGTGAGGGGAGCAGTGAGCAGCAGCGGTAGCCGCGCCCGGGAATCATTTTTGTGATTTAACCCCCAATTCCAACCCTTGATGCTGAGTGCCAAGCAGGGAGGTAAAGGGTCCCATTTTTATAGTCTTTGGTATGACTCGGCCGGGGTTTGAACTAGGGCTGCAACTAACAACTAATTTGATAATCGATTAATCTGTCGATTATTACTTCGATTAATCGGATAAAAGAGACAAACTACATTTCTATCCTTTCCAGTATTTTGTTGGAAAAAAACACCATATTGGCACCATACTTATTTTGATTATTGTTTCTCAGCTGTTTGTAAATGTGTCAGTTTATAAATAAACGTTTTTAAATAAATTAAAAAAAGAAAAAGTAGCCCCTGCGCATAGATAGTTCCAACGAATCGATGACTAAATTAATCGTCAACTATTTTTATCATCAATTTTAATCGATTAGTTGTTGCAGCCCTAGTTTGAACTCACAACCTACCGATCTCAGGGCTGACACTCTAACCACTAGGCCACTGAGTAGGCCTAGTTGTTTTATCCATCCATCCATTTTCTACCGCTTGTCCCTTTTTATTCGATTAAAAATTAAACTGAAATGGTACTGTTCATACTGTTCTACTATCTTCAAAACTCTAATTTGAATAATTTTGGGTTTTTAGACCAGATATAAATTGTAATTTTTATGCAATAATTTTCAAAGAACTAAATTAAGAGCTTCCTCTGGGAGGCAGTATTGCCGCTAGGAATTTTCAAAATGGGGACTCAGGGACCCCTTCAAGTCATAAAAATGGGGTCCCACAGTAAAATTTTTGGGGTACCACTTTTTTGTAAGCGTTTTGAAAACAAATGATAAATGTATGCATTATCCTGTTACAACTCATATTCTATACTGTGTTTTGGGAAAAAGGTTGTCATAAACGTTACTTAATTCATTAAAAAAAATAATACAAAAGAAAACACATTTTTATGCATATGTAAATTTATTCAGTTATAAAAGATTCATTCGCTTTCGTCTTTCCTTCATGGATCTAAACTTTACCACTGCCGGTAGTTTTTTCTATATTTGTATTTAATAAGTTGTAGGTGTATTTATTTCAGTATAAAAGTGTATAAAGTTTTATGCTTGGGTCATGAAATTATGATAATGGTGTGCCAGGGCATACATGAATTATTTATTTAAATCTCTAGAGTCTACATCAACTTTACATCCATCCCTCAATTCTAATTTGTTTATTTAAAATGTTTTTTTGTTTGTTTTCTGCTCTTTTTGTCAAATAAAACAATTTTTTTTTTATGGCAAACACAAAATTTGCAAAATGTAATATTTGATGTGAAGTAATCGGAGCTTGGATAGGTTAATAATTCATAAAAACATTGATTTTGATTAAATATTATGTTTTGAGCAATGACAGTTTTAAAGAAAAAAACAGCTTTGTTTTATTAGTCAACATTTCAACTTTTTCTGAAATTAAATTTCACCTGTAAGCTTTTTTATTCCACTTTTGTTATGTTTTTGTTTATTTTAATAGTATTTTTACAATGTGCCGTGGGCCTTTAAAACATTAACTGCAAACACTTCAAAAGGCACATATTTGTTGACCTGCAAAGTATGTTTTTGGTCTGGTCGTGTGCCAGTTAGCTTGAAGCTAACATCTAGCCTGTCTCCATCCTGGAACGATGTCGATCCAGCGAGAGATAAAAGTGAAGTTTCCATGCACTCACAAAGACTAAAACAAGTCATTTACTGGAGACATGGCACAGGATGAAGTTAAAAAGGTCTTACACTCACCTTAGTGTTTACCATCAAGCGTTTCTTTTGACAGCCCCTCGCGGTAAAGTTGTCCGAGTGCAAACTGAGGCAGTATTTGTTACTGATATAACTTTCGGTGAATCAAAATTTAAGAAATTGTACCGGAAAGTTAATTACTTTCTAGACGACCAATAAAAACGCAATAAACGGGGACGGAAATTTGACTCTGCAAATATATATTTAAAAAAAACAGCGGAAAGCGATAATTGATAAAAACATAAAAATATAAAAAATCTGTGTCCTGGTGATGCACGGACTTCCGGAAATGCGCGTCCTTTCTGATTTCAATGCGTAATAAAACCCAAAAACTGCGTTAACGCCAACAGTGGAAGGCAATACTTGTCTTGAACAAATTACTTCTGTTTTACAAAATTGTAGAATTGCACATTGCATGCAATAAATAATAATCTCCAACGTTGAGATGAATAAAGTGCAAACCTAAAGTTACTTCTGTAAACTAAAATGTATTTTACGTCATATGCAAATAATCAAGTAATACATTGAGAGGACTATAGTTTCAGTAAGTGGATAAAGGAAGGCTTTTTCATTCACACATCTTGGCAAAGTGCAGAGCGACTGCTTTAGTCATCGTTCTCCTCATACATGTTATCATACATACCTGCTCTAAATGATTCCACTGCTTTTTAACCGGGATTTCTTGGTTGTTGCGGTCTTGTTAGGCTCTGAGAGTTGCATTTCCTGCACTCGACTGGAGGCTTCGGTTTCAGATGCTGGAATAAGTTTGTTGTGCTCCCGCCTTTTTTAAACAGACTTTGCACTGTGCTGTCATTTGTTCCACGTCTGTTGCCGCAAAACAAAAGTACTGCCAACGCTTTTATTTGGAACAAACGTCTCGCTCTCGTTAGCGATAGCATTAGCCATGTTTTGAATCTCTGCTAAGGCAGTAAGGGGGTGGGCGACGGCTATGGAAGCTCATGGGGGCAAAAAGTATGCCAGAGCAGGAGGAGAAATCAGTTATTTATTTTTAAAATTTGTCTGCAACAGAAAACTTAAATTCATCTATCACTTATCACCCAGGCCTAACATAAAACAATATTATTGTATCCATGTTAACGTTTAAGATAGACGTTCAATTCAGATATTTTTGTCAAATCTGATCTTTGTAGTGGCCGTTCACATTACAAAAAAAATTAGATTTCTAATGTGAATGCAATCTGACCCACATGTCTGATCTTGAATGGGTTTGTGCTAAAAATCTCAATTTCCTCTCGGGGATTAATAAAGTGCTTCTGATTCTGATTCTGATGCGGACATGGTGTCATGACGTTGTACGAACTGCAGTGTTTACCGAAGTAATAATCACTTCCACTTTAGTCGGTCTCTGTACTGATGCGTTTGTGGCAATTTCACTTATTTTGTGCAATCAAAATTAACATTTACTGAACCGTATTGTTGCGTGCAGAAGATTAAGAAGGAAGAGGACCAGTATTTTGGCTCTGGCACTTTTACAGGATCCTTTGTCTTCGATGTCTGTCCGAAGAGCTGGCGAGCAGTCGGGGACAGGAGTGGTAACATTTTCGCGTGGGTTCCTAAAACATTTGTTTTCACCTGTTTTCTTCTCCGTCGTCAACTATTTTGTAACTGTCTATTGCGGCAAGTAATTATGACGCTTATCGCTTTTTGGTGACGTTGTGGTCGAACGAATTTGACCTGAGCGCGGGAGAGTTCAGATTGAGGAAGGATTGCACATGCATCTGATTTGTATCCACTTATGAGAGAGTTCTGGGTCGGATATAAAACAATTTGGAATTGCACTGTTAACACGGACATTAAATAATACGATACAGGTCGTATATTGGGCAAAATAAATTGGACTTGTGCTGCAGTGTGAACAAGGCCTATACCTCTGTATTACACAATAACACGTTACCTTATGATTTATACAAGTAGCTTCACCCCACTCTATCAGTTCAAGTGTTCTTGGCCTGGACATTGTTGAAGACCCCTGGTCTAGAGTGACCGAATCCCAGTTCGCCAGATGTGAGATAAAGACTTAAGTACCGTATTTTTCGGAGTATGAATCGCTCCGGAGTATAAATCGCACCGGCCAAAAATGCATAATAAAGAAGGAAAAAAACATATATAAGTCGCACTGGAGTATAAGTCGCATTTTTTGGGGAAATTTATTTGATAAAATCCAACACCAAGAATAGACATTTGAAAGGCAGTTTAAAAATAAATAAAGAATAGTGAACAACAGGCTGAATAAGTGTACGTTATATAACGCATAAATAACCAACTGAGAACGTGCCTGGTATGTTAACGTAACATATTATGGTAAGAGTCATTCAAATAACTATAACATATAGAACATGCTATACGTTTACCAAACAATCTGTCACTCCTAATCGCTAAATCTGATTAAATCTTATACGTCTAGTCTCTTACGTGAATGAGCTAAATAATATTATTTGATATTTTACGGTAATTTGTTAATAATTTCACACATAAGTTGCTCCTGAGTATAAGTCGCACCCCCAACCAAACTATGAAAAAAAACTGTGACTTATAGTCCGAAAAATACGGTAATGCATCGAAGTTGTGAAAAATAAAATTTTTATTATTTTTAAACATGATTCTGTTTCCTAACCTGTGAGATTACTGTGATTTGTCAGCAGCACATAACAGACTGCAAAAAATAAACTTTTCTCAACTGTCTCACGTAGGAAAAGGTGCTGGAGCTTTTGTACTGTTGCTGTGGGGAAAATGTACCTCAATAAAACAGAATCTGTCTCTGTTAAAAAAAAAAAAAAATCGAATAGAACACCATACACAGCCAAAATATTTATTAAAATGGCTTACCAAGTCACGACGGACAACATTGCAAAATGTAACAAATTAAAATGCAGTGTTTTCCCAATTTTTTGTCTTCTTTTTTTGTTTTCTGTTGCCATCACTTTCCAACAAATTCAGCATACTGGCTCGTGTTGATGGACTCATCTTGCTCATTCGGTTTGAAGCCGAAATATTCCCACACATTTGGCTTTGCAGTCGTGATGCTTCCTTTTAATGTCTACTGTGTCGGTGCTTCTCACTGGTCACTGCATCCTGTGTGTGTACCAAAGCAGCTCCACCGACAAGAGACAAAGACGGCAGATTACTGAGGGGATGGTTCACTCCGCACCCTGTGCATTGCCACGTCTAAATATGCGTGACGCGTGAAAAGTAAATGCCTGACTTGTGTGGGACATCTGGTCACATGTGTCCCAAGAGCTGGAACAAGAGTCAAGACAGGCAGTATAATGCACAAAAATTGGGATACTTATGCTACATCAAAGAGTTCCACTGTCTTAATTGGAGTTTCAGTATATACAATTATAGTATAGCATACTACACAAGCTCAATAAGTCAAGTGTTTTACCCTGTTTGAGAAAAGCTATTATAGTCATGTCCCAATAGAAGTCATTGAACACTGTGTGCAGGCACTGAGGATCTGCTGGGGCGCTGTGGAGCAAGTAAGAGGTTACTACGTCGACTGGAAAATGCTGAGAGATGTCAAGAGGAGAAAGATGGCCTTCGATTATGCTGATGGGAGGCTACGCGTCAACTCTCTGAGGAAGAACACCATCTTACCCAAAGAACTTCAGGTACAATGCAACATTTGCGACAAGGGAGATTGAATGTGGAATTCCACAAGGTTCGGGTTTGGTACCAAAATTGTTTATTTTATATATTAATGATATATGTGAGGTATCAAAGTTATTGAAATTTGTATTATTTGCGGACGACACCAACTTTTATAGTTCGGGACATGACTTCAATGCATTATCAAACATTATTTAACAGGAAATTATTAAACTTAAGAGATGGTTTGATGTCAATAAATTATCATTAAATGTAAAAAAAACAAAGTTCATGATTTTTTGTAAGAGGAAAGGGGAGGAAACGATCAAACTGTCAATAGATGGAATTGATATTGAAAGGGTTTCTGAACTTAGATTTTTAGGAGTGATACTGGATGATGGTCTGACATGGAAATCTCATATTGCACATGTACGGAAAAAGATGTCTAAGAGTATTTTTATATTAAATAAGGTAAAATATGCGTTAGATTATAGGGCAATGCGTATATTGTATTGTGCACTTATATTGCCATATATCAGCTACTGTGTGGAAGTGTGGGGGAACACATATAATTGTAACATAAAGGCATTGTATCAACTACAGAAAAGAGCTATAAGGATTATTCATAAAGTAGATTACTTAGAACACACTAACATATTATTTATTAATTCGGGTTTATTGAAATTACAGGAGCTAGTAAAGTTACATACATTATGTGTCATGTTTAAAGCTAAAAGTAAAACATTACCAGCAAATTTACAAAAAATGTTTGTCATCACTTCTGAGAATGAAGAGCATAGAAGAAAAGGTCATTTCCAACATCAGTATTCAAGGACAACTTTAAAACAAATGTGCATATCAGTGGTGGGGGTTAAACTATGGAATTCTCTTTACAATGAGATAAAAGATTGTAAAAATATATTCCAATTGAAAAAAATATATAAAGACGGAACAATAAGATCATATGGACAGCCATAAGTGTATACATTTTGCTTTATATTTATTATGTTACTTATTTTTTGCCTGGTTTTGTATCATCCCGTGAGGTGTATATTACTTCTTTTTTGTTCGGTTTGTACTTCATGAAGTTTTGCACTTGTTGTGTTTTTTTGTTTGTTTTCATTATATTTGGATGTAATTGTTGGTTTAAATGATATCATTAAGTAAGACTACGTATTATGTTGAAGGGGGCAGGAAAATATAAGATTTTTCTTCATCCTGCTCCTTCTCAGGCATTGGTGTGTAAGTGTATAATTGAATAATTGAGGTATAATTGTCTATCGATCAAAGATGCACATCAATGAAGGAGATAAATTAAAATAAAATGAAATGAAATGAAAACACACAAATATGAGTACAGTCATGCAGATTTCCAGGGCGTTTGTCGATAGGAACCGTCCGAACAAAAGGCATTGTATTTTTCCCCCTGCAGGAGTTGGCGGATAAAGAAATCGCCGCATTCCCCCGAGACTCATGTCCTGTGAGAATCCGCAACAGGTGTGTGATGACATCCCGGCCGAGAGGAGTGAAGCGCAGATGGCGACTCAGCCGAATCGTCTTCCGTCACCTGGCGGACTACTGCCAGTTGTCTGGGATTCAGAGGGCGAGGTGGTGACTTAGGAGGACGGTGGGCAATGACCCACAGACTTTTGTTTTGGACATTTCTGTGTTTGAAGACATTCACAAATGAATCACAACCCAAAAGTTAATTTAATAGCATCTTATCTGAATTTGTGCAGCACAGCGCTTCAGCTAACTTGACTTTGAATGTTTTTTGGACAGTACAGTATGTTCCCCACCTCCAAACAACCTCAAAAAAACAGCAGCATATTTAAGGATAAAATGTTCTTCATGTAACATTTCAAATATGATTTAATAAATATTGTACGTATTGACATTATTCTTTGTGCTCATTTTTTTCTCTCACCAGAATGTTCATTTTCATCCAAATATAGTGCATGTATAATGCGCTATGTTGTGTAGCCAGCAGGTGGCGGTGCAGCACTCGCATGCTTGATGACACACCGCGAATGAAAGAGAAAGCCGCGCTACGGATGTACTGTGCATGATTGAGCTGCATCGCCGACATCATCGCTGGACAAATACAACGAAACGTCAAATACGAAGAATAATGGATGTAACCGAGCAGGTACGTCAAGTTTAATTTCATAAAGTGAACATTATTACTGCAGGAGAATCATTTTTTTCTCCAATTGCAGCTTATCGTTGCACAAATAATACAACTTCCCATGCTAGCCAACTAGTTGCTCACGATAAGACAAGACATTAAACTTGATGTTTTCATCGTGAATCTGCCTGATTTGTATTGCTGTGTTCGTACAAGCTGTCTTCTGTTATGGTCACATGTGCGAGTGGCCGTCCTCCTTTATGCTACTTCTGCTAGCTAGTGAAAAGAGTACAAATATAAGCACCTTTGCCTATTCACCATGTTTCACAATCAGAATAGTTTTTATTGCCATTGTTTGAGAACGGGTTCACAAACTATGAATTTTGGGGGGGAGGGGGGGGGGGGGCTGTCATTGTTTTATCTATTGTGCTTGATTGAGACTCGCTTCCTCGTGTTAGTTGCTGGGTAGCTTGCTTGGAGTTTTCTAGAACATTCTATTTATTTTATTTTATTTTATAAACCTTTATTTATAAGATGCAACATTTACAAACAATCGAGAAATAATAATAATCAAAATAAGTACAAAAACAATACAAATAAGCGCCAGGGGGTTGTAAACTCAATGTTTTCTAGAACATTCTAGCCTGGTTCTGGGCAAATTAAGGCCCGGGGGCCACATGCGGCCCGTTGAGCTTCTCAATCTGGCCCGCGGGACATTCCCAAATAATTTTTTTAGATCTTTAAAATGGAAACTGTAGCCGCCATTATGATGTGCAGTGATGTTTTCTAATAACCGTAAGTCTTCAACTATACAAAGTATTTCAATGGTTGGAATCTGCGCTTATGGGTAATATACCAGTTACTATGGTAATCTAATTAGTTACTATGGTAATCTAATTAGTTACTATGGTAATCTACGTCACAGCAGCTCAGACGAGGCACCAAGCAGAGTGGGCGGGAAGCGTTTCCACAGACGTGGAAGGAGATTTTCACAACAAAGTTCTAAAGCAGTGGTTCTTAACCTGGGTTCGATCGAACCCTAGGGGTTCGGTGAGTCGGCCTCGGGGGTTCGGCGGAGGTCAAGACACACCCGACTCATCGTGTAAATACAAACTTCTCCCTATCGGCGTATTACGGATACGGCAACAGCTGACTGGTTTGCAGGTGTGTAATTTGTTGTGAGTTTATGCACTGTGTTGGTTTTGTTGTTTGAACAAGGTGATGTTCATGCACCAGTTAAAAAACATGGTAACACTTTAGTATGGGGAACATATTCACCATTAATTAGTTGCTTATTAACATGCAAATTAGTAACATATTGGCTCTTAACCAGTCATTATTAAGAACTTATTAATGCCTTATTCGGCATGGCCATATTATAACCCTAACCCTCTAACCCTGACCCTAACCCTAACCAAATAACTCTAAATTAAGTCTTTATTACTTAGAATATGTTCCCCTAGTGTCCAAATAACTCTAAATTAAGTCTGTGTTACTTAGAATATGTTCCCCATACTAAAGTGTTACCAAAAACATATAACTTTGTCTTGAATTTGAATTTTTTTTAATTAATTTTTTTTTTCACTAAAGAAGGGTTCGGTGAATGCGCATATGAAACTGGTGGGGTTCGGTACCTCCAACAAGATTAAGAACCACTGTTCTAAAGCTTAGTGATATATAGAACAGAAAGTACTTTATTTATCCCTGGGGGAAATTCAGCAAATATCAGATATATCAGATTGTAGGTGGGTTTATTTTGTACCCTTCGCGTTCATATTTCACTGTTTGTTGCATTTCACTTGATTGTAAAATATGTCGATCGAAAGGGGGTGTGACATTCATATGTTGTCAATATTCAGTGTTTTATCCTTCATAGAAATATGTACAATTCCATTACGTTTTTTAAGGCGGTCTGTCATAACGTTTTTAAGCATTCAATCAGACATTATTGTGAGGTTTTGTATTGTGTTCCTAAAAATAGATATACCGGCCCCCAGACACATTTTTTTCTCTAAATGTGGCCCCCCCGAGACAAAATAATCGCCAGGCCTGTTCTAGCCAGTAGCGTTCTAGCATGTGACGTCAGATGCATCGTTTTATATGCACCCTATCATATATGTATGTATATTTAAAAGTGTATATAAACAGTGCTTTTTTCGATCTGTGCAATTTTAATTTATTCATCACTGAATACGTTATACACATTCTTTATTCTCTCATCATTTTTGTGCTAATTAGAACATAGTGAGATCTAAACACGTGTAATAAATGATAATGATAAATGGGTTATACTTGTATAGCGCTTTTCTACCTTCAAGGTACTCAAAGCGCTTTGACAGTATTTCCACATTTACCCATTCACACACACATTCACACACTGATGGCGGGAGCTGCCATGCAAGGTGCTAACCAGCAGCCACCAGGAGCAAGGGTGAAGTGTCTTGCCCAAGGACACACGGACGTGACTAGGATGGTAGAAGGTGGGGATTGAACCCCAGTAACCAGCAACCCTCCGATTGCTGGCACGGCCACTCTACCAACTTCGCCACGCCGCCCCTAATAAACACACTTTTTTTAATAGAGATGGGCAATATGGCTGTTTTTTATATTGGCCAATATCAATAATTACGGATGTTTATTAAATCAAAGTGCAAAAATAAGGAAGTCGTAAGAAATGTTTATTAAAGTGTTGCAAAGTGTGAAGCCTGAGAAAAATGTATTTTTGTGAGGTTTACTGCCAAGAACCTGCGTAGTTTGTGTAACATTTAATTTGGTTTGTTATTTTAACTTAAGTGTGGCAATTAATTAATGTTATGCAGTAATTATTGTTTAAATATTATTAGACCAAAATATTATTTTATTTTGGCACAGGGGTTAGTGCATGTGCCTCACAATACGAAGGTCCTGAGTAGTCCTGAGTTTAATCCCGGGCTCAGGATCTTTCTGTGTGGAGTTTGCATGTTCTCCCCGTGACTGCATGGGTTCCCTCCGGTACTCTGGCTTCCTCCCACCGCCAAAAAACATGCACCTGGGGATAGGTTGATTGGCAACACTAAATTGGCCCTAGTGTGTGAATGTGAGTGTGAATGTTGTCTGTCTATCTGTGTTGGCCCTGTGATGAGGTGGCGACTTGTCCAGGGTGTACCCCGCGTTCCGCCCGAATGCAGCTGAGATAGGCTCCAGCACCCCCCGCGACCCCAAAATGGACAAGCGGTAGAAAATGGATGGATGGAAAATATTATTTTAAAGTAGCACATTTATTATATTTTGTGATTTATTATATTTATAAAGCCCTGCACTTTACCTGTTGTTTCCGTACATCCGAATAGGAAATGGACGAGGGTTGGGGCGAAAAAAGATGTACTACGGTCCGTTTGAAAAAATAAAAAAAAACTGCTATACTGTCCATGTGACTTTTCCTGTTTTATTCATAATTTGCTTTCTGCAGCACTCATTTTTACTTTCTCTTCTCACTCTATGTAGAGAATCAACAGCAAGACAGCAAGGTGGCGCAACCTCACTTGATAGTTGATACTGTTACGGGATTGGCTGTTTAGTGTGTCCTCCCATTGCTCACTGACCACTTCCTGTTTTGCTTAATTACAGACCAAGAGTGCCTTTGTTCATGCTTCTTTATTTCCGATTTCTTCCAATTAAAAAAAAAAAAAAAAAAAAAAAAAATCTCAAACACACTTTTTATTGGTATCCATTGCGTGTCTATTGGGATAAATATTGATATCATTTTAGCAGCCCAGACCTACTTTTTAATGACAAAAAAACAAGCACATGACCTATTGTGTCAATTATATGAGCTGACTAAATTATTAGTAATAGATATGGAGAATGGATTGGATTAAATAAGATCCGCTTCTCTGTACTCCCTTTTTAAAACAAAGCCAAGTTTTAACGTATCTTGTGTGTTCAACACATATACCATACCCTGATCATGTGTTTTCTTCCCCCAAAACAGATGAAGCAGTTGGAGGCAGACTTGCAGGAGCTGGGGTCTCTCTTAGAGAAGGCGGAGAGGAAGAGGGTGCAAGATGTACTCAAGCAAGAGCAGAAGAAGCTTGAGAAGGAAATTGCCGCCAAGCGTCAACAGAAAGAGCAACAAGCCCGGAGAGAAGCCGACCCAATGAAAGCCACTTATACGGTCAAGATCACCAACTACGGTAGAAGGTTCTCAATACATTACTGCTCATGTTTCTCTTTCATTCATTGTAAGTGTCATTTACCTCCAATGCAGCGTGGGATCAGTCTGAGAAGTTTGTGAAAATTTACCTCACTCTAAAAGATGTGCAGAAGATTCCATGTGAGAATGTAGAGGCCAGCTTTACAGAAAGGTGTGTAGAGGAGAACATCATGCTTCAACAAGGATAGGTCAAATGTGCTGTCTCTGCGGCAGGTCATTTTCCGTGCTTGTGAAGGATCTGGACGGGAAAAATCACCAGATGACTGTTCTCAATCTGTTGTATCCCATCGATGAGAAGAACAGCTGCACTAAGGTGAGAGGAACTTGCAGTCAGCAGCAACGAAACTATGTTGTGATCAGGGATGGCACATTTGAAGCGATTCGGTACCTGGGAATCAGTACTCAACGGTGTAAATGTTTGCTACTTTAGTGTCTTCAAATGCCTTAATGAATGCTAACTGTTTGAAATTAAGTCAATTATTTAATTTAACACTGAGCTGTGCTGTCCAGTTATCTTGTTTTTCTACACTTCTGTCTCATTTGCAAGTACTCTACTCTATTAAATAGTAGACTTTGCATGTACCTGCAATTCCAAGACGTTAGTTGGCAGTAGTGTATGGACGAGGGTGTGTTCCCCTCGCTGGTAAGTAGTCTTTGTCACTAAGTTGAATGTGCCATACAAAGTACTGTAAGTATTGTATTTATTACACACTTACTGTTGGATTGTATCATGCATCTTACTTGTCGTTTTGATATGTACTTTTAGAGTTGTTGAAATCACCATGTAAAATATCTGATGCTCATCTTTAGCATGTCTATGGCAAAATCCAATGTAAATTAGCATCAAGCTTTGAAAAGTGGAGCCTTACTGTACTTTTGAGTGCCTTCTTCTTCACTCATCATACCTCAGTTGCAGCTACTGCCATTTTGTCGAGTTATTGAAAGGTTGCCTGCAGTCACAAATGTCACTGACGATTAGAAACCCCAGCAGTCATTTGTTTTTGCAGACCATGCACCTGGTGGCTATATGAGAATTGTTGGTTAATTCAGGGCTAATAGGGGCTCTAGGCAGAATTTCATTTGGAAGCTCCCCATCATACTTTCAAAAATAATATTTTTATATAATTATGTGGAACAATTTTTATCCTTGTATAATCAACGTTTAATTGAATTTGTACTAAACAAATGTAATGGAAAAGAAATTGATCAATACTATGCTTTGTGCAGAATAACAAATGTAACATCCTTAAAACCTATATTTATAAACGTGAGCACCTCAACTCCTTACAAGACCAGCACTAATGTGAGACTTTAAGGGGAAATTTGCCATTATAGTCTTATCAGTGAAGCAACGAGGTAATACGTTTGCTGTAAAATTTCATATGTAGCACCCTGTCATTCGTTAATTTACATTTTACATGCGCTTTGTCACACATTACGGGGCCCCCTACGGATTGTGGGCCCAACCCCCAGCACGTGAAATGCATTTAGGGCAGGGCGGCCATGGATGGATAATTGCTGATGTATGGAACATCAAGGAGTTTGAAATGTCTTGAAGTGCTTTCCATTCAAGAAAAGGTTGTCCCCACAGATCAAAAGTGACATGGTTGTGATCATGTGCAAGAAGCAGACCACAACAAAGTGGGAGTGTCTCACAAAGGTGGAAAAAGCGTCAAAGGACAAGGAGTAAGTTGTTCTTGTGCACGTGAACATGATGGCTGAACACAAGCTAGTGAGGTGTTACCCCCCACAGTCAACCGAGCACGGAGGACAATGCAGACCCCAGCGACGGCCTGATGAACATGCTGAAGAAGATCTACTCCGATGGCGACGACGACATGAAGAGAACCATCAACAAAGCCTGGTCGGAATCCCAAGAGAAGAAAATAAGAGGAGAAGAAGGCATGATGTAGTTTTGAGGTAGAATTTCCTCTCTTCCATAGCGGGACTCAATCCCATTTAAAAAAATGACTTGATTGCCAACTTTTGAATCATACGTCCATTGTACACACACTTTCTGCTCTATCAAGAAGTTTCATGTCACACACAGCAGAGGTCATAATGATGCAGTATAGCCAAGAGCAAGTCATTACCAGAATAAACAACCAAATGGAACTGACCTCTTTCTCAAGCATCACTCTGTCATTTTCTCTTTTTATGCATTGGACACATGTTAAACCACCTTTTATAAATACATGTGTGTGATCATGTGACTGTTATAAATACATGTGTGTGTGATCATGTGACTGTTATAATTACATGTGTGTGATCATGTGACTGTTATAAATACATGTATGTGATCATGTGACTGTTATAAATACATATGTGATCATGTTACTGTTATAAATACATGTATGTGATCATGTGACTGTTCTTCTGGGCTTTGTCTGGAAAGGACATTGCTGTTTAATCACTGATCTCATCCATCACAACTGGACTGTTTGGTGTGTCTTTTAAGACTCTCATCCCACTGACCATCAGTTCTTGTCTTAGACTTAGACTGGTCACATCTAGTCTTAGACTTAAATCGGTCACATCTAGTCTTAGGCTTAAATCGGTCACATCTAGTCTTAGACTTAGATTGGTCACATCTAGTCTTAGATCGGTCACATCTAGTCTTAGACTTAGATTGATCACATCTAGTTTTAGACTTAAATCGGTCACATCTAGTCTTAGACTTAAATCGGTTACATATAAGACTTCGATCGGTCACATCTAGTCTTAGACTTAGATTGGTCAGATCTAGTCTTAGACTTAGATTGGTCAGATCTAGTCTTAGACTTAGATTGGTCACATCTAGTCTTAGACTTCAATTGGTCACATCTGGTCTTAGACTTAAATTGGTCCCATCTAGTCTTAGACTTAGACTGGTCACATCTAGTCTTAGACTTAGATTGGTCACATCTAGTCTTAGACTTAAATCGGTCACATCTAGTCTTAGACAAATCGGTCACATCTAGTCTTAGACTTATATTGGTCAGATCTAGTCTTAGACTTAGATTGGTCCCATCTAGTCTTAGACTTAGACTGGTCACATCTAGTCTTAGACTTATATTGGTCACATCTAGTCTTAGACTTAAATCGGTCACATCTAGTCTTGGACTGAGATTGGTCACATCTAGTCTTAGACAAATCGGTCACATCTAATTTTAGACTTACTGTATATTGGTCAAATCTAGTCTTAGACTTAGATTGGTCACATCTAGTCTTGGACTTAGATTGGTCACATCTAGTCATACCATCCGTCCTCCCTGTCCAGAATCTGTACATTTGTGTTGTGAAAGGACTGCTAGTTCTCCCTGAGGTGCAGGTAGACATTTGAGTCTAGAGAGTGAAGAGTTTGCCCGTCTGTGTTGGCATAGTGGTTATTTTGTTTCCCCAATATATAAAGCAGTGCATTACTCATTACACCAGATTGTTTTTGTGGGTGTGAGGCATCCGGTCTTTAGGATGCACCCGTCTCTGTCTCAGGGTGTTGCCTGCTTAGAAGTGTACTGGGATGTTGTGTTGGTTAAAAGTGATTCTGAGCTTTTTTTTAGATAGACCTGATATATATAGAACGACAATATTTTTGTGTCCGTCACATTTTTCCTCCTTGTCCACTCTGTTCTTGTTATTTGTGCAATCGGATGCACTTTTCACAAAGGACCAGCTGCTAGGAACATGATCACTTCTGTCTTCTGACAGTTTGTGTTCCAGTCAGTCAAAAAGTATTGATTGCTATGTGTGGGTTCTCGGTAAACCCCGACATGGAGGCTGCTGCGAGAGGCGAAACGCCTTCTAAGACAAACCAAACAGTCCAGTTGCGATCGATTGAAGGCCCCGAGATGACAATGACCTGATTAATGAGAACATTTATAGACAATTCCGTGCTGGGCCGTGCGATTCCCACCTAGGCCTTCAGTGATGTCCGACTTCAATGATTAGCTCTCAAAATACCATCATTTATATCACCACATGACCATTGCTGGATAAATACTATCAGTGTTGGGTTAGTTACTGAAAACCAGTAACTAGTTACAATTACTAGTTACTTTATTTCAAAAGTAACTCAGTTACTAACTCAGTTACTTACACCAAAAAGTAATGCGTTACTGTGAAAAGTAACTATTTAGTTACTTATTTTCCCCCCCTTTTTTTTAAGGCTCCCATTAATGCCCTTTTACCCTTCATTTCAGTACTGTTATTGCACTGGAGAATAATACCATCTGTTGATCAACTTGACATGCATTTGCATCACTGAACTCAGAAAGCAATGTGGTCTACATACAACACACAAACAATGTGGTCTACATACAACACACAAAGACAAAGATATGTTTCAAAGGGCCAATTTATTTCAGGCCAGAAAAAATTGACAAAACTATTTTAAATAGCTGCAACATAATGGCTCTTTAACTTTAACTCTTAAGTAGATAGGATCTTTGATCCAATGCACAACTTACATTTAACTAAAATGTTATTTTCTTTGTGCTCGACAAAAGAAAAGTATTGAGAATGTCTCCATGTTAAAAAACTTGACTTCTGGCTTCACCATGATGTCTTGTTAGTTGTTATGAGAGTAGCGTATGTGTGTGTGTGTGGCCCTTCAAGATATGACAACATGTGAGGTGAGTGAAGTCAGTGAGTGAGTGGGCGATAGAGGTGAGGGAGCGGCGACAGTGAGTGCGTGCAGGTGTTCTAGCTTGGTGGATGGCTGCGTCCAATAAAGTCACAAAGTTGCAACAAACCGCCGGTCTCGTCATTCACCCTCAGCTGTAAAGACCCTCTTCCGGGTAAAGTACGGCTCTGGAGGAACTTCTCTGCCTGCGGGGAGGCGTGCTTTCCCCCACCCACAGAAAGCACGCCTCTTATTTTCCACTGGAGCGCTCCAATAAAACACACTCAGATCTTCAGTTTCTAGCCGATACTACATAAAAATAACGTAAAATAACGCAGTAACGCATCATGCAGTAACGGTAACTGAGTTACTGCATATAAAAAAATAACGCGTTAGATTACTAGTTACCGCCGAAATTAACGGCGTTACAGTAACGCGTTACTTAGTAACGCGTTAGTCCCAACACTGAATACTATACAGAAACACATTTACACACTAATAGGCATTGTACAAAACGGGTTATTTTATGGCACATTTAAAAATCAATAAACCCGCATCAGCAAATAAAACATATGTTATGTGGTACTGTCAACATTAAAATTACAAAAAACATTTTAAACGTGAAAAAAATAAAGAAATAAAATATCTGAACTCACATCGCCGGGACAGCTGAGCGAGCTTCCGGGGTTGGTCTCACAAGATGTAGTTACTCTTTAAAGGCCTACTGAAATTGAATTTTTTAATTTAAACGGGGATAGCAGATCCATTCTATGTGTCATACTTGATCATTTCGCGATATTGCCATATTTTTGCTGAAAGGATTTAGTAGACAACGACGATAAAGTTCGCAACTTTTGGTCTCTGATAAAAAAAAGCCTTGCCCCTACCGGAAGTAGCGTGACGACACCGGAGGAAGGACTGCTCACATTTTCCTATTGTTTACACCAGCAGCGAGAGAGATTCGGACCGAGAAAGCGACGATTACCCCATTAATTTGAGCGAGGATGGAAGATTCGTGGATGAGGAACGTGAAAGTGAAGGACTAGCTGTTATGTTCAAATAACAGACACAACAGCCTCGCTCAACTTCACAACAGCACTCTCCTTTATTTCAGTAACTTCCTCAAAAGGCCCAGCCCAACTACGGTGGCTTCAAGGTATCAAAAGGCACAACGTAAATAGCCTGAGTAAGACAGTAGAACACATTACCAATAGGCATTCAAGTATAAGAACAGTATTTAAGATTAACTTGAATGAACACAACATTTCCCCTCCTCTCTTAAAACTTCAAGTATGGAAGGTGGCCACAAAGTCCTGAAAACGCTCAGGGCGTGCACGGGCCCTAACAGGCCGAGGCTCAGGAGCAAGGGGGACCGGCAGTGGGGCCGGTGCTGGAGCAGGGCACTGCGCGACCGGCACAGCCTGGGCGAGGGGTGCTGCCACTGGATCGGGCACCGGAGGGCGTGGCCCCAATGCGGGAATGTTCGGTGCCACCCCTGTGACGTGAGGCTGGTGAGGAGGGGCAGGTACCTTGCGCAGGCAGCTAGCGTGCCAACGGGATCCATCGGTTAACTGAAATGAAGCTGGGCCCAGCTGGCGGCTGACCTGGTATGGAGCAGACCAGAATGTTGACAGTTTGTTGGCGCGGTGGGGCCGGCGCGCTCTGACCCAGTCCGACACTCTGACAGCTGGCCATTTAGCCCTGTGCTTCTGATCGAACCTTTGCTTCATGGAAGTTTGTTGTCCCTTGACGCGAGACTTGACTGCTGCTGAGCATGGTCGCGGGCTCGCGGCCATCGGTGGGCGGAGTCTCGACAGGGGAAGCACAAACTCTCGACCCACCATGAGGCTGGCAGGAGAGACCCCTGTTGTAGAGTGGACAGTCGCCCTGTAGTGGAGGAGGGTCTGATTCAGTGCAGCCTCCAGCGAGTATCCCTCGGACATGTGAGCACGCAGTCCATTCTTCAGTGATTGGTTGTACCTTTCCACCCCCCCGTTTGCCTGGGGGTGGTAGACGGAGGTTCTGATGTGAGTAACACCCTTGCTGGCAAGGTAGGCGGTGAACTCCGAGGACAGGAACTGAGGACCGTTGTCCGTGGTGATGGCTCGGGGTAAACCCCAACGGGAAAACAGGCGGTCCAGGAAGGCGACGACGGCAGCAGAGGTGACCGTTCCCATGGGAGCCACCTCAGGCCACTTGGAATGCAGGTCGTAGACCACCACAAGAAACCTCTGGTGGTGTGGCACATTATGCAGCTCACCACAGATATCAAGCTGGAGATGGTCCCACGGTTTAGTTGGCCAGTCCAGGGGCTGGAGTGGAGGCGAAGCGGGTGGCCCAGTCTTCCCACTGGTGAGGCACGCTGCACAGGAGCGGATGAGTCCCTCCAGGTCTCGATCGATGGCGGGCCACCACACTGTGTCACGGCACCTTTGCTTGGCTTTGACTATGCCAAGGTGACCCTGGTGTGCCATCTGTAAGACACACCCTCTGAGGGCTACTGGGATAACAGCGCAGTGTCCCCGGGCGATGCAGGCCTCACCCCAGCATGACAGTTCGTTCTTCACACGGGAATACGGCTCTAGCTCAGGTGGGACACGGGAAGGCCAACCGTGTCTGATGTAGTCACGCAGCATGGTGAAGACAGGCTCGGCTGCTGAGGCCGTCTCCAAATCACGAAGGGAGACAGTGTCCTTCAATGGTGAGTGGACCAGGTGGACCACGTCTTCTTCGTCCTCCGGGGAGACAGCGGGGCCCTGGGTGGTGGCAGGACGGGACAGGTAGTCTGCCACCACGTTATTCCTGCCAGGGGTGAATTGTAGCTGAAAGTCATACTGCTGCAGACGGTCTGACCATCTGTGAAGACGGAGGGGCCTGTGCCCCACACCAGAGGTAGACATCAGGGTCGTCAGGGCCTGGTGGTCCGTCCGTAAAGTAAAGGACCTTCCGTATAAGTAGAGATGCCAACGCTCACATGCCCATATACAGGCGAGTGCCTCCCGTTCGCCCACTGAATATTTCTGCTCAGTGGGGCTGAGCGCCCGAGAGGCAAACGCTACCGGTCTCTCTACGCCATCATGGATCTGTGACAGAACGGCACCTAGAGCCACTGCGGAAGCATCACAGGTCACGAATGTGGGGCTGTCCAGTTGGAAGTGCGCCAGGATCGGAGACGTGGTGAGGAGCCGCTTCAACTCGTCGAAACCAACCTGGCACTTGGGAGTCCAAGACCATGGTGTCTCCTGCCTGAGCAGCATCCTGAGCGGGGCCGTAATGGAGGAGTACTGAGGCAGGAACCGCATGTAGTAGGCTGTCATCCCCAAAAATGATGCCACCTGGGAGGCCGTCGCAGGAGTGGGGACGTCGATGATGGCATCCACGTTCGACTGGAGAGGCGAGATGCCGTCGGCGGAGACACGGAACCCAACAAAGTCTATGGCGGGTGCAGCGAAAACACACTTCTCTGTGTTCAGCGTGGCATGGTGGCGCTTGAGTGCGGTGAAAACCTGTTCCAGGCGGGCATCGTGTGTGGCAGCATCTGGCCCATGCACCACAATATCATCCAGATACGCCACAGTCCCAGTGCAGCTAGCGAGGATTGTGGACATGATTTTCTGGAAACAACTCGGCGCTGAATTGAGCCCAAAAGGCATCCTCGTGTAGCGGTACAGGCCAGTGTGGGTGATAAACGCTGTCAAGTCCCTACTCTCCTTATGTAAAGGGACTTGTAAATAGCCCTGGCGCAAGTCCAATTTACTGAAAACTCGGGAGCCGTGGAAGTGTGTAGTGAGTTCCTCCGTCGTAGGAAGAGGATATTTGTCAGGCACCACTGCCTTGTTCACTTGGCGGAGGTCGACGCAGACTCTCAGTCCGCCCGACTTCTTCTTGGCGATGACAATGTTGGACACCCATGGGGAAGCGTCGATGGGCTCTATGATTCCACCAGCCTGGAGGCGTTGAAGCTCCTGCGTAACGCCGTCCCGCAAAGCCAGGGGAACACGGCGAAGGGGCTGGACCACGGGAGGCACGCTGTGGTCCAGGAGTGGCTTGTGTGTAAATGAGCTGAGGCAGCCCAGGCCGTTAAACAGCTCCGGCTGGTCGTGTTGCCTCGGAGACGCTACGTGTAGAATCCGCATACCGCTGTTGTCCTGCAGGGTAAAACCCAGGCTAGTGAAGAGGTCGAGGCCCATGATGTTCTCGCCGCGGCGCGTGATGTGGAACGGGAAACGGTCCACAGCTGTAGAGGTGTAGCGAACCGGGAGGTAGAGAAGGCCGACGACATCGATTTTGCTGCGGCCGTAGCCACAGAGGGCAGTGGACGGGAGCTGTAGCTGTCTGTTCGGGAAGAGCAGGTTGCAGGTGTCGACATTCAGTAGTGACACTTTGGCCCCAGTGTCGAGGAGGAGAGGGACACAGCAGTCATCCAGGTAAACAGGGCACCTCGAGAAAGTCGCTGAGTGGGGGCCTACAGTGCGCACAGGCACCGCCGGGTCATGTGACTGTGCATCAGGGTAATCGGCCGGAGCGGACCGGCACCACCTGGCAAAGTGGTTAGGCTTCTGACAACGGCGACAAGTTTGGCCCCTAGCAGGGCAGTCCTGGGCCCTTGTTGCATGGCGGTTGGAGCCACAATTCCCACACCGTCTCTGTTGACGTGTTGGCTGGGGACGCGCTACCTGTATAGCAGCATCAGGGTCTGAGGTTGATAGCTGTTGCACTGACTGTTCAATAACAGGGGTAGGCCTATGAGGCTTATTTTCCGCAATTTTGGCCGCACATTCAGTAGCCGATTCCACTTGTATTGCGATTATTAGTGCGTCATCAAGTGTCAAAGTTGCATCCTTGAGTAACAACTCCTCCTGCACTCTGGGATTAGACGTTTTCTCAATGAGCTGGTCTCGAATGAGTTCATCAGTGAGGTTGCCGAAATTACAGTTCTGTGATAGGGCTCTTAAATCTGCTACATACTGCCTGGCAGACTCACCCGGGCGCTGACATCTTCGTCTGAACTCCAACCGGCGGAGTAGGATATTCTGTGATTTTACAAAATGTCCGCTCAAAGCTGTTATGACTGCATCATAAGTGTCCAGCGTACCGCTGAGAGAATTGAAAATTCTGTTCCCCTCCGCTCCAAGCAGGTGTAGGAGAATGGCGCGCTTCCTCGCGCTAGTGGCATTGTCCAAACCTGTGGCCAAAAGATACGTCTCAAAAGACGATTTCCACTGATTCCAGGGAATGACAGGATCGCCCGGGAGGGGTAGAAACGGGTCCGGAGGTGGCAGGGAGAATATAGGTGTGTCAGCCATCCTCGTTCGCCAAATGTTATGTTCAAATAACAGACACAACAGCCTCGCTCAACTTCACAACAGCACTCTCCTTTATTTCAGTAACTTCCTCAAAAGGCCCAGCCCAACTACGGTGGCTTCAAGGTATCAAAAGGCACAACGTAAATAGCCTGAGTAAGACAGTAGAACACATTACCAATAGGCATTCAAGTATAAGAACAGTATTTAAGATTAACTTGAATGAACACAACACTAGCGTGCAGTGCAGAACGTATCTTTTTTCGCTCTGACCGTAACTTAGGTACAAGGGCTCATTGGATTCCACACTCTCTCCTTTTTCTATTGTGGATCACGGATTTGTATGTTAAACCACCTCGGATACTATATCCTCTTGAAAATGAGAGTCGAGAACGCGAAATGGACATTCACAGTGACTTTTATCTCCACGACAATACATCGGTGAAGCTCTTTAGCTACTGAGCTAATGTGATAGCATCGGGATTTACTGCATATAGAAACAAAACAAATCAGTCCCTGACTGGAAGGATAGACAGAAGATCAGCAATACTACCAAATTCTGGACATGTAAATACTAGGTTAATGCTTTCCAGCTTGGCGAAGCTTAGCAATGCTGTTGCTAACGACGCCATTGAAGCTAACTTAGCTACAGAACCTCGACAGAACTATGCTAAAAACATTAGCTCTGCACCTACGCCAGCCAGCCCTCATCTGCTCATCAACACCCGTGCTCACCTGCGTTCCAGCGATCGACGGAAGGACGAAGGACTTCACCCGATCACCGATGCGGTTGGCGGCCCGGAGACGGAGGAAGTCAAGGTGAGGTCGTTCGGCTAGCGCGTCTGCTATCCTCAAAGTCCTCCTGGTTGTGTTGCTGTAGTCTACCGCTAATACACCGATCGCACCTACAGCGTTCTTCTTTGCGGTCTCCATTGTTCATTAAACTAATTGCAAAATATTCACTAACACAGATGTCCAGAATACTGTGGAATTTTGGGATGAAAACAGAGCTTTTTTGTATTGGATTCAATGGGTCCGAATACTTCCGTATCAACCGTTGACGTCACGCACATACGTCATCATATGTAGACGTTTTCAACCGGAAGTGTGGCGGGACATTTAAAATTGCACTTTATAAGTTAACCCGGCCGTATTGGCATATGTTGCAATGTTAAGCTTTCATTATTGATATATAAACTATCAGACTGCGTGGTCGGTAGTAGTGGGTTTCAGTAGGCCTTTAAATACCCTTTTTTGAAAATGGCCTTGTCTAATCATAAAAGATGCAGACAAGGCGTGTTGGCTGACTTCTTAAAGTTTATTCCACAGCGTGCTCATCAGTAACATCCAGTTGCCAGTATGTCTCCAACAACCCAAACGGGGCTACTGCGCATGCTCTTCGCTACTGTGGCATGCTGGGTAATGGAGTTCTTATGCCACCTGGCTCATAACATCACTATATCTGCCTTAGGCATATTGAGAAGGCCTTACTGACAACAACTCGTGGTCTGATTGGCTATTGCAACTGTCCATCAACTGTATGTGCGCGTTCACCGACAGCGCACGGACGCCAGTGTTGCTGAATTTGAAGGCTTCTGGCAGATTTGGTACAGCATGGCAACATAAACTAGCTGAATTCTGATTGGATAAACTAAAAACAACAGCAGCATAATATGACACGAAGAGAATATGAATACTTTTAGATTTTTAGGGAAAGTAAATAAAAAAATAATTGTATCTTTAATTATGATCATGATGATTTGTGGTTATGTTAGGCCAGCAGAGAAGGCCTTGCTGGCCCTGACGGCACACCACTGCAATCACTGATACCTTTTGTCCACCAGATGGCAGCAATGTTTCAACATGCACACATGGGAATATTTATATAACGAGGAATACAATAAATGTTATTAATATAGGGCTTGGATACGAGTAGATACATATTGAGAGCAGATGGATTGACATATAGATTTGAAATAATAATATGGCAGGTTATTGTCAAAAAACATAATTCAATAAATGTCCTTAGGGAAACAACAAATACATACATTCCGTTCGTTCACATAACATAACATAACATAACATAAGCATTTTATTTGGCACGAATAAACGGTAGCAAATGGATGGATGGATGGACGTCTGCTTGATAGTCATGGACTATGACTAAGCCGTCTGGACTCCCTCCTTTTTTCTTTTCTTTTTTTTTTTAAAATTTTATAAACCTTTATTTATAAACTGCAACATTTACAAACAATCGAGAAATAATAAACAAAATAAGTACAAAAACAGTACAAAACAGCATATATATATATATATATATATATATATATATATATATATATATATATATATATATATATATATATATATAACAAAGTGTAAAGCCATAGGCTCACACAAGTTCAGTAAATAATTACAATTTGGAACACAGCATCATCGTTTTCACAGCTTTTTGGCTGTTAGAGGTAGAGAGTAGGGGTGTGGGAAAAAATCGATTCGAATTCGAATCGTGATTCTCACGTTGTGCGATTCAGAATCCATTCTCATTTTTAAAAAATCGATTTTTAAAAAAAATTTTAAATTATTTTTTTTATTTTTATTTTTTTTAATTAGTCAATCCAACAAAACAATACACAGCAATACCATAACAATGCAATCCAATTCCAAAACCAAACCCGACCCAGCAACACTCAGAACTGCAATAAACAGAGCAATTGAGAGGAGACACAAACACGACACAGAACAAACCAAAAGTAGTGAAACAAAAATGAATATTATCAACAACAGTATCAATATTAGTTACAATTTCAACATAGCAGTGATTAAAAATCCCTCATTGACATTATATTATTTAAAAAAAAGAAAAAGAATAGTGTCACAGTGGCTTACACTTGCATCACATCTCATAAGCTTGACAACACACTGTGTCCAATATTTTCACACATGTAAAATAAGTCATATTTTTGGTTCATTTAATAGTTAATACAAATGTACATTATTGCAATCAGTTGATAAAACATTGTCCTTTACAATTATAAAAGCTTTTTACAAAAATCTACTACTCTGCTTGCATGTCAGCAGACTGGGGTAGATCCTGCTGAAATCCTATGTATTGAATGAATAGAGAATCGTTTTGAATCGGGAAAATATCGTTTTTGAAACGAGAATCGTGTTGAATTGAAAAAAAAATAAAAATCGATATTGTATCGAATCGTGACCCCAAGAATCGACATTGAATCGAATCGTGGGACACCCAAAGATTCACAGCCCTAGAGAGTGTTTTAACGTAGAGTTCTAATTCTTTTTTAAAGGCACAAAAAACAGGTTGGGTATTGAGAAACTTACATTTATGAATATAAAATGAGGTTGCAAAGGTAAAATTCATTATCAATTTTTTTTTTTTTCATAAAGTGTAAATCCAAATAGCACATCTTTTAAAACAAAGCACAGATTTTTTTCATGAAAACTTCCTCCTCGACAGGCCCCGCCCTTTCTACGTGACGTCACCAGCAGCAGCCCCTGCGTATATGCGCGCCGCGCCACGCCAGACGGCTTCAGTGGACCGAGGAGGTCGCAGCCCTACTTGACGCCTGCGCTTGGCCAGCCAAATAATCCCCGATGGATCTCGGTTGTTTCACGGCGGCGCAGCGGCTTTCGTGCCACGCCACGAAGGCGGATGTATGTCCCCCGGCGACGGAGCGCGCGTCCCCGCCGCAGCGAGCTCCCGCTCCCGCTCCCGCTCCTGCTCCGGCTCCGGCTCCGGCTCCGGCACCGGCGGCGAAAAGCGGCAGGAGTAAATGTGAACAAGGCAGGCCGGAGCTGGCACAGGTGGTGACCGACTCCAGGACGGGACGCTCCTACTGTAAAGGCAAGCTTCTCGGCAAGGTAGGCGTCCATTGTACTCATGTAATCACCCGCAGGTGCGTCCATTGTACTCATGTGATCACCCGCAGGTGCGTCCATTGTACTCATGTGACCACCGCAATTTAGCCGCAAATAGAGAAGGCACAGCCTTTAAAGAAAATGGACTAATGTCTTTGCTGCATCAACATGTTGCTGCCAAGTCTGCCGCAGAGTCCATTTCATGCTTGATGAATGCGGCCCTCGAAGCCTCATTTGGTGCATCAGACGCCACGCCGCTTGGGTATGAAGCAACAACTGCATCATACGAGCCCTGGGCGATATGGCCTTTTGTTAATATCTCGATATTTTTAGGCCATGTCACGATACGCGATATATATCTCGATATTTTGCCTTAGCCTTGACTGAACACTTGATGCATATAATCACAGCAGTATGATGATTCTATGTGTCTACATTAAGACATTCTTCTTCATACTGCATTTAATATATGCTCATTTTAAACTTTCATGCAGAGAGGGAAATCACAACTAAGTCAATTTATCAAAACTGTATTTATTAAGCAGTGGCACAAACATTCATGTCATTTCTAAAACAGGAAGTGCAAGATTGTCAGACATTTTAAAACAAGCTATTAATGCACTTTTCTGCATGATGTCACTAAGATGACATATCAAAACAACACTAAATGAAAGTGCACTTTTTGTCCAGAACGCCACTACGATATTTTAAAACAAATAAAGTGCACTTTTGTGCATGATGTCACACAAGATATTTCAAAAACTGGTCAAATAAAAATGATATATTACGTATATATGTTATATTTTATATCGCTACATTTGCTCTTTTTATACCTGCATTGTTCTTTCCATCCTTACACTTTCCATCATTGTAACTGAGCTACTGTGTGGAACAATTTCCCTTGTAGATCATTAAAGTCTAACAGGAAATCAAATTGTGTATGTTCTTCGCTATGTGGTCGGTTCCTGCGGATGTTTTTTTTCCATACGAAGATGTTGACATGCGTAGATTCAAGCACTCTTCGTTCTCTAGCGGGTGACTTTTCAAGTGATGCTACAAATTAGTAGTGCTGCTACTTTTTGCCGCGTACTTGACATATTATGGTTGTCTGTTCAACATCTTCCCGCTTGAAGCCAGACTACGGACCCTGTGCTGTTTTTCTTGGGAATTAATTCTTCCTCCATTTGGACTCCGACTTAAACTTATTCGGGTGTTACCATTTAGTGGTCAATTGTGCGGAATATGTACTTCACTGTGCAACCTACTAATAAAACTCTCAATCAATCAATCAAACCAGATCGGCACCTTCTCTCTCTCATATCACCACTCGCACCGCCCCGCTAATCACCTGCCACAGCTAATAGTACCATGCTGCTACCTCTCTGCTCTGTGAGGGTGTAGTGACTTGAGTCTAGAGCTGGGGTGTCCAAACTTTTTCCATTGATGGCCGGAAACTGAAAAATTAAAGCATGCGGGGGCCATTTTGATACTTTTCATTTTCAAACCATAACAAAATATATAGATTTTTTTTTTTTTTTTTAACAATTAGGGCTCCTGGGGCCCGTAAAGAGTCGCAGTCATTAAAATGTTAAAAACAAGTCAAATTATTATATATGCCTTTTCTGTCAAAGACAACTTTGTTTTTTTATAGTAAAACTGAAATATGCAGTATTTCCCCCAGCGCCCAAAACATTCAGAAAGCAATGTTTGATGTGAAGTAATTGGAGCCCTGAAAAGATCAATAATGCATGACACCATTGATTTTATTTTCATTATTATTTTTGATTAATCACAGTGAAAAGATAAATAAAATCCCACTAAATATCTTTGGGATCCAAAAGGTACCCCACTCATAAAGTGATACATTTTTATTATTTGTTTTACTTTCAACACTTAAGTTACGAGATCAACTTCAGATATATCTGTCGATTTTACGTTTGAACTATTATTTTGTTTGTTTTATGCTCTTTTGTCAAAGAAAACTTGGATGTTTTTATATGGCAACCACACAATATATGCAATATTTTTCCACAAACATATTAATGTGAAATATTTGAAGTAATTGGAGCCTTGAAGATGTCAATAATTCATTATTATTGATTTTTTGTCTTTTTTTTTTTTTTTTTGAGCAAGGGGTTATACTTGTATACTTGTATAGCGCTTTTCTACCTTCAAGGTACTCGAAGCGCTTTGACAGTATTTCCACATTCACCCATTCACACACACATTCACACACTGATGGCAAAAAAAGGAAAATAAAGATAGACAAAATAAAAAAACCAGCCTGCATGGCAGCTTTGTATCAACATTGCAACATTTTCTAGTTAGATTTCACCTCATTCTACTTTTTTTTATATTTTTTTGATTTTTGCAATGGTATTTCCAGAATGTGTGGCGGGCCGCAAATGGCCCCCGGGCCGCACTTTGGACACCCCTGGTCTAGAGAGTGCGTACAAGGTGCGCTTGTTTTATCTCTCTGTGAGAAGGAGAGACAAGAGAGAGTGAGAAAAGCCTGTAGTGTAATGCCCGCAGCTAAAAACAACTGTGAAAACGTATACTCTAATACTCACGATAGTCATTTTCTACATCGCACAGACAAACCCGCGATATATCGAGTATATTCGTTATATCGCTCACACCTACATCATACCTCGGTTTTTCCTCCTCCTCAAGGGTGGTTTCGCTCGATGCTACGAGATGACGGACCTGTCGAGCAACAAAATGTACGCGGTGAAAGTGATCCCGCAGAGCAGGGTGTCCAAGCCGCACCAGAGAGAAAAGGTACGATGGCGTGCAACGGGTGTACAGCGCGGCTTCAGCTCACGGGCTTTTCCGTTGCCAGATCACCAACGAGATCGAGCTGCACAGAACTCTGTCGCACAAGCACGTGGTCAAGTTCTCGCACCATTTCGAAGACCAGGACAACATCTATATCTTCCTGGAGCTGTGCAGTCGCAAGGTGAACAATCAGTGGTGTGCACGCCGCCTCTTTCCAGGTTGACCTTTTCTTCCTTCCGTGTAGTCCTTGGCTCACATCTGGAAGGCCAGACACACGCTGACGGAACCCGAGGTGCGGTATTACCTCCGGCAGATCGTGTCCGGCCTCAAGTACCTTCACAGTCGAGGCATCCTGCACAGGGATCTCAAACTAGGTGGGTGTGCTGGGAATGTGCAGGACTTTGGCCCCTGGAGTGCAGGACTTTGGCCCCTGGAGTGTTGACATCTGTCTGCTTTTCAGGCAACTTCTTTGTGAATGAAAACATGGAGCTGCGACTGGGGGACTTCGGTCTTGCTGCCAAGCTGGAGACGGTTGAGCAGAGGAAAAAGTATGTTAAGGATTATGGGAAACTGACTTTCCACACATTTGGGGCTCACGTCAAAGTGTGGGATTGGTACCGACTTCTATAGGCCCCGACCCAACAAATAGCTATCGATTTACATGAAATGAAACAGTGTCATATTTAAATACCTTTTTGTTGCTTGTGGTGTCCCACGCGGTTGCAGACTAAACACGGCTCAATCACTCGGCGAGGAAACAAGCACTCAGACCGGACTCCCAAAAAGTATGCCTGATAAAAAAATTAAAAAAACACTCAACATAAAATAAGGCACTGCTTTTCAGAATGCGCTAGCTCGATGCTAATTTACTCTGGCTTTGCTATGTACATGCTATTGATTAGCATTAGCGATTTTACATGGCAATTCCAAGACCTCCCAAATATGGTAACCAAAACTATAACTGAGATGCGAGTTACAAACAGAAGGTGTGTAAGAAGTGCAAAACTGACAGTATAAATACTTTGTTGGGCGCAACATAAGACTAGACTGGCACATTCAGCTTCATGGCAAAGACTACTTCCTCACTTTGCAATGTATTGTAGTCTATACCCTACTGCCATCTAATGTCTTGGAATTGCAACTGCACACAGTCTAGGATATAATACTTGCAAATGGACTCAGATATGTAATAAGTAAACATAGTTATCATAATGAACTAGTTTTTTAAATGTTACTTGAAAAACATGGATTTTAACCTGAAACTGTTAACATTTGTTACCATGCACCATAATTGATTCCCAGGTAATGGGAATTAGTCTTTGTTTCGGTACCAATGTCAAAGTCTTTAGCAAGCTTTTCAAATGTCTGCCTCATTGGGGAGTAACACTTCAAACTGCACTGACACAAGGGAAACCACCATCATGTCACAGATGACTGTTGTCATACAAAAGTGTCAAGGAGCAATCACAGTTCAGTCCAATCTTAACCACAGTGTTTGTTAAAAAAAAAAAAATCAAATAACTCCACAGTCCTGGCCTAAATTGTATCTCATAACTAGAAGAGGTGTGAACGCGCCACTGCTGAAGTTGAAGTGAAATGCTGACAGGATGTAGTTTGAATGTAAGAATAGTTTGAATGTTGAAAAGTAAACATTTCCAGGAAAATGGGAATTAGGCTTGGAAATTGTTAGTTTGAATGTCCAGGATGAGTAGATGTGTGTTGGAATGGTTTGAATAGGTTGGAAAATGTGGGAATTGTGCAACTTGGAAAAATGTCCAAGTCATTTCAATGGGAACTTCCTGGAAATTTGGGCATTTTGGGAAAAATGGGATTATTTGGAAATTGATTAGGAGCATGAATGTCCTGAATGAGCGGAATTGGTTGGTGTTGGAATTGTTTAAATCGGGCAAGAGATGTTGTAGTAAATGGTATTGGGGAATTTAGGGAAAATCAGGAATTTTTTTTGAAAATGGTAATCTTGAATGGTCTGAATGAGATGAAATGGTTGGTGTTTGAATCAATCTAGAAGTGTTGAAGTAGTAACATGTTGAATTGAGAAATGGTATTACGGAATTCCTAGAATTTCGGGAAAACTGGTAATTTTTTCAGATCAAAAAACTTTAGTTTTTTGGCCTGATTAAGAGGAATGTTTTGACGCTGGAACAACTGAAATGCGTTGGAAAAATGTGAATGGAGTAGTTGCCAGAAAAAAGGGTGGAAATGGGGCTCTGGAAAAGCAGGAATCCAGAAATTTTTTGAAGTTTGAATGTCCAGGATGGTGGAATGGGTTGAAAAATGTGGGAAGTTTGAAAAATGGCCAATTAATTTTGAATGGGGAAAAATGTCCCGGAAAGCCTGGAATTCTGGGAATTTTTGAAATTTGTCAAGGGAAAGCCCGTGATTCCCTAAAAGGCTGACCAGTTTGAAGTTGGAACTCTTTGAATCGAGTGAAAAATGTGGAAGGTAGAGCGTGGCAAAATCTGGAGAAGAATAATTAGATGAATTTTGGTGTAGAAAATCATGTGTCAATGTTTGGTGCATTCACACAATTAATCCTATCACTTTAAAAAAAAATATATATATATATATATCTGACAGCTAGAAATAAAGACTTGACATAATCCACTCAGTCAGAAACCTGCTGGAGAAGTGACTAGAAGTGCTTGTAAACATGCATTATGTAGTGTGAGATTATGCAACATTTTAGTCTTTTTCTTCATTTGGGCTCTATTGATTGAACATTTACTCTTATTGATTGAACATTTACTCTATTGATTGAAGATTTACTCTTATTGATTGAACATTTCCAACCGCCCTCACATGTGCTCCAAATCCCTGAGGGAGGGAGAAAAAAGCAATTGTCTTTTCTGGTAAGCACGATCATGCCAAAAGTCACAACACCACCTATTGTGTCGTACTTGAGCTAGTGCCACGTGGGTTTTGACTTTGTGGATTATTTTGTTGACTATTTCTTTATGTAGAAGATGACAGTTGTCAGATATAACTTGTGATGATACAATCACACTAGACCGTTGGTTCTCAAACTTTTTTTCACCAAGTACCGTGGCTCTCAAAGTACCACCGTAATACCCAACATTAAAGTACAGTAGCATAGTAGGTTTAAGTAATAATTAAAAACAAGGCAGAGGTTTTATTTAACAAGTATTGTATTTTCCGGACTATAGCGCGCACCAGTTTATAAACTGCACCCACTGAATTTGGGGGGTGGGGGGGGAAAGCCACACTGCAAAGCTGCAAATATATATGTTGTGAAATGAGTTATTTTACAAATGTTTGTTTACATACCTTGTTTCCAAACGGTGTCTGTAACAAGGCAGTTAAACTGCTGATCAAACAAAACCGAAGTCATGGTCATGGACCCACTAGCTGCGCAAGCTAGCTCTCTAATTGGCTAAACAGACTCAATAACTCCATGGTAACGTTTTGATGAATTTACTGAGGAATTTGTGAAAATAGCACAATACCAAAAGAATGCCATTGTAAGTTAATAATAATGCAGACACTTGTTAGCATATGAGCTAATGCTAATGACGCTAACTTCATTACATTACGATAGCGCGTACAAATATGCATGGAAACACTCCTACAGACATCACACATGGGAAAGTTTAGCGAGTAAGAATTGTTTTAGTTATATTGTAAAACTCGCAAACGTTGCTTGGAGTGATGAATGAAGAATCCGTACATGTAAAAACGCTATGGACGGTTATAAGACAGAACGGCACTTCTACTTCCGGTTCAAAGCTTTAAACAGCATGAAACACCCAGCAGCACCTGCAGTGAGCGAACCCGTCCAACAATAACACCATTTAAGTGTCTTTTGCATAGGTTTGAATCAGGGATGTCCGATTAATGGCTTTTTGCCGATATCCGATATTCCGATATTGTCCAACTCTTTAATTACAGATACCGATACCAACCGATATATACAGTCGTGGAATTAACACATTATTATGCCTAATTTGGACAACCAGGTATGGAGAAGATAAGGTACTTTTAAAAAAAAAATTAATAAAATAAGATAAATAGATAAATTAAAAACATTTTCTTGAATAAAAAAGAAAGTAAAACAATATAAAAACAGTTACATTGAAACTAGTAATTAATGAAAATGAGTAAAATTAACTGTTAAAGGTTAGTACTATTAGTGGACCAGCAGCACGCACAATCATGTGTGCTTACGGACTGTATCCCTTTCAGACTGTATTGATATATATTGATATATAATGTAGGAACCACAATATTAATAACAAAGAAACAACCCTTTTGTGTGAATGAGTGTAAATGGGTGAGTAAGGTTTTTTGGGTTGGTGCACTAATTGAAAGTGTATCTTGTGTTTTTTGTTGATTTCATAAAAAAAACAAAAGCAATACCGATAATAAAAAAAACTATAATTTCCGATATTACATTTTAACGCATTTATTGGCTGATATCGGCAGGCCGATATTATCGGACATCTCTAGTTTGAATGAAAACTACTTGCTTTGTGGCTGTCTGCGAAGAAAAACCCATAAATCAGCCGCAGACTCCAAAGCGTAGGAAGAAAAGAGCGGCAATTTACGGCCACTGTAACATTTTCAACTAAGATTGTGCTTGAATCAAGTGATTGGTATTACCCATGTACCACTAGTGGTCCAGGAAGTACACTGCACTAGACTAGGATGCACGACTGCAGGTGTTTGTCAAAAATAAAGACATGACATAATCCACCAAATAAAAAAACTTGTTGTATTATGAAGCGATGGCCAGAATACTGGAGATCAGTAACCGCTGAATGTCCCGTTGTACGGTCGCTTGTAGGGATCTGTCTCCTCGACAATCGCACGCTTGGCATTTGTTTGGACTTATGTAACGTGCGCAACCTTCCAACTGGATCGCCTCCAACTAAACCGGTTTCCAAGTGGCAGTTGAATGTAGCGCCCGGTTTCAGTATCGGTTTGACACTTTCCTGTGGAATACCATAAGCAGGAGCGAAGGTATAGAGCAGGGGTCACCAACCTTTTTGAAACCAAGAGCTACTTCTTGGGTACTGATTAATGCGAAGGGCTACCAGTTTGATACACACTTAAATAAATTGCCAGAAATAGCCAATTTGCTCAATTTACCTTTAACTCTATTAATAATTAATTATATTTATCTTTGTGGAAACACTGATCATCTTTATGATTTCTCACAATAAATATATATAGAAACAGATTTATATCAATATGCAACACTTTATTTTTATATTTTCTCTAAGTGCACATTTTTCAAATTGAACATTTTCAAATGATCACTTCTAAGACAGTCTTGTGAAATCACAATATCCCATTTTTAACTAGGTAGCCACTAACATTTTTTTAACAAATCATGAATTACTTTGCACCATGTTTGTACAAATAATAACTAATGTAAAATACAAAAGTTAACTCTCAAATTTTTAAATAAATCATGTCACACTTTGAACTGGACACCAAATCTGTTATCTGTTTCTTTGTCAGTTTTTTACAGGTTTTTTGTAGAGAATAAATGATGAAAAAAACACTTAATTGAACGGTTTAAAAGAGGAGAAAACATGAAAAAAATGGAAATTAAATTTTGAAACATAGTTTATCTTCAATTTCGACTCTTTAAAATTCAAAATTCAACCGAAAAAAAGAAGAGAAAAACTAGCTAATTCGAATCTTTTTGAAAAAATTTCAAAAAAAATTTATGGAACATCATTAGTAATTTTTCCTGATTAAGATTAATTTTAGAATTTTGATGACATGTTTTATATAGGTTAAAATCCAAATTTGTTAGAATATATAACAAATTGGACCAAGCTATATTTCTAACAAAGACAAATCATTATTTCTTCTAGCTTTTCCAGAACAAATTTTTTAAAAGAAATTCAAAAGACTTTGAAATAAGATTTAAATTTGATTCTACAGATTTTCTACATTTGCCAGAATAATTTTTTAGAATTTTAATAAGTTTGCAGAAATATTTCACAAGTATTCTTCGTCGAAAAAACAGAAGCTAAAATGAAGAATGAAATTAAAATGTATTTATTATTCTTTACAATAAAAAAAATAAATTCACTTGAACATTGATTTAAATTGTCAGGAAAGAAGAGGAAGGAATTTAAAAAGTATGTGTTTAAAAATCCTAAAATCATTTTTAAGGTTGTATTTTTTTCTCTAAAATTGTCTTTCTGAAAGTTATAAGAAGCAAAGTAAAAAAATAAATGAATTTATTTAACCAAGTGAAGACGAAGTCTTTAAAATATTTTCTTGGATTTTCAAATTCTATTTGAGTTTTGTCTCTCTTTAGAATTAAAAATGTCGAGCAAAGCGAGGCCAGCTTGCTAGTAAATAAATCAAATTTTAAAAAATAGAGGCAGCTCACTGGTAAGTGCTGCTATTTGAACTATTTTTAGAACAGGCCAGCGGGGGACTCATCTGGTCCTTGCGGGCGACCTGGTGCCCGCGGGCACAGCGTTGGTGACCCCTGGTATAGAGGGAAGGTTTCATGTTGGAATGGAATACTGTGAGTGTGTGATGAATAAATATCCCTGTGTTTGGTGTAGGACCATCTGTGGGACCCCCAACTACTTGGCCCCCGAGGTGCTGAACAGGCAGGGCCACGGCACAGAGTCAGACGTTTGGTCCCTGGGTTGTGTTATGTAAGTACGGCCATTTCGCAGCAGTGTGCAAAATAGCAAGTCTTTTGTTTTTGAGTCAAGACGTCTTTGGGCAGGCTAGAACATGAATGTCCCAGACCACGACCTGGTGTGCGTAATCCGTCTGCTTCTGACTCATGACACCTCCTTCAGGTACACGCTGATGTGCGGCAACCCCCCCTTCGAGACTCTTGACCTCAAAGAGACCTACAAGTGTATAAAGGAAGTGCGCTACAACCTGCCTTCGGCGCTCTCGCCCGCCGCGCAGAAGCTCATCTCTAGCATCCTGCAGAAAAACCCTCACGACAGACTCACTTTGGATCAAATCCTCAATCATGAATTCTTCACCAAAGTGAGCAGAAACCACGAAAAGGTCAGCTGGCCAGGTTCCTAACGGGTCTTGTGCCTTGCAGGGTTTCACCCCAGACAAACTGCCCCCCAGCAGCTGCACGAGCATCCCCGAGCTGCATCCTCCCAGCCCTGCCAAGAAGTTCTTCACCAAAATGGCCAAGAGTCTCTTCGGCAAGAAGAAAGCAAAAGGTAAGCAATTATGGACACTACAACAAAAGTCTCATTTAGACAGTAGCAAGCTACATGTAGCTAAGCTAACTACATTTTCCAGTAGCTTAGCTACTTTTAGAGCCATGTAGCGAGGTAGCTAACCTCAAAGCTTCAAGCAGAGAAAATGGACTGTGAATCCGGGCCAAAAGAAAATCAGTATAAAATCCAAAGACCTGGATGAATGAGAACATGCATACATACGTGAACATCCATGATGATTGCCTGGTGTTCCTATGATGAGTCACCATTGGCTAAGGTTAGGGCCAAACATCACGGACTGGCCAATCAGAGGCAAGATAAGGCGGGTCATTGAAACCAGGAAGTAAAATTATAACAGTTAGCACTTATGTCACATGACCACGAGGGAGTCGGAGACAGAGGGACGCTTCAAGCTGACCACTCAAAAAAAAAAAAAAACACATTTGAAAATGTCAGAGGAATTCTTTCTTGCAGATTATATTTTTCCTTTAGTGATGAAGATAACTTGCAGGAAACCCACAATAATGTGTGTCCTTGGCCATATTTACAGAAAATAAACCCTTACTTTTAGTTGTTTACTCCGTAAACGAACATAACTGTTATCATCTAAGATGTGGAACACAAATGTAGGAATGTTATAGATATTTATTATTATTATTATTATTATTATTACCCATGTGGGCCCATAGAAATGTTGTTCAACGTAGCTTTTGATGTAGCTAGCTACTTTTTTCCTGTAGCTTGTAGTGTTCATGGAGAGTTACTTACTTACATTTCCCAAGTAGCTTACATCGAGACATTTATTTTTCTAAAGCTGCCTCCAAGTACAAGTCCATTTGATGATGCAACACTTGATGATGTCATGAAGGCCTGTTGGAGGTGTGTGAGACTCCTCATTGTTGCTGTTGCAGTGGAGAAGACTCAGTGCGAGGAGAAGGAAGACAAGGACATTTCCAAGCTGGTTTCTGGTATCGTCAAATGTTCCATCAGCCGGCAGATCAGCTACAAAACAGTGGGGCTAAATGAGGTGAGATTATGATTCACATCATGTCTCGTTTTTCTACCAAACAGTCTTGTCAGGTCAAAACAAGACATTTCTATACATTTCAAGGTCTTCTCAGAATCTTCTGAACTCCTCTTTCCATGACTTTTTTAAAAATGTTTTAAATTTTTTTTTAAACCCCAAATATTTTAGCTCAAAATGGTTTGTCTTCTTGATATAGTTTTACATAGTTTCTCATTGGACAAGATTTTGGGAAAATTGAACCTTTAAAATATCCCATCTTTATTATCATATTAAAGATTAAAGATACCAATGATTGTCACACACACACTAGATGTGGTGAAATTTGTCCTCTGCATTTGACCCATCCCCTTGGGGAGCAGTGGGCAGCAGCGGCGCCGCGCCCGGGAATCATTTTGGTGACTTAACCCCCAACTCCAACCCGTGTTGCTGAGTGCCAAGCAGGGAGGTTATGGGTCCCATTTTTATAGTCTTTGGTATCATCCAATATACAGAAAAAATAAATAAGGATTTTGGTATAATAGATGGAATATGTTACCTTTTGGAAATGTTTCATCATTTATAACAAAATAATAGAAAATAAGAAACTGAGATTTTGATAGAAGAATACTTTACCTTTTTAAAATATTAGATTTATTACAAAATCTCAGTTTCTTCTTTTCAGACAAGATTTTGGTTAAATAGATGGAATATTTTAAGGTCAAATATTCCATCTGGCCACTACTTCTCAGTTTCATCTAGTCAGCCAAGATTTTGGTATAATAGATGAAATATTTTACATTAAGATATTCCAAACATCCAATATACAGAAAAATAAATAAGGATTTTGGAATAATAAATGGAATATTTTACCTTAATATATTCCATCTAGTATACCAAAATCTTTGCTGAGAAGAATAAACTAAGATATTGGTGTAATAGGTGGAATATTTTAAATTTTTTTAAAATAAAATATTTACCTTTTTAAAATATTCTTATACCAAAATCTTGTCTGACTGCAATACATAGTGTGGCCACTACTTTTCAGTTTCTTCTAGTCAGACAAGACTTTGGTATAATAGATGGAATAGTTTACCTCTTAAAATATTTAACTAAAAATATTCCATCTATTATACCAAAATAGATTAAATATTTTACTTCAAAATAAAGTGGTTTACCTTTTTAAAATATTTCATCTATTATACCAAAATCTCAGTTTCTTCTTCTTCGCCAAGATTTTGGTATAAAATATTTCATCTATTTTGGTATAATAAATGGAATAGTTTACCTTTTTAAAATATTTACCTAAAAATATTCCATCTATTATACCAAAATAGATTAAATATTTTACTTTAAAATAAAATAGTTTACCTTTTTAAAATATTTAATCTATTATACCAAAACCTTGTCTTGGCTGACTGACTGGAAATTGAAAATTAGTCTAAATCTGAAAATATGCACATTGTACTATTCAACAAGTGTATATGATATTCTATACGCATACCTATATGGTAATAGGAGTATATACACATATGGTAAAGGTGTATTGCAGTATCAGCGGTGAGTTCTTGGTACATATGTGAAATATAGCCACACAATATTCATGCTAATAGCCTGCTGACATCAGCACATTAGTTATTGGAAAAACAAAAGTCATATAAGTAACAGGACTGTGCTGGGATTTTAATTGAAATAGCCATTATAAAACAGTCAATTTATGAAAGTGTGTATTGGATATTGGGAATAATTTACATATACAATTTACATATTGGGTAAATGGCGAAGGTGATTTAAGTAACAGGACTGAAAGTATCAGTGAGTTGTTAGGATAAAATTAGCAAATATGTTAAACATGGCCACTAGGCACATTCTACAATATATATAATTAAAAAAAGTAATTTTAAGGAGCGGGACTGTGCTGGTATTTTAGTTGAAATATCATCCAATATACACAAAACTAAAAGAGCATCTGAACGATGCCACTTCCCGTCCCACCATGTGACTTGTGCAAAGCTCCACATTTCTCTGAGGGGCTCATGTGTAATTGCGTTCATTTATTTAATACATTCATAGCCGTTTCTGTAAATGTGTCAGTGTTGGCCATTGAGCACTTTGCTAAATGCTAACACAGGATAGCGAGCTAATCACGGCGATACATTTACCACATAAAGTAGGGCAAGTACACGCGCACATCAGGGTAACAGGACTGAGGGGAAACACACTGACACAACTTGAGTTTTCTTTGTAAAAAAAAAAGAATTTCAATTCACACTTAAGCATAGTAGGGAAAAGGAGGAACACAAATGTCCATTATAATTATGGAAATACAACAGATATGAGTAGTCCAGCTTTTAGGTTAGTTCAAAGTGAGTTGTATATTCTATTACTGGGTATGACCCCTAAACTTGTTGAAAGGATGATCTTCTGAGTTGTATTGTATATTCTATTTCTGGGTATGACCCCTAAACTTGTTTAAAGTGATCTTCTGAGTTGTATTATATATTCTATTCCTGGTTAAGACTCCTAAACTTGTTGAAAGGGATCTTCTGAGTTGTATTGTATATTCTATTCCTGGTTAAGACTCCTAAACTTGTTGAAAGGGATCTTCTGAGTTGTATTGTATATTCTATTCCTGGGTAAGACCCCTAAACTTGTTGAAAGGGATCTTCTGAGTTGTATTGTATATTCTATTCCTGGGTATGACCCCTAAACTTGTTGAAAGTGATCTTCTGAGTTGTATTGTATATTCTATTTCTGGGTATGACCCCTAAACTTGTTTAAAGTGATCTTCTGAGTTGTATTATATATTCTATTCCTGGGTAAGACTCCTAAACTTGTTGAAAGGGATCTTCTGAGTTGTATTGTATATTCTATTCCTGGGTAAGACCCCTAAACTTGTTGAAAGGGATCTTCTGAGTTGTATTGTATATTCTATTCCTGGGTATGACCCCTAAACTTGTTGAAAGGGATCTTCTGAGTTGTATTGTATATTCTATTTCTGGGTATGACCCCTAAACTTGTTTAAAGTGATCTTCTGAGTTGTATTATATATTCTATTCCTGGGTAAGACTCCTAAACTTGTTGAAAGGGATCTTCTGAGTTGTATTGTATATTCTATTCCTGGGTATGACCCCTAAACTTGTTGAAAGGGATCTTCTGAGTTGTATTGTATATTCTATTCCTGGGTAAGACCCCTAAACTTGTTGAAAGGGATCTTCTGAGTTGTATTGTATATTCTATTCCTGGGTAAGACCCCTAAACTTGTTTAAAGTGATCTTCTGAGTTGTATTATATATTCTATTCCTGGGTAAGACTCCTAAACTTGTTGAAAGGGATCTTCTGAGTTGTATTGTATATTCTATTCCTGGGTATGACCCCTAAACTTGTTGAAAGGGATCTTCTGAGTTGTATTGTATATTCTATTCCTGGGTATGACCCCTAAACTTGTTAAAAGGGATCTTCTGAGTTGTATATTCTATTCCTGGGTATGACCCCTAAACTTGTTTTAAAGGGATCTTCTGAGTTGTATATTCTATTCCTGGGTATGACCCCTAAACTTGTTAAAAGGGATCTTCTGAGTTGTATATTCTATTCCTGGGTATGACCCCTAAACTTGTTTTCAAGGGATCTTCTGATTTGTATATTCTATTCCTGGGTATGACCCCTAAACTTGTTGAAAGGGATCTTCTGAGTTGTATTGTGTATTCTATTCCTGGGTATGACCTCTAAACTTGTTTAACGTGATCTTCTGAGTTGTATTGTATATTCTATTGCTAGGTACGCCCCTTAAATGTTTGTGTTGAATCCTGTTTTGTTTTTTTTAAAACCCACCTGCCTTTACCTTCATCTTCAGGTAGCCTCACCCACCGGTCAGCTGGTCAGTTCTGTGCCTCTGGAGCAGACTCCTGCCGAGGAGGAGTCCAGGAAGTCCATCTCGCGCTCCTTTAAGGGCACGATGGCGAGCAGCTCTGAACGTAAGCTCAAATGCACTATGCCCCCCCTTAATTTACTCATAATTCACTTATATTTCGCCCCCTCTCCAGCGTGTGAAGACGTCCTCACGCCTGCCGCCGTGTCTGAATGTGCCATGAAAATCCTTAATGGCTGCTTGGCCGCCATGCCTGCAGGTATGCATCACATGAGGCCAAACCTGCTCTTTGACTTCCCGCTGTAGCACAATGGAAACACATTCATGGGTTACATTCTTTGCCAGCCAAGCCCTTCTGTAAAACCTGCAGGATTTGCTGAGTCATGTGGCTTCCAGAGCCTCTCAGCCTGTGTAGAATTGTGCTAGGGACGTATTTACTCAATTCTCAGTTGTCTACCTGCATTAATTCTTTATTTGTCCTTTTGTGCAGCTGCCAAGAATCCACCCTGCCTGTCCAGGCCGCAGTCCTTCCTGTGGGTAACCAAGTGGGTCGACTACTCCAACAAATATGGTTTTGGCTACCAGCTGTCTGACCAAAACATTGGTGTGCTCTTCAACGAGGGAACACACCTCAGCCTCTGTGACCAACGCAAGTAAGAGTTCATGATGCTAGTGACAAAACCTCATCTCTTAGGGCAGGAGCTGCAAAAAATGAAGTCTTATATAAGTGTTATAATGAAGGCAACACATGATGTGTCTATATTAGTAATATTAGCCTACTATCAAAATGACTTAAGTCTTGTATAAGTGTTATAATGAAGGTAACACATGATGTGTCTATATTAATAATATTAGCCTACTATCAAAATGACTTAAGTCTTATATAAGTGTTATAATAAAGGTAACACATGTGTCTATAGTAGTTATATTAGCCTACCATCAAAATGACATTACAAGTCTTATATACTGTAAGTGTTATAATGAAGGCAACACATGATGTAAATGTATATTAGTTGTATTAGCCTACTATCAAAATGACTTTAAAAGTCTTATAGAAGTGTTATAATGAAGACAACACATGACGTAATTGTGTATATCAGCCCACTATCAAAATGACTGTCGCAGGCTGACAAAAATGTTGAAATGTAATATTTACTCTACGCATTTTTACAACATCGGAAAACATAAGGCTGAGATAACTCCTGGAAATGACTGTCTTAGAATGGCCAAAGGTATAGATGTGTGTCCAAGTTAAAAGAAACGGCAGGTTGTCTTTTTCTCATGGATTCATTGCAAGCTGGGTAATGTTTGCTGTGGTCTGGAACAACATGGCACACAAACAACTATCATAAATGTAGCTAATATTACATACAGATAATGTGTCATGAAATATACAAATATAAATTAAATACAGAGTACACAAAGAAAATTAAATGAGCTCAAATAGACTGACAAACGAGGCATAATGATGCAATATGTGCATACAGCTAGCCTAAGTAGCATGTTAGGATCAATTAGCTTGCAGTCATGCACTGACCAAATATGTCTGATTATCACTCCGCGCAAGTCAATAACATCAACAAAGTTCACCTTTGTGCATTCACACACAGCACAAAACGCTTGGTGGACAAAATGAGACAAAGGACTATGGGGGTTAATTTGTGTCTTTATTATGAAAGCCTTTTTATTTTTACGCTGAATTTATGTACCTGAGTTTATTGCGTTTGAATTTTGTGAACTATTTTTTTACATCAAATTATGCTGACAATTTCA
Organism: Entelurus aequoreus; assembly: GCF_033978785.1. NCBI lineage: Eukaryota > Metazoa > Chordata > Actinopteri > Syngnathiformes > Syngnathidae > Entelurus > Entelurus aequoreus. The sequence continues at coordinate 41,109,060 of NC_084746.1, read as the reverse complement.
TTAAAAATAAATTCAGTTTAAAAATTTTTTAAAGGTTGTATTATGCCAAGGTAGCCCAGTTAACTGCTTTTTTTCATGCTGTTTTGCAAGAGCCGTGTCATGTGACTTCAAACTTGACACCTCATTGGCTTGTTCTGAGACAGGATCCATTGCTTCTGTCTTAATTTACCAGATGTGACTCCAGCACTTTGAAACAGCACATTTTTCAGCACGGAGTTTTTTTTTTTACACTGAATTTATTTTCAATTACATTTTCAGCATAATTCGTTGTAAAAATTCTGTTCAGAAAACTCAAAACGCAACAAATTCCGTTAAAAGCTTTCGTAATAAAGACACAAATGAACCTCCATAAAGGAGTGGCATAAAACACATCTTTCTGTGGCAGCATCTGAGAAATTTGTACATATAAACAAACTAGGGTGAGTTCAAGGACCGCTGAAATTGGTAGGACAAAACGTCTCTCACCAAATACTGTCATCAGTGACGCATGTTTATTATAAACACTGGGATTTATATAAATTAAGGTTTGTGTCATGTTTGTCCTACACAAACCTATTAAAACTAAATATAATTGTTTTCCATTGTCACACGTTTTTGAAAAAACTCTTCTCCGCAGCCAAGCTTCATAGTAACGTTTTGTTCTGCTCCCACAGGACTGTGCACTACTGCTTGACCAACAATAAGCACTTTAGTTTCCCTGCCAGCTCTCTACCCGAGCAGCTTCGCAGCCAGAAACAAATAGTAGAGCTCATGGCCAACTACATGGAACAGAATCTCATGGAGGTACAATACATACCTGACTTGGTTGCCACCTATGAGAAGAAAGTCCTCAACCTGTTTGTGCTGGTGAACAGGGTGGAGATCTGCACTGTCGGGATGAAGTTGCAGGTCCTCCTCCTCTGCTGCTGCAATGGGTGAAGACTGACCACGCACTTGTGATGCTCTTCAACAACGGCACTTTGCAGGTTAGAACCACATTTTATTGCCCTTCAAATACAACTGAATTGCTTCTTGAACAGGGTTTGCATTGAAGCAAGTTTCTCCTTAAACAATGTCGATCTCGTGTGTGGGTGTACTTGTCTCACCATCCTTGTGTGGACATACACTTGACAAACCACCCTTTCTGTGAGGACCTTTTGACTTGTGAGGACATTTGCCTGGTACTCACAACTACAGAAGTAACATTTTTTTTTTACTTTGTTTTGCTTTCTGAAGTGAGGTTGCAACTCTACTCCCATCTAGTGCTAGATATTTTTTTTCATCATTCTAGCTATAGTGGAAAGGGGGGCCCTCACAACCTACTAACCAAATGTGGGTCCACACAAATGTGTAGCTATAGTGGAAAGGGGGGCCCTCACAACCTACTAACCAAATGTGGGTCCACACGCGTGTGTGTGTGTGTGTGTGTGTGTGTGTGTGTGTGTGTGTGTGTGTGTGTGTGTGTGTGTGTGTGTGTGTGTGTGTGTGTGTGTGTGTGTGTGTGTGTGTGTGTGTGTGTGTGTGTGTGTGTGTGTGTGTGTGTGTGTGTGTGTGTGTGTGTGTGTGTGTGTGTGTGTGTGTGTGTGTGTGTGTGTGTGTGTGTGTGTCACTAGCTCGGTGGTGCACTCAGTTTGAAATCACAAAACGTCTGTACATTCACAGAATTTACTTCTATTAATTTTCTCGGCGTGCACAGGAGAGGGAGGAGGCAGTGTCCACAACGCTGTGGATCCTTTGCGAATGTTTCAAAGCACACATTGCTTTCTTTGGACTCCTATTGAGCAAGTAACATTGGTTTATAGTAGAGTATCATGAGGAGGACAAGGATGCCTGGTGGGATGTGTTGTGGTGGTCTACAGCCATGCATTTGTAGTTTTTGCACCCTTTTTTTAACGTCCAAACTGCACGGCTTGCAATGTTCATTTCACGATCCTTGACCGTTGGTCTTCCTCTGGCAGGTGAACTTCTACACGGACCACACCAAGATCATCCTGTGCAAGTCTTCGGACGCCTCCTACCTGCTGACCTACATCAGCCGCGAGCGCGTCTCCTACACGTACGCCCTCGGCGCGCTGAGCCAGGCGGGCTGCACCCCGGAGCTGCGACACCGCCTCCGGTACGTGGTGCATCTCCTGCAGCACCACGCCGACGCCTGAGCGCTGCGTCGTCCTCCCGAGTGTCCGCCCCCTCCCCCGTGCGCCAACGACCATCTCGTCCTCTTGATTGTTTCGCCGTGCCAAAACTCTCCGGAGCAATATCCCCCTCCCCCGCCTGGACTGGTGCTGAGGCAGCTGATGATGTGATGAAGTTGCCAGATGACGCATTTTAGCCTCTTAAGGCTTTGTGCCTGTCCAGCCTTTGCCTCAAAGGTGCTCTTGGAAGGACGTGATGACGGATCCCCTCACATGTAGATGCCTCAAAAACCACAAGCATTCAGCTTCTCCTCATAGCTTCCATTAGTGCCAAATGTGTGTCTCTATTGTCACAAAACATACGTTGTTTTGAGTGACCTTGCAGCACAGAACTTTGTAGGGAAGGACTGACCTTCCTGACCTCTGTGTTCATCTTGTTGAAAGCAGAAGATGCGAGCCAGCGTTGGGATCTTTACCTCACATGCACACTCCACATTCCTGGCCATATTTTGGTGAGGATCAGAGAAAGCCTTTGCTTCTTCGGCCCTTATCGTCATTTTTTCTTTGGTGCGTTCACTGACCTAAGGGGCTATGGGAGCAACACAATACACTGTTAGAAAAGCAACTGTCTTAGATTATTATTTTTTATTTTTTTTATACCATCACCTGTCTTTTGTTTTTAAATGAATACCAAAAGCATTTTTAAAGTTTTAGACTCACTTGAGGTGACTGTGGGTCTGGAAAGGAGGGAAGGGAGGGGGTGAAAAGTGCCTTTTGGAGGGATGTCTGTAAAGTGCAATAACAACCCTTTTTTGTTTTTTGTTTGTGAATGTCCAGCTGACAGATTTAACGGTTGGATGTACTTTTGCACTTTTGCGAAAGTTCAAAAGCGCGTCCAACAGCACTACACTCACTACCCGGTGTATTAAGCTTTTAAAATGGTGGATGTAATATTTAGGGTGGAAAAAGAAAACCTTGTACTCGATGTCTTCAGCGGTTCGCAGTGCTTTTCTCCACCTAGAAGTTGTATCCTGAAAACTGTGACCTGGAATGCAAGTGTGGTGTACACGTGTTGTTTGCAAAAACATTGTGAAAGCCATCTGCCGATTTAGACAAATTCTTTATTTTCTTGGCACATAATGTCTTGTTAATTTAATTTTTTAATTTATTCATGGTTTTTTTTTTATTTATTGTGTAAATGTTGGTCTTGACACAAAGAAATGTTCAATTCCACTCACTTTTTGTATGCATTGTACGGGGGGAACGGGACAAAAATAAAGTTTATTGAAAAGAGCCTTGGTTTGATCCTGTTAAACATCTTCTTTGACAGCAGAAGTGATGATTAGTCAATTGATTTGCTTTGGCCCTCAATCACAATTGGATGTGGTCTTCCATATACAGTATGTGAGACACATTTTGACCAGAACTTCATTTAAAAAAAGAATAAGTGCGCTTTTTAAAATGCTATAACATAAGATGCAGTCGCCAGCGGAAATGGAAATATCAACATCCGGTTTCCATTTCTATTTAAAATCACTTGTCAATAGTGCACAAATAATAGTCTATATGAGTATATATTTTGATTCAGGAAAAAAAAGCCATTGTTGAAGAACCGGAATTGACGCTGTGGCGCATTTGTTTACATGTGAGTTGAACAATAAATCATTTAGATCCACGCTGATGTCTGTGTCTTCTCTACTTAACAGACATAAAAATATTACATATATTACACCATATACATCCATTCATACTTTTATATTACCGGTACTTTAATATCACGTAAAAAACCTAATTTTTAAGGTGTGGCGACTTTTATTTTATTTTGTAGTAGTAGCGACTTCCTCCCGGTCAACTTCCTTTGTTTTTGCTTTATGGAAGTGTGCATGCAAGTGACGTCGGGGACACATTGGGGCCACATTGGGGTCTGTGCATGTTTACACTGCAGTCTGATAAAGATCACATTCTACTTGATGTGTAAACAGTCAGCTGGGAAAAATCGGATGTAAAAAAAATCCGATTTGGGCCACTTTGGCCTGCAGTGTAAATGTGGTTACTACCTCCTGATGTGGGGGCCACATTGGTGCCACATTGGGGGACACATGGGGCCACATTGGGGTCTGTGCGTGTTTACACTGCAGTCTGATAAAGATCACATTCTACAGCTGGGAAAAATCAGATGTAAAAAAAATCTGATTTGGGCCACTTTGGCCTGCAATGTAAACGTGGTCGACTACCTCCTGATGTGGGGTACACATTGGGGACACATTGGGGACACATTGGGGCCACATTGGGGTCTGTGCGAGTTTACACTGCAGTCTGATAAAGATCACATTCTACTTGATGTGTAAACAGTCAGCTGGGAAAAATCAGATGTAAAAAAAAAATCCGATTTGGACCACTTTGGCCTGCAATGTAAATGTGGTTGACTACCTCCTGATGTGGGGGACACATTGGGGCCACATTGGGGTCTGTGCGTGTTTACACTGCAGTCTGATAAAGATCACATTCTACAGCTGGGATAAAATCAGATGTAAAAAAAATCTGATTTGGGCCACTTTGGCCTGCAATGTAAACGTGGTCGACTACCTCCTGATGTGGGGGCCATATGGGGTACACATTGGGGACACATTGGGGGACACATTGGGCCTACATTGGGGTCTGTGCGCGTTTACACTGCAGTCTGATAAAGATCACATTCTACTTGATGTGTAAACAGTCAGCTGGGAAAAATCGGATGTAAAAAAATCCGATTTGGGCCACTTTGGCCTGCAGTGTAAATGTGGTCGACTACCTCCTGATGTGGGGCCACATTTGGGTCACATGGGTGCCACATTGGTGCCACATTGGGGGACACATTGGGGCCACATTGGGGTCTGTGCGCGTTTACACTGCAGTCTGATAAAGATCACATTCTACTTGATGTGTAAACAGTCAGCTGGAAAAAATCAGATGTAAAAAAAAATCCGATTTGGGTCACTTTGGCCTGCAGTGTAAACGTGGTCGACTACCTCCTAATGTGGGGGCCACTTGGGGGACACATTGGAGACACATTGGTGCCACATTGGGGCCACATGGGTGCCACATGGGGACACATTGGGGCCACATTGGGGTACACATTGGTGCCGCATTGACGCCACATTGGAGGACACATTGGTGCCGCATTGACGCCACATTGGGGGACACATTGGGGTCACATGGGTGCCACATGGGGCCACATGGGGCCACATTGGGGTCTGTGCGCGTTTACACTGCAGTCTGATAAAGATCACATTCTACTTGATGTGTAAACAGTCAGCTGGGAAAAATCAGATGTAAAAAAAAATCCGATTTGGGCCACTTTGGCCTGCAGTGTAAACGTGGTCGACTACCTCCTGATGTGGCCTGAATCTCATGCTAAAAGATCAGATTTGGAGCGTTTAGACTGGCAAAAAAAACCCCGATCTGTGTCACTTGAGGGCAAAATATTCCAGTTTGGTGTGCAGTGTAAACGTGTAAAGTGTAAGACAGCAGGACTCATTTGTCACTTGTCCTCAAGCAAACTGTGACAGAGTAGAGAAGGGAGATGTTGTCAAACGTCAACCACAGGAAAGGAAACTGGGGCAATGCGATCACGAAGCCGCTTTGCTTTCCAGTGTGAAGCGGAAATGTGCTGATCTGACACTTTGGCGTGCACAGCTCCTGTCATATCCTGTACTTTTCCTCTGATAATAATCAAAGACCACAGAATTAGCCTTTGGAACAATAGTGTATTAATATCACAACCCAGTTTGTGCTGATGAAGACATGTTTTGTTGTTGCGTTATGTAAACTCTTTAGCTGCTGATTGCAACTTGCTCAAAGTAAAATGATTACAAACCCACACAATAAATAAGAACACTACCGGCCTGATTATGTGACCATTGGTGGTTTAACAATTATTAAAGCAACCAACAATTTGCAGTCTTGTTTTTGTCACGCTGGGCTATACAGTCAATGATAGCTAACGTTAGCAGCTGAATTATTGATGTCATTATGTGCTGAAATCGGAAATGGAGCGGATCACAAAGTAACACCCTGGAAAGTTAGAGTTGTCTACGTTACAAACAGCCTCTTTACACAAACCAAGAAGGTTAACAATGTGAGTCAACCAATGAATTGGGATATTCAAGTGAAATTAGCATAGCATTCACTTGTATGACCCAATCCAAGCAACCTTCCCTAGTCATGGCGCATTAAAAAAATGCAGTCAACGCGCATGGTCGCACGTAACACAACCTGCTCACTGAACTTTGGAGATATTATTACAAAAAAAAACATCCAAGCACCATACACATTTCAAAATGACACCCATTTAAATCCATTACAAAACACAATGCAAAACACTCTCCGCCCTTATCCATGTTGGCCGCATTTTAGCTACTTGATATTTCTGATTGATTACAAAACTTTAAGGAGGTCGTCATAGAAGTAAACAAGGTAGGAGTCCAACTTTCACATAATGTTAATATCCAATTATTTTAATCAATCAATCAATCAAAGTTCCACTATATTAATATAATAAGTACACACACACACACACACACACACACACATATATATATATATATATATATATATATATATATATATATATATATATATATATATATATATATATATATATATATATATATATATATATGTATATAAAAATAAAATAAAATAAAATATATATACTGTATATATATATATATATATTTTTTGTCTTTATGATTGTCACACACACTAGGTGTGGTGAAATTTGTCCTCTGCATTTGACCCATCATATATATTAGGGCTGTGAATCTTTGGGTGTCCCACGATTCGATTCAATATCGAATCTTGGGGTCACGATTCGATTCAAAATCGATTTTTTTTTTCAATTCAACACGATTCTCGATTCAAAAACGATTTTTTTCCCGATTCAAAAGGATTCTCTATTCATTCAATACAGAGATTTCAGCAGGATCTACCCCAGTCTGCTGACATGCAAGCAGAGTAGTAGATTTTTGTAAAAAGCTTTTATAATTGTAAAGGACAATGTTTTATCAACTGATTGCAATAATGTACATTTGTTTTAACTATTAAATGAACCAAAAATATGACTTATTTTATTTTTGTGAAAATATTGGACACAATGTGTTGTCAAGCTTATGAGATGCACTATTGTTCATTTATTTTTATTTTTTATAAATGTCTAATGATAATGTCAATGAGGGATTTTTAATCACTGCTATGTTGAAATTGTAACTAATATTGATACTGTTGTTGATAATATTCATTTTTGTTTCACTACTTTTGGTTTGTTCTGTGTCGTGTTTGTGTCTCCTCTCAATTGCTCTGTTTATTGCAGTTCTGAGTGTTGCTGGGTCGGGTTTGGTTTTGGAATTGGATTACATTGTTATGGTATTGCTGTGTATTGTTTTGTTGGATTGATTAATAAAAAAAATTAAAAATTAAAATAAAAAAATTAATTTAAAAAAACGATTTTTTTAAAATGAGAATCGATTCTGAATCGCACAACGTGAGAATCACGATTCAAATTCGAATCGATTTTTTCAAACACCCCTAATATATATATATATATATGTATATATATATATATATATATATATATATATATATATATATATATATATATATATATATATATATATATATATATATATATAAATATATATATGTAACGCAGGTGTCAAATCCATACCTTTTGCAGTGACTGGTATGCTCTTGCTTTCTATTTACTCTTTGCGCTCTTCCTAGTCACGTGACCGCCACGATCCAATTAGCTGTGCTTATAAGCTGGTAGCAGGAAGTGGCCAGTAGACAGGATTTGAGGGGAGACAGATTGTATTTCTGCTCGAGGTAGGTTTTTATTCTCGTTTTCACCTGAAATATTGTGCTGACTGAGTCTAAACTAAAATGCCTATTTGTAACTTTACAGAGCCGACTACCAGCGCCGGATTTTTTTGTCATTAAGCTGTGTGTGACTGTAGAAGCGAAGTTGGTGAGTCCATATTTATGAAAATAGCACCTTTAGCATTAATCTTTTTTCGATTGTTTTCATTACAACAGTCTTTGTGGCATGTTCTCAATCGTCCATATACAAGGTTTATGACTTAAACTAACGATAACTATTGTGTATTGAATGTACTTTTAAATGTGTTTTGATAATAAGCACGTTTAGTGCACTGACTGCTTTGTATAGGTCAGGGGTCGGCAACCCAAAATGTTGAAAGAGCCATATTGTACCAAAAAAACAAAAACAAATCTGTCTGGAGCCGCAAAAAATTAAAAGCCATATTACATGTGTCATGAGATATACATTTAATTAAGAGGACTTAAAGGAAACTAAATTAGCTCAAATATAGCTACAAATTAGGCATAATGATGCAATATGTACATATAGCTAGCCTAAATAGCATGTTAGCATCGATTAGCTTGCAGTCATGCAGTGACCAAATATGTCTGATTAGCACTCCACACAAGTCAATAACATCAACAAAACTCACCTTTGTGCACTCATGTACAACGTTAAAAGTGTGGTGGACAAAATGAGACAGAAAAAGAAGTGGCATAAAACACGTCCTAGAAAGTCGGAGAAAGTTATGCATGTAAACAGACTATACGGTGAGTTCAAGGACCGCCAAAATAAGTAGGACAAAACGGCGCTCGCCAAATACTTGAATCAGTGAAGCATATTTAATATAAACAGTGTGATTTATAACAATTACGGAGGTTTGTGTCATGTTTGTCCTCCTACAGAAACCATACTAAAACAAAAAAATTGATTTTTTTTCCCCCTCATCTTTTTCCATTCTTCATACATTTTTGAAAAATCTCCAGAGAGCCACTAGGGCGGCGCTAAAGAGCCGCATGCGGCTCTAGAGCCGCGGGTTGCCGACCCCCGGTATAGGTCATATTTATGCTGCTAATTGTTATTTTAGCATTTTATTGCATATTGTGATTCTGACATGTTTATTGATTTGTATTGGACAATATTGAGGAAAGAACTAGAACATATTCTGAATACTTTATAATACAATCAGTGTTATTTAATGAAGATATTTTGTGTACACAAGGATTTATAAGAATGGCCCTGGCTCTTACACAGGCCAGGCTTCTCTTTTTGATGGTGAGCTAAGGGAAAGAAGCATCTAGTCCAGGGGTCTCAAACATGTGGCCCGCGAGACGTTATTTTGCGGCGCCCACCTTAATATGAAAGTTTAATGTTAGTGCGGCCCGCGAGTTTAAAATGAATGGCGCTTGACAGCGTTGTGTGCGGAGCTGAAGGAATCTACCAATTACGGTGTGGTATAAGGCTCTCAACAATATCGAGGGTGTGCCGTGATGTCACTGCCTTTAGTGTCCTCTAGAAACTGTCACCGCATCATCTTTTTCTCCATACTAACAACGTGCTGGCCCGGACACATGTATGAGGCTTCTGCAGACACACACAAGTTATTGCAAGACATACTTGAGGAACAGCCATACATGTCACACTGAGGGTGGTCATATTTTATTTTATTTATTTTTTAACACTGTTACAAATATGCGCCACACTGTGAACCCCCACCAAACAAGAATGACAAACACATTTCGGAAGAACATCCACTCCTAAACACAACATAAACACAACAGAACAAATACCCAGAATCCTTTGCAGCCCTAACTCTTCCGGGCTACAAAAACACCCCAGCTACCCCCAACCCCGTCTCCTATGTATGTATGTGTATATATGATATATATATATATGTATGTATGTGTATATATGTATATATGTATGTATATATGTACATATGTATATGTACATATATATGTATATATGTATATGTACATATGTATGTATATATGTATATATGTATATGTACATATATATGTATGTATATATATATATTTATATATATATATATATATATATATATATATATATATATATATACATATGTATATATATATATATATATATATATATATATATATATATATATATATATATATATATATATATATATATATATATATATATATATATATATATATATATATATATATATATATATATATATATATATATATATATATATATGTATATATATATGTCAAGGTTTCTATGGTTTATCCATTATACAGTGCTCAATGGTAGAGTGGAATATACGTTAGGTCAATCAATCAATCAATCAATGTTTATTTATATAGCCCTAAATCACAAGTGTCTCAAAGGGCTGTACAAGCCACAACGACATCCTCGGTACAGAGCCCACATACGGGCAGGAAAATATCATCCCAAAAAGCCTGTTTCGCAGGCTTCCCTGCTCGTCACAGGCTTGTAGGGATGATACAGCCTCTTGTGTTGTTTTCCTGACCTAACGTGTGTGTGTGTGTATATATATATATATATATATATATATATATATATATATATATATATATATATATATATATATATATATATATATATATTAGGAGCGTGGGAAAAAATAAATTTGAATCGCGATTCTCACGTTGTGCGATTCAGAATCGATTCTCATTTTTAAACAATTTTTAATCAATCCAACAAAACAATACACAGCAATACCATAACAATGCAATCCAATTCCAAAACCAAACCCGACCCAGCAACACTCAGAACTGCAATAAACAGAGCAATTGAGAGGAGACACAAACACGACACAGAACAAACCAAAAGTAGTGAAACAAAAATGAATATTATCAACAACAGTATCAATATTAGTTACAATTTCAACATAGCAGTGATTAAAAATCCCTCATTGACATTATCATTAGACATTTATTAAAATAAAATAAAAAAGAACAATAGTGTCACAGTGGCTTACACTTGCATCGCATCTCGTAAGTTTGACAACACACTGTGTCCAATATTTTCACAAAGATAATATAAGTCATATTTTAGGTTCATTTATTAGTTAAAACAAATTTACATTATTGCAATCAGTTGATAAAACATTGTCCTTTACAATTATAAAAGCTTTTTACAAAAATCTACTACTCTGCTTGCATGTCAGCAGACTGGGGTAGATCCTGCTGAAATCTATGTATTGAATGAATAGAGAATCCTTTTGAATCTTGGCAAAAATCTTCGCCACACGATTATCAAATGTAATAGGAAAATTAATTCATACTGACCAAACTGGCTTCATGGAAGGTCGACAATCTTCAGACAATACAAGGAAATTGTTGAATGTTATTTACTATGCTAGAAGTCTCCCTTATCCCACAGCAGTATGTAGTGTTGATACGGAGAAGGCATTCGACCGCATAAACTGGTCATTTATGTTTTGCACATTATGTAAATTTGGATTTGGAGATAATTTTATACAATGGATTAAGATGCTTTATACAAGGCCCATGGCATCAGTCAAAACCAATACTCATATTTCAGAACCTTTTTTGTTAAAAAGAGGTAAAACAGGGATGTCCTTCATCTGGATTATTATTTAAATTGGTTATTGAACCCTTAGCTGCAAAAATAAAAAGTGAAAATAATATTCATGGTATAAAAATTGGCTCTCAGTATAATAAGCCCACGATGTATTGTGACGACATAATTTTTTTACCTGTCACATGTTAACTCCTGTCTTCTTTATATCAATAATGTCATCACTGAATATGGCTGTTTATCAGGGTATAAAGTTAATTGGGACAAATGTGACATATTACCACTTAATAAACACTGCAAGAAATTACAAGTTCAGAACTCCAAAATTAAATTGTATTGCATTATTATGGTATTGACGGCGTGGCGAAGTTGGTAGAGTGGCCGTGCCAGCAATCCGAGGGTTGCTGGTTGCTGGGGTTCAATCCCCACCTTCTACCATCCTCGTCACGTCCGTTGTCTTGGGCAAGACACTTCACTCTTGCTCCTGATGGGTGCTGGTAGCGCCTTGCATGGCAGCTCCCTCCATCAGTGTGTGTGTGAATGGGTGAATGTGGAAATAGTGTCAAAGCGCTTTGAGTACCTTGAAGGTAGAAAAGCGCTATACAAGTATAACCCATTTATCATTTATTTATTATTTTTGTGTATTGTTTTCATTTAAAAAATAAAAAAAAAACTTTTTTGATTCGAGAATCGTGTTGAATTGAAAAAAAAAATCGATTTTGAATCGAATCGTGACCCCTAGAATCGATATATATATATATATATATATAAATATATATATATATATATATATATACTGTATATATATACCGTATTTCCTTGAATAGCCGCCGGGGCGCTAATTAATTTAAAACCTCTTCTCACTCCTGCGTTTACCAAAAGCATGCGGGATTGGCAAGCATGCGCTAATTATTTTAAAACCTCTTCTCACTCCGGCGCTTACCTTATCATGAAAATCACATTTAGTAAAAAAAACGTTATTATGGTCTTACCTTTAGGTATAAATGAGTCCATGCGCAGCTCCTATAGAAGTCTTCCTTATCTTTCTTCAGTTTTAAAAGTCTCTGTCTCGATGGAGATCTTCCTTTGAGTATTACCTCCTGCTTCGATTGAAAGCCCAGTTTAGAAAACTGTTTTATTTTAAATATGTAATCCTCCATGGTAAAAGTGCAAGCAAACAATAGCTGCTCACTCTTGCTGCGTGTTGTCTTCTTCTGCAGCACCGGTCTTCTGCAGTACCAGCAGTCGCAAGAAGGATCACTAGCGCCCTTTACCACCAGGAGGCGGAAGTCATTTAATGACTCATATTTGACCCAGCGGAAGTGCCAAGCATGCGCTAATTATTTTGCGAAACGAGTTTGACCCGGCTGTAATTCTAGGCAGGCGAATACTATATTCCTGGCGGCAATTCAAGGAAATACGGTATATATATATATATATATATATATATATATATATATATATATATATATATATATATATATATATATATATATATATATATATATATATATATATATATATATATATATATATATATATATACTCCAAAGTGTTTTATCCCAAACCCTGGTCTATACCAAAAAGCTAAAGGCATTTGTTTTTGTGTGGATGAATTTGCTGTAGAATCTGACATAGAAGACCAGATTGAAGATAAAGTGAGGCTCATTTAAAGGCCTACTGAAAGCCACTACTACCGACCACGAAGTCTGATAGTTTATATATCAATGATGAAATCTTAACATTGCAACACATGCCAATACGGCCGGGTTAACTTATAAAGTGCAATTTTAAATTTCCCGTTAAACTTCCGGTTGGAAACGTCTATGTATGATGACGTATGCGCGTGACGTCACGACGGCAACGGAAGTATTCGTACCCAATGTGTCACCATACAAACTGCTCTGTTTTCATCGGACAATTCCACAGTATTCTGGACATCTGTGTTGGTGAATCTTTTGCAATTTGTTTAATGAACAATGGAAGTTGCAAGAAAGTTGTAGGTGGGATCGGTGTATTAGCGGCTGGTTGTAGCAACACAACAAAGAGGACTTACTTGGATAGCAGACATCTGTGATCGGGTGAAGTCCTTCATCGCGCCGTCGATCGCTGGAACGCAGGTGAGCACGGGTGTTGATGAGCAGATGAGGGCTGGATGGCGTAAGTGGAGCGCTAATGTTTTTATCATAGCTCTGTGAGGTCCGGTTGCTAAGTTGCTAAGTTAGCTTCAGCGTCGTTAGCAACAGCATTGTTAAGCTTTGCCAGGCTGAGAATTATTAACCGTGTAGTTACATGTCCATGGTTTAATAGTATTGTTGATCTTCTGTCTATCCTTCCAGTCAGGGATTTATTTATTTTGTTTCTATCTGCATTTGAGCCAGATGCTATCATGTTAGCTCAGTAGCTAAAGAGCTTCGCTGATGTATTGTCGTGGAGATAAAAGTCACTGTGAATGTCCATTTCGCGTTCTCGACTCATTTTCAAGAGGATATAGTATCCGAGGTGGTTTAAAATACAAATCCGTGATCCACAATAGAAAAAGGAGAAAGTGTGGAATCCAATGAGCCAGCTTGTACCTAAGTTACGGTCAGAGCGAAAAAAGATACACCCTGCACTGCCTCTCTAGTTCTTCACTCTAATGTTCCTCATCCACAAATCTTTCATCCTCGCTCAAATTAATGGGGTAATCGTCGCTTTCTCGGTCCGAATCTCTCTCACTCCATTGTAAACAACGGGGAATTGTGAGGAATCCTACCTCCTGTGACGTCACGCTACTTCCGGTACAGGCAAGGCTTTTTTTTATCAGCGACCAAAAGTTGCGAACTTTATCGCCGATGTTCTATACTAAATCCTTTCAGCAAAAATATGGCAATATCGCGAAATGATCAAGTATGACACATAGAATGGATCTGCTATCCCCGTTTAAATAAAAAAAAATCATTTCAGTAGGCCTTTAAGATGAATATAGATGAGCGTATCCTGGCCAAGATCTTGAACAAAGGAAGTGTCTTAGAAGAGGAGCTGAGTCGGCGTGATTCCCTCACATTCCGAGTGGAAACAACTGGAATCTTTCAAAGGAAGGACGCCCTCGTGGGAAAAGTTTGAGTCAGAGGAAGGGGCGTCCTTCCCTCCGTGTCCAGCTGCAGTGTTTGTGTTGGCTGATGTCACACTTTACCTACGTCAGCAGGAACTCTACTTCTGTGGTCCATTAGCAGAAGCAAGAAACATGTCAAGTGTGCATGATTGCATGTGGAGTCACCTGTGTCCATAAGAGTGTTCATTCATTTCATATTTACTTTGGATTTCCTCATTGACAATATTGCTTTTATCAGCCTGCCACATTCACTAATGGTGAAGTGAAATGAGACAAGAGCACATCAAAGCAAAAAGAGCAGGAAGTCAAACATCTGGCACATAGGAAGTCCACCATGGGGGAAAGAATTCAGACATCTAACTGCAGCGGGACAATTTCAGCTAATTAGTAACTTCTGTTTCCTGGTGGTGAACTTTCCTCTCTTCTTCCCACAGTGTGTGTGTGTGTGTGTGTGTGTGTGTGTGCGTATGTGCGTGTGTGTGCGTGTGTGTGTGAGTGAGTGTGTTTGCGTGTGTGTGTGTGTGTTTGTGTGTGTAAGTGTTATGTGTGTGTAAGTGTTTATGTGTGTATTTGTGTATGTGCGTGTGTGTATGTTTGTGTGTGTGTGTTTGTGTGTAAGTGAGTGTGTGTGTGTTTGTGTGTGTAAGTGTTATGTGTGTGTAAGTGTTTATGTGTGTATTTGTGTATGTGCGTGTGTGTATGTTTGTGTGTGTGTGTTTGTGTGTAAGTGAGTGTGTGTGTGTTTGTGTGTAAGTGTTATGTGTGTGTAAGTGTTTATGTGTGTATTTGTGTATGTGCGTGTGTGTATGTTTGTGTGTGTGTGTTTGTGTGTAAGTGAGTGTGTGTGTGTTTGTGCATGCATGTGTGTGTGTTTGTGCATGCGTGCGTGTGTTTGTGTGTATGTGTGTGTGTTTGTGTGCGTGTGTGTGTGTGTGTGTATTTGTGTGCGTGTGTGTGTTTGTGTGCGAGTGTGTGTGTGTATATTTGTGCGTGCATGTGTGTGTGTGTATGTGTGTGTGCGTGTATTTGTGTGCGCGTGTGTTTGTGCGTGTGTGCGTGTGTGAGTGTGTGTATATTTGTGTGTGACTGTGTGCGCGTGTGTGTGTTCATTTTCTTCCACTTTGCCTACCTTCTCTGCATGCTACGTTCTTACTGTTGGTTTTTTTTGTATAAACCTTTCAACAATAGGCCCTTTTCCACCGCAGGAACTTTTTCAGGAACTTTCCCACTTAAACATATAAAGGGTAAATAAAGTTCCCCCTGTGTTTCCACCAAAAACTACCCAGGTAGATTTAGTTCTTACAGGAACCTTTCGGAGTTCCTGCAAGCAAGGTGGGACTTTTCTAAGCCACCAGGAACCTTT
This sequence comes from Entelurus aequoreus, assembly GCF_033978785.1. Classification (NCBI taxonomy): domain Eukaryota; kingdom Metazoa; phylum Chordata; class Actinopteri; order Syngnathiformes; family Syngnathidae; genus Entelurus; species Entelurus aequoreus. The sequence continues at coordinate 41,093,095 of NC_084746.1, read as the reverse complement.
TTAGGGGCGGGCTGTGTTGTCCATCGCTGATTGGTTGAACACAGTTGGGGGCGTGCCTGAAACTTCCCTTTCAAACACATGATCGTCATTGAAATATACGCAGCGACTTGTTTATTTCCTGTTTATTTTCTATGACAACAAACTTGACAACAGAGAGAAAGAAGAATAAAAATACTTTTCAAAATGCAGGAACTTTTGTGTTGCAATTTTTGTGCTGAAGAACGTTGATCAGTGTAACCATCTTGCAGAGTTTTCACTCAGCAGTAGTCTTTCAACTAGATGCAATTTATCGTCGTTTATTATTTTTACAAACTTCATTTCAATGCGCCAAGCTACAAGAAGTGGATGGACTCTTTTAAACGTATTTACGGAGGAGAATGAAGTATTCGGCCGGACTCGAAGCAACAACCTTAGGTGCTTACGACTGACTTTGTTGGAGAAATGTGAAATACAAGAGGCAGTACACCAGATAAATAACATAAAATATTAACTATTTACTTTATTACATGTTGTAAAAGTAGTCAGTGACACTCCATTTGTGTAGTTATTAACCTCAACCCCAGTCAACAGAATGCTAATGCTAACAAACTAACGCTAAAGTCGATGTGTTTGTGTCGCCATGATATAAACCCTGACATTTAATATTTATATATTGTTATTTACAGATAAACACTGGCATTTATTATTTATATATTGTTATTTACAGATAAACACTGACATGTATTATTTATATATTGTTATTTACTGATAAACACTGGCATTTATTATTGATATATTGTTATTTATAAACATTGACATTTACTATTTATATATTGTTATTTACAGATAAACACTGACCTGCATTATTTATATATTATTTACAGATAAACACTGACATTTATTATTTATATATTGTTATTTACTGATAAAGACTGACATTTATTATTTATATATTGTTATTTACAGATAAACACTGACATGTATTATTTATATATTATTTACAGATAAACACTGACATTTATTGTTATTTACTGATAAACACAGACATTTATTATTGATATATTGTTATTTACTGATAAACACTGACATTTATTATTGATATATTGTTATTTATAGATAAAAATTGACATTTATTATTGATATATTGTTATTTATAGATAAATATTGACATTTACTATTTATATATTGTTATTTACAGATAAACACTGACATGTATGGATGGATGGATGTATTATTTATATATTGTTATTTACAGATAAACACTGACATTTATTATTTATATATTGTTATTTACTGATAAACACTGACATTTAATATTGATATATTGTTATTTACAGATAAACACTGACATGTATTATTTATATATTGTTATTTACAGATAAACACTGACATTTATTTATATATTGTTATCTACAGATAAACACTGACATTTATTTATATATTGTTATTTACAGATAAACACTGACATTTATTATTAATATATTATTTACAGATAAACACTGACATTTATTATTTATATATTGTTATTTACAGATAAACATTGACAGTAATAATTTATATATTGTTATTTACAGAAAAACACTGACATTTATTATTTATATACTGTTATTTACAGATAAACACTGACACTTATTATTTATATATTATTTACAGATAAACACTGACATTTATCATTTCTATATTGTTATTTACAGATAAACACTGACATTCATTATTTATATATTATTTACACATAAACACTGACATGTATATATTGTTATTTACAGATAAACACTGACATTTATTATTGATATATTATTTACAGATAAACACTGACATTTATCATTTATATATTGTTCTTTACAGATAAACACTGAGATGTATTATTTATGTTATTTACAGATAAACACTGACATGTATTATTTATATATTGTTATTTACAGATAAACACTGACAATTGTTATTTATATATTGTTATTTACAAATAAACACTGACATGTATTATTTATATATTGTTCTTTACAGATAAACACTGACATTTATTATTGATATATTGTTATTTACAGATAAACACTGACATGTATTATTTATGTTATTTACAGATAAACACTGACATGTATTATTTATATATTGTTATTTACAGATAAACACTGACATGTATTATTTATGTTATTTACAGATAAACACTGACATGTATTATTTATATATTGTTATTTACAGATAAACACTGACAATTGTTATTTATATATTGTTATTTACAGATAAACACTGACATGTATTATTTATATATTGTTCTTTACAGATAAACACTGACATTTATTATTGATATATTGTTATTTACAGATAAACACTGACATGTATTATTTATATATTGTTATTTACAGCTTTTATCCTGCACTACAACGAGCTAATGTAACGAAATTTCGTTCTTATCTCTACTGTAAAGTTCAAATTTGAATGACAATAAAAGGAAGTCTGTCTGTCCGTCTGAAATGGACCAAAATGAATCACCTGACCCTCATGAATTCAACATTTACCGAGAGGACGACTTTCTGACTGTTGGACATTGCGGACAAAAGCCTGACTTTTAATAAACAATTTGGTACACTTTATTTTATAAAACATTGTTTTGTGTATGATTGCTTGGTATTTCAATTAGGTACTTTTTAGTAAACAAACTGTGACCTAATATTGTGTTTATTGACATGGTATCAGTGTAGATAAAATCTAGTAAACCACTCCTCCATACGACATCAGTCTGAGTTGTATAAACTACCTGAAGTGTGAAAAGTGGTGGAAATACAAACCGCACACTTCTACAGGAACCTGTAGATCCAGGAACCAGAGGAGCTAATATGGACAACAAAACTTGAGCTGTGGCCTGCAAATGGCCCCCGAGCCACACTATGGACACCCCTGCTCTAAAATATAAATTTTTAAGGAATATTTTTTCAATCCGGAACATTTGTTTTATGCTGCGTATTTGTCCTATATTCTATAATATTGTTTATAATGGGATGGGAGATCCTCTCACAGAATGTTCTGAGCTCCTGTATCTAAGACTGCGTTTTTTGAGCAGCTACATACTGCCCAGAAAAAGTGCCTTAAAGCATTTCTGCAGGTGATTTGTCTGACATGGTCTTACTTACCTTTGCTCTGAACACTGTTTGGGTGTGGTCTGGAACAGAAGCCTACTGCAGTGCATCCAGCAAAACCTCTCATGGCTGACGTCATGTTGTCCTTAGGCCTGCAAACTAGTTTTGGCTTACGTCATGTGGGTTATACTTGTATAGCGCTTTTCTACCTTCAAGGCACTCAAAGCATGTTGTCCTTAAGACTGCAAACTTGTTGACACTGAATCAATCAATCACACCTGTAGGTGTCAGAAGCCAAGAAGTGCCTAAGATGTTTTACAATCTATTTCAGGACATTCAATCCATCACAACTGGACTGTTTGGTTTGTCTCAGAAGACGTTTGGTCTCTAATCCGAGTAGACTTCATCAGTTCACTATGACAGACTTAGATTGGTCACATCTAGTCTTAGACTGAGATTGGTCACATTTAGTCTTAGACTTAGATTGGTCACATCTAGTCTTAGACTGAGATTGGTCACATCTAGTCTTAGACTGAGATTGGTCATATCTAGTCTTAGACTGAGATTGGTCACATTTAGTCTTAGACTGAGATTGGTCACATTTAGTCTTAGACTGAGATTGGTCACATTTAGTCTTAGACTGAGATTGGTCACATCTAGTCTTAGACTGAGATTGGTCACATTTAGTCTTAGACTGAGATTGGTCACATTTAGTCTTAGACTGAGATTGGTCACATATAGTCTTAGACTGAGATTGGTCACATCTAGTCTTAGACTGAGATTGGTCACATCTAGTCTTAGACTTAGATTGGTCACATCTAGTCTTAGACTTAGATTGGTCACATCTAGTCTTAGACTTAGATTGGTCACATTTAGTCTTAGACTTAGATTGGTCACATTTAGTCTTAGACTTAGATTGGTCATATCTAGTCTTAGACTTAGATTGGTCACATCTAGTCTTAGACTTAGATTGGTCACATTTAGTCTTAGACTTAGATTGGTCACATTTAGTCTTAGACTTAGATTGGTCACATCTAGTCTTAGACTGAGATTGGTCACATCTAGTCTTAGACGGAGATTGGTCACATCTAGGTTTAGACTGAGATTGGTCACATCTAGTTTTAGACTGAGATTGGTCACATTTAGTCTTAGACTGAGATTGGTCACATTTAGTCTTAGACTGAGATTGGTCACATCTAGTCTTAGACTTAGATTGGTCACATCTAGTCTTAGACTGAGATTGGTCACATCTAGTCTTAGACTGAGATTGGTCACATCTAGTCTTAGACTGAGATTGGTCACATCTAGTCTTAGACTGAGATTGGTCACATCTAGTCTTAGACTGAGATTGGTCACATCTAGTTTTAGACTTAGATTGATCACATCTAGTTTTAGACTTAGATTGGTCACATCTAGTTTTAGACTTAGATTGGTCATATCTAGTCTGAGACTTAGACTGGTCACATCTAGTCTTAGACTTAAACTGGTCACATCTAGTCTTAGACTTAGATTGTTACATCTAGTCTTAGACTTAGATTGGTCACATCTAGTCTTAGACTGAGATTGGTCACATCTAGTCTTAGACGGAGATTGGTCACATCTAGTCTTAGACGGAGATTGGTCACATCTAGGTTTAGACTGAGATTGGTCACATCTAGTTTTAGACTGAGATTGGTCACATTTAGTCTTAGACTGAGATTGGTCACATTTAGTCTTAGACTGAGATTGGTCACATTTAGTCTTAGACTTAGATTGGTCACATCTAGTCTTAGACTTAGATTGGTCACATCTAGTCTTAGACTGAGATTGGTCACATCTAGTCTTAGACTGAGATTGGTCACATCTAGTCTTAGACTGAGATTGGTCACATCTAGTCTTAGACTGAGATTGGTCACATCTAGTTTTAGACTTAGATTGGTCACATCTAGTTTTAGACTTAGATTGGTCACATCTAGTTTTAGACTTAGATTGGTCATATCTAGTCTGAGACTTAGACTGGTCACATCTAGTCTTAGACTTATACTGGTCACATCTAGTCTTAGACTTAGATTGTTACATCTAGTCTTAGACTTAGATTGTTACATCTAGTCTTAGACTTAGATCGGTCACATCTAGTCTAGCGGCTGGTGCCAATACCCCAGTAGGCTTCATCAGGTCATACACGTCATACTCCGACATAAAAAGGTCAGATCTAGTCTTAGCCTTGATTGGTCAGATCTAGCCTAGTCAGACTAGATCTGACCAATCTGAGTCTGGTCAGACTAGATCTGAGTCCAAGTCTATGAACATGAACTGATGAAGCCTACTGGGGAATTGGCACCAGCTGCTAGACTAGATGTGACCAATCTAAGTCTAAGACTAGATGTGACCAATCTAAGTCTATGAGCATGAACTGATGAAGTCTACTCAGATGAGAGACCAAACGTCTTCTAAGACAAACCAAACAGTCCAGTTGTGATGATTGAATGTCCTGAGATGACCTGATGAAAATTCCCAAAAATAATCGATCAAATTGAAAAGTAGGAATAATTGATGTCAGACAGTAGTGACATTTAGTATACAAAGAGCCATCATCTTTCAAAATTTTGATGTGTGCTACATTGAGCTACATAACTACCCCCCCGCCCCCCACCCCAACACAGCCAAGTCAAAAGTCCTTCCCTGGTGCTCCCACCCACTTACAATGTCCTCCCCTGGTGCTCCCACCCACTTACAATGTCCTCCCCTGGTGCTCCCACCCACTTACAAGGCGACACACAGTTTGCAGTTGGAAACAGAAACATTTATTTATAGAGTCTCTCAGTCATGGGGAGGATAGCGCATGCGTGTTGTAAGATCATCAAAGATCGTGGCACATCCTGTAGCTTGCACACACACACCGATACTAGCATGCCTTTATCAGTTCCAGAGGAAGTTGCAGCAAGATACAAGAAAAAAGATTAGCGTGTTGCTTCATCATATAAGTCACACCATACAAAAATCAGTTTTTACAAAAACATTTCCTCAATTTAGCAGCAAACGCAATCACAAAACAGTGAAAACCAAGCATGTATAAACTGACTGTAAAACCTTCTTAATTCCTATAAACAATACGAGTTATTCTGGATCCTACTGCACTTAGTTGTTTTTTTGTTATCTGCTTTTGTCTATGACTTCAGCAGCAGCATGTCCACACCCTTGAATTGTGGGAAACCACCTTGAGTGAGAAGCTGTTAATCCATGAATGTCTTTGCTACTGAGATGAGAGTCTGCCGACCAGACAAAATAATGCACAGCCAGAAGAAGCCTTGCATGAATGTGACGTGACAGAGCTGCGTACCAAACCACGAGGAATGTAACGATAAACGGTATACTGATAAACAACGGTGAAACATCCAATGGTTAGTATTACCACTTTAAATTCAAATGATCGTAAAACCGTGACTGATAAGCCTTTGATAAAGTCATGGACCAATGGCACGGAAGAAGCAAGCTAGCGCTAGTTTACATGCTAACGTGAAAACAAGTGAAATTAAAGTTTTTTTTCCATTAAAAGACAGCATTGGGCTCTAAATACATCACTGTCTGAGAAATTACCATATTAAATCGTGCACATTTGACCTGACGCACATAACACCTTTTTTTTCTTTGTCATTAAAACATTTTAAAACTTTTACAAATTAGAAGATAAACATATATAAACACTGAAATAAATACAAGAATAATACTGCTCTCAGGTAGCCAGAACAATATTTTATTTTATATTTATTTTGGCAAGTATATTGCGTGGCTATTTATTTATTGTCTTTCTTTTTTCTTTTTTTTAAAAGTGTGTATCAGGACTTTTTGAGCGTGTTCAACAATACCGTGACAATAATACATACATTTGATAACACTTTAGTATGGGGAAATATTCAAATTAGTTGCTTATTAACAGGTTAGGGTTAGGGTTGGGTTTGGGGTTAGGGTTGGGTTTAACATTAAGGTTAGGGTTGGGGTTAGGGTTGGGGTTAGGGTTAGGATTAGAGGGTTAGGGTTAAGACTAAGTAAGACTCTTTGTTAATGGCTTACTGGTTGTATAATAAGGCCATGCAGAATAAGGCATTAATAAGTAACTAATAAGGCATTAATAAGTAGTTAATAATGACTAATTAAGAGCCAATATGTTACTAATTTGCATGTCAATAAGCAACTAATTAATGGTCAATATGTTCCCCATACTAAAGTGTTACCATACATTTTAATGACAATAAATGCAGCTGAGAGAGGCTCCAGCACCCCCCGCGACCCCAAAAAGGGACAAGCGGTAGAAAATGGATAGATGGATGGAATAATCTTGATGTGAAAAGTTTATATCATTTCATCCCTAAACACCACTGCACATCAGCTATGAAGTTGTCCATATGCAATATGTCAGATTTGTTACTGTTAATAGCAGAAATATATTTTTGTAACAACCTACTTATTTTGTTATTGCAGAATTAAAAGTCTTGCATTATCTGTCTTGTTTATAATTTTTCTACAAAATGTTGTTGCCTCTTTATAACACAAGGATTTTGTCCTACGTATGCGGCCAAACAACCAAGGAAAACAGGTGTTTGTAACGCCATGTTTATGCTTATCCCCATTGGCTCTCCCTCAAAACACCTGACACCTTTCCACTTTTCACCACACCTCCTTTTAGTTGTTAGTGTCACTAAGATAGAGAGTCGTGGTGGCCAATTAAGTCATTACGGCTATAATTGAGCAATGACGACTACGTGAGAAGTAAACAATCAGCAAAATGTCGACGCAATGCTTTGATAATGTTTTGATTATTTAGTGCGCTTTCGTCGTACTATGCCAGTTACTTGTACAGTGGGGCAAATAATACTAATAATGTCGAAATATGTCATTTAAGACCCATCACTGTCCACTGAAAATTGTAAACAGATCGTTTTTCTTTTCAGTGGCAAAAAACAGCTGTGTGTTACGATTTGTTAGTGGTCTTCCGTGTTTTGTCTTATGTTTTGTGTTAGTTCCTGTCCTGTGCTTTTATTTTGGCGGCTTTTCCGGTTTTGTTGGTGTTTGCCCCTGGCTGTTTTACTTCTTCCCTGGCGCATTCCTCTCACCTGTTTTCTGTTTGCAATCAAGACTATTCCATTTGATCATTTTCCCTACCTTCGTTGTCGGTAATTCTCTAGTGACCAGAGACGATCCTTTTGATGCAAAGAGCAAGTACACATTTCCTGTAATTGTTTTATTCTCGTCCGGTCAGTCCGTTGCTCTCGCTTTTTGTTGGTTTATCAATACATTTTTTACTGCACGCTGCCACGTCGTTCGCCTGCATCCTAAAATCTCAACAACCGCCGATGCATCGTTGAACAACACTTAAAAGTTTGTTTTTATTACCACAAACACCAGCTTTACAAGCAAAAATCAAAACACATTTTTGGGTTACTATTTTATAAAGCCATCAATTTTCGTCCTTTCAGTAAAGGTTTTACGGGTCAGGGGTCTCAGACACGTGGCCCGCGGGCCAGTTGCGGACCGCGAGACGTTATTTTGCGGCCTGCACCTTACTATGAAAATGTAATGCTAGTGCGGCCCGCAAGTTTTTTAATATGAATGGCGCTTGACAGCGTCATACTTGCCAAACCTCCTGATTTTTCCGGGAGACTCCCGAATTTCAGGGCAACCATTCTCTCGAATATCTGCCGATTTTTCACCCGGACAACAATATTAAGGGCGTGCCGTGATGGTACCACCTTTAGCGTCCTCTACAACCTGTCGTCGCGTCCGCTTTTTCACCATACAAACAGCGTGCCGGCCCAGTCACATGTTGTATGAGGCTTTTGCAGACACACATAAGTGACTGCAAGACATACTTGATCAACAGCCATACAGGTCACACTGAGGGTGGCCGTATAAACAACTTTAACACTGTTACAAATATGCGCCACACTGTGAATCCACACCAAACAAGAATGACAAACCCATTTTGGGAGAACATCCGCACCGTAAGACAACATAAACACAACAGAACAAATACCCAGAACACCTTGCAGCCCTAACTCTTCCGGACTACAATATACATCCGGGGATGTATATTGTGCTATCACGGCACGCCCTTAATATTGTTGTCCGGGTGAAAATCGGGACAAATTCGGGAGAATGGTTGCCCCGGGAGATTGTCGGGAGGGGCACTGAAATTCAGGAGTCTCCCGGAAAAATCGGGAGGGTTGGCAAGTATGTTGCTAGGGCGGGATAGCCATTCAAAGAAGGTGAATTCATTAAAAAGTGCATGGTAGATTTTTTTAAGAAATCTTTTCTTGCGGCCCAGCCTCACCCAGTTTCTGCATCCAGTGGCCCCCAGGTAAATTGAGTTTGAGACCCCTGTTTTTACGTAGAAATAGGTATTTGATTACCGGCGGATTTAGCAAATTGAAGCCCTTACAAAAAAACCAACAGTCCAGAATTGTATAGGTGTGTTGTAATGGAGAGAAACCCTTAAAATAAAGGTCATACAGTGGCACCATGAATTGATTAACGTGGACCCCGACTTAAACAAGTTGAAAAACGTAACGGGTGTTACCATTTAGTGGTCAAATGTACGGAATTTGTACTGTACTGTGCAATCTACTAATAAAAGTTTCAATCAATCACCTCAATTCCCAAACACCTATTTGAGTTCTTCTCGTTCTGCGAACGTTTACATTGCGGCAAATATGCCTCTGTCTCGGTGTACAAACGTTTCATTCATTTTGTGTGCTGCTGGAAGTACTTTAGGGGCTGCCATTTTGATGACATCACTTCCTGTAACCACGGGCACGGCCATTTTGAAAAGGTGGGGCCCCCTACGTCACATCGTGTCTATATCCTGTACGCAATGGCCATTTCGAAGAGCTTCGAGGAAAGCGGCCCTTCTGACGAGTTTATTTCCACAATTGTTGTACCTTGGGCAGGTCAGAGCTGTGTCAGCCGGTCTTAGAGATCACTTTGTGTGATCAAAAACGCTTTCAATCTGTCAAAACTGTCAAAGTCTTGCTGTATGTAAATGTAATAGGAAAATTAATTCATACTGACCAAACTGGCTTCATGGAAGGTCGACAATCTTCAGACAATACAAGGAAATTGTTGAATGTTATTTACTAAGCTAGAAGTCTCCCTTATCCCACAGCAGTATGTACTGTTGATGCGGAGAAGGCATTCGACCGCATAAACTGCTCATTTATGTTTTGCACATTACGTAAATTTGGATTTGGAGATAATTTTATACAATGGATTAAGATGCTTTATACAAGGCCCATGGCATCAGTCAAAACCAATACTCATATTTCAGAACCTTTTTTGTTAAAAAGAGGAGTAAAACAGGGATGTCCAGCATCTGGATTATTATTTAATTTGGTTATTGAACCCTTAGCTGCAAAAATAAGAAGTGAAAATAATATTCATGGTATAAATATTGGCTCTCAGTATAATAAGCTATCGATGTATTGTGACGACATAATTTTTTTACCTGTCACATGTTAACTCCTGTCTTCTTTATATCAATAATGTCATCACTGAATATGGCTGTTTATCAGGGTATAAAGTTAATTGGGACAAATGTGACATATTACCACTTAATAAACACTGCAAGAAATTACAAGTTCAGAACTCCAAAATTAAATTGTATTGCATTATTATGATATTGTTGTGTATTGTTTTAAAAAAATAAATAAAAAATAAAAAAATAATTTAAAAAAATCGTTTTTGAATCGAGAATCGTTTTGAATTGAAAAAAAAAAAAAAGATTTAGAATCGAATCGTGACACCTAGAATCGATTTTGAATCGAATCATGGGACACCCAAAGATTCCCAGCCCTAATATATATATATATATATACGTTAGGTCAGGAAAAATACAGAGGCTATATCATCCCGACAAGCCGTTTCAAAGGTTTCTTTATTCCGCTCTACCCCGGTATTGAGCACTGTATAACGGATAACCACAGAAACCACGACTATATATATATCAGTGGTGTGCAGTCACTAGAGGCAGGGGAGGCGGGGCCTCACCTGCCATCATGGAAAGAAAAAAAAAGTAAAAAGAAAAAAAAAAACATTAAATTGTTATATGTATCCAGTGATTATACTAAAGTTATTTTCCATTTAACTTCACCAGTTTTAGATTATTTTTATTTTTATTTTCACATTTGCCGTTCAAATACTGAGAAGAGACGGTGCGGTGATCAGCAGCCAGTTGAGGCACGTCATGCGTTGTGCCTCACCCTCAACATGGATTGTGCGCAATGACTCGGCTAACTGCTGGCCTGCTGTGCAGTGAGACTGTATTGCTATATGAATTATATTATACATTTCCATAGTTTAGTTAGCTGAGGTATATAATGTACAGTGTATTTTGTCAACAACTGTATGTGTGTAACGTATTTTTAGTGCTGAGCGATCATAAAACTGCTGCCAAGACACACTGTGTGAGGCTCGTCTCATAACCCCTGCCTGCTGGTGCCGGTTAACACTCCCGCCGCAGAATGCATCGCCCGACGGGATGCGCCACACCAACCAAATCCCACACCCAAACCCTCCACGTGCAAGACCGAATCCACCCAAAAAAAGTCACTTAACAAGAAGCCAAAAAGTGCAAAAACAACAATTCTCGCGCGGCGCGCCGGAGGAGCCGTGAACAGGGACACAACATTAGGTACACCTGCAGAATGCAGCGCGGATTTCATATTTCATTCATTCACAACGCTCCCGCATTTATAAGTAAAGGTAAGACCATAATAATGTTTTTTTTTTATTAAATGTGCTTTATTGTATGCTACAGTTTGTAAGTGTAAAGTTAAAGTTAGGTTAAAGTAGTACCAATGATTGTCACACACACACTAGGTGTGGTGAAATTTGTACTCTGCATTTGACCCATCCCCTTGTTCACCCCCTGGGAGGTGAGGGGAGCAGTGGGCAGCAGCGGCGCCGTGCCTGGGAATAATTTTTGGTGATTTAACCCCCAATTCCAACCCTTGATGCTGAGTGCCAAGCAGGGAAGAATGCTGGTATGAGCTTTTAAACATAACCCGTTAACTGCTGCCAATCAAATTTTGAATAAGATACTCTTTAGGGTTCATATGTTTGTAAATCTGACTGTATATATATATATATATATATATATATATATATATATATATATATATATATATATATATATATATATATATATATATATATATATATATATATATATATATATATATGTGTATATATATGTGTATATATATGTGTATATATATATATATATATATATATGTATATGTATATATATATATATATATATATATATATATGTATATATATATATATATATATATATATATATATATGTGTATATATATGTGTATATATATATATATATATATATATGTATATATATATATATATATATATATACATATATATATATATATATGTGTATATATGTATGTGTGTGTATATATGTATGTGTGTGTATATATATATGTATGTATGTGTGCAGGTTTTTACTAAACTAGGGACTTTTGTCGCGGTTTGAAACCAATTATTCATGTTTCCATTGTTTCTTAAGGGGAACTCTGCTTCACTTTACCAACGTTTCAGTTGGTAAACCACGTTGAAGAACCAATTAATTTTAGATGAAGGTTCCACTGTACAAGAATTTGCATTTGATTGTGACCAAAAAGTATTTGTTGCCTAAACCTTAGCAGGTATTCATATCGTTGTCGATTGTCTGCTTCTCATGAAATTGACCTCAATGCTGACCACATCACACTGAGGAGAAAGTGGAAGCAAAAAGATGAAAATAAGGTCCAGAGTTGATGTTGTGGAGCAGTTTGTGCACATGAACAATGTGATTGTGACGGGGCTGCAGACGACACACAGGTGTCATGCCAAGGCAGATGACAGCTTGTTGTGGAAGACATTAAGGAAATGAACAAGATGACATCATCTCAACAACAAGGAAACAAGTCCACAAAGCTGAAGTCATTAAATCACCGATAACTCCACAATAGTAATCTTCATTACGTATAAATCATTTGAATCATATTTTTATGTTAAATTTTAACCTTTTCTTTTTTCATAACACTGAGCAAGCCAATTAGCAGAGGTGTGGACTCGAGTCACATGACTTGGACTCGAGTCAGACTCGAGTCATGAATTTGATGACTTTAGACTCGACTTGACAAAATGTAAAGAGACTTGCAACTCGACTTGGACTTTAACATCAATGACTTGTGACTTCACTTGGACTTGAGCCTTTTGACTTGACATGACTTGCTACTTTCCCCAAAACCCAACGATTAAAAAGTTATTCGGGAGCGCTCCGTATCTTCCAAAGTGTACGTGTGTCGGTGTGTGTGTCTGTCAGGGAGTGTGCGCTCTCTCAGCGTGTGTGTCTGTCAGTACAACAGCCAATCAAATTAGATCCACATTGTTTTCATCCCACGGCATTCATCCAATCAAATTGCAGAACAACCAACAAAGAATAGCTCTCAAACAACGCGCCAGTGAGGAAAAATTACGTCAAAGATAGTTTCGTTCGGGTATTAAAACTACGACTTGGTCAACAAAAAACGAATTGCAACAACTTCCAACTTCGTTCGACATTTGAAGTTGCAAACAGAACGGTAAGTTTTGAATGTAAGCTAACGTTTATTGGCTAAGTAACGTGACTTTTATTTGCTGTGTTGTTAAATCAGTGAGGCTGTAAACTCACTGCTAACACTATAACCATAGACATCTTATAAGTAGACGCAGCATGGAGCGCTACTGCCTACTGGCGCAGACGAGACGCGGGCCGCCATCTTGGAGTGGTGATCCGCTCCACTCAGTGCAATTCATTTGGCAGGAGCAATGAACTGTCAGCGCATTTAATTCATTTTACCTCACTGAATACCACTCATTTTCACGCGCTTTTTTGTCATACGTGTAGCTATGATAAAGGACACATGTTTTGGCGTGTTTTATTATTAATAGTTTGTTTAACAGTAATAAAATATTCTTATATGCTATAAATGACCAGACGTCCGAGATCAAAACTGGGATAATCCCAGAGATGCGGGAAAAACGGTCATCTATTTTTAAATTCAAGAAACAATATGATTAGGTTATATAAATATGCGTATATTCTACATAAACAACGTATAGATATCTATATATCTTAGGGACCTATAGACTGTATCTCTGTTGCTGCAGCAGCAGAGAGTTTATTCTGTCTTGACACTTTGTATTGATATTTTGTATTACATTCTTCCCTTAAATGATCATGTTTACAGTGATGGTTTTGTATGTATTTTTTATGTATGTCGCTTTGGATAAAAGCCTCTGCCAAATACTTTAACACAGTGGTCCCCAACCACCGGGCCGCGGTCCGGTACCGGTCCGTGGATCGATTGGTACCGGGCCGCACAAGAAATAAAAAAATACAAAAAATTATTATTACTATTTTTTTTAAAAATTAAATCAACATAAAAAACACAAGATACACTTACAATTAGTGCACCAACCCAAAAAACCGCCCTCCCCCATTTACACTCATTCACACTCATTCGCACAAATGGGGTTGTTTCTTTCTGTTATTAATATTTTTGGTTCCTAGATTATATATCAATATATATCAATACAGTCTGGAAGGGATATACAGTCCCTGCAATTTTAAATGCACTTGTTTTAATAAATAAATACAGCGTTTTAAAAGCATACACAATCTGTGTAAATATATTAGTCTGTGGTTAAAAAGACTTGAAAGGACTCGAAACTTAAAATGCCGGACTTGGGACTTGACTTGAGACTTTCCAGTCTTGACTTTGGACTTGACTTGGGACTTGCCTGTCTTGACTCGGGACTTGACTCGAGACTTGAGGGCAAAGACTTGAGACTTACTTGTGACTTGCAAAACAATGACTTGGTCCCACCTCTGCCAATTAGTGTTATTTTTTAACTCTTATTTGCTTATTGATATTTTATATTTTCAACAACTTCTCTTCTTTTCCACAGGAAATGTAAAAAAAATACATTTAAATTGCAAAATGTAAGCAAATTAAATAATATAATTATTTTAAGTGTCGCCGTGCGAAAGTTAAGGCATTACTGAATAATTTTTTATTTTATTTTATTTTATTTTATTTTTTTAGCCTTTATTTAACCAGGTAAAATCCCATTGAGATCAAAGATCTCTTTTCCAAGGGAGACCTGGCCAAGAGGGCAGCAGCAAGGTTACATTAAAAACAGTAAACAACACATAAAACATCAAATTTACAACATTAAAACTTGCTCACATGACACATGTGCATACAGACAAGGTAGACTGCAGTCCTTTCACAGAAGCTTTAAACTCATTCAATGTAACAAGGGTTTGAAGTTGAATATTCGATTGTAGGTTATTCCAAGTCTTCGGTGCTGAAAACCTAAATGCTTTCTTTCCCAGTTCAGTTCTTACTTTGGGGACGACAAATTGCAGAACATTCATTGAACGAAGATTGTGACTCCCTTGTTTCTTTGTTAAAAGACAAGATAAATAGGATGGAGTGATACAAAGAATGGTTTTGTAGATGAAAACATACCAATGATGTTCCATCAGTTATAGACGTGGATTATTTAAACTTCATCTTGGAGGAGTCATAATGGGTCATTTAGACATTACGGCTATAATTGAGTCATTACAGTATGCCAGAAATAAACAAACAGCTGCAGAGTTCAAAGAAAAATGTCAACGTAATGCTTTGATAGTTTTGTGAGCTCTCGTCATACTAAAGCAGCTGTCGGAGAAATAATCCCAATATGATCAAAATATGTCATATTTCTGCCCTTTAAGATCCATCTCTGTGCAATGAAACAATGAAAGCGTGCGTCTATAGAAACACACCACAAACGCCGGTTTTAGCAGAAGAAGTACAAACGCATTCTTGATTCAATATTTTATGTCTTTTTAGAAAGCGTTCTAGAGTGGAAATAAATATTTCATCTGCTGATGTCACGCCCGCATCGAAGTCACGTCGTGACATTGCTGGTTTTACAAGCAGAGGAGCATGTTCGGCAGCACACAATCACAGAGTACTTACAAGCAGACACAATGTGCAGACAGAAAAGGGAGAACGGCCACATTTTGGCTTAAAAACTAACAATAAAGGTGAAGTTATAACACTGAAACGCCCTCAGGAAGAGGTGCTTTAAGACATGGCTAGCTAGCTAGCGGCTAACGTCCATCCGCCGTCGGCAGTGTTTTAGCTACTTCTAAATCACTAATCCTTGTCTCCATGGCGACAAATAAAGTACGTTTCTTACAAGTATCATCCCTGGAGGACGAGGAATAGCTAAACATGCTTCACTACACACCTTAGCTCACCGGCATCAAAATGTAAACAAACGCCATGGGTGGATCTACACCTAACATCCACTGTAATGATATCAAGTACAGGCAGGTATCTAGCCGATACTACTATGATTATGTCAATATTTTTTGGCATCACAACATCTTTCGTTTAAAAAAAATGTATATTATGTTTATAAACTCAGGAAATATGTCCCTGGACACATGAGGACCAATGTATGATGCTGTAACTCAGGGGTAGGGAACCTATGGCTCTCGAGCCAGATGTGGCTCTTTTGATGACTGCATCTGGCTCTCAGATAAATCTTAGCTGACATTGCTTAACACGATAAGTAATGAATAATTCCGCTGGTAATCACAGAGTTAAAAATAACGTTCAAAATATAAAACATTCTCATGCATTTTAATCCATCCATCCGTTTACTACCCAACCTGTTCGAGAAGTCGCATTAATGGTAAGAAGCATTTTACTTATTATTGAACGGGACAAGCGGTAGAAAATGGATGGATGGATGGTTAGCTTCAGAATAACAATGTTATTCTGAGACTTATTATACTCTAAAAATGTTAGTCTTACTTAAAAATGCACGCATTTAGTTGTATTCAGTGTTAAAAAAATATTATATGGCTCTCACGGAAATACATTTTAAAATATTTGGCTTTCATGGCTCTCTCGGCCAAAAAGGTTCCCGACCCCTGCTGTAACTACTTGGTATCTAATTGATACCCAAACTTGTGGTATCATCCAAAACTAATGTAAAGTATCAAACAACAGAAGAATAAGTGATTATTACATTTTAACAGAAGTGTAGATAGAACATGTTGAAACAGGAAGTAAGCAGATATTAACAGTAAATGAACAAGTAGATTAATAATTCATTTTCTACCACTTGTCCTTAATATTGTAGACAAAATAATAGGTAGATAAATGACACAATATGTTACTGCATATGTCAGCAGACTAATTAGGAGCCTTTGTTTGTTTACTTACTACTAAAAGACAACTTGTTTAGTATGTTCACTATTTTATTTAAGGACTTAACTGCAATAATAAACATATGTTTGATGTACCCTAAGATTTTTTTTGTCAAAATGAAGCCAATAATGCCATTTTTTGAGGTCTCCTTTATTTAGAAAAGTACAGAGAAGTACCGAAATAATTTGAGTACCGATACCAGTACCAAAATATTGGTATCGTTACAACACTAGCCCTCACAGAAACAAAATAAACTAAAACCATAATTGTTTTATTGTAATAATTTATCATTTGTTTTTTTTATACGATATTTCTCATCTAAATGTTTGTTTTTGTTTTTAAAAAGGCATATCACACGTTAACGTTGTGCTGTTTTGGGGTGGGCAAGCACCAATTAAATGGATTTTAATTAATTTCAATGGGAGACGGGGATTTCAGACACAAATCCCCGTCAAAGAAGTCAAAGAACCAGTTAAGCTCGTAAGGCGAGGTCCTACTTGACTCACGAGCTTCACCGTTCATATTTCTGCAAGGCGGTGAAAATGCATAGTCAGCGAGGGAACAAATAGCTATTCCCGCAGTATAACCCTTACTGGAAATGTGTCCAGTGTCGTTTCTTCAGAGAAAACAAATTGTTCACTGTTGTATTTTTTCGTTTTTTTTTCACAGTGTGTTTGTCAGCAGTCAGCTGTGCCTAAACACCGTCACAGATCACACTCCCATGATCACCAGTGGCATCTGAATGAGATCATTGAGAGTGGATATCACACTCACACACACACACACACACACACACACACACACACACACACACACACACACACACACACACACACACACACACACACACACACACACACACACACACACACACACACACACACACACACACACACACACACACACACACACACACACACACACACACACACACACACACACACGAGGAAGGGCCTTCATCCACACTGTCACTGTGTAAAAAGCCCCATGTGACTCCTGGTAGGAAACATAATCATGTGCACAAAGTCACACATTTGAAACTACTTGAATGTGATGTCATAGTTAAACTCTAGCAAAAAGAACTTAGCAACGCTTTTATTGCAATTCTATGCGTGATGGACATAATAATTATTACTTTGATTCAGATCACAAAGTCACAATCAGCTTAACGTCCTCCCGCCTCAAGTTGTTCTTCCTTCTTTTCACCCGCTGTGTTCAGTCACACTACATGTGTTTACACGCTGTGTTCAGTCACACTACATGTGTTTACATGCTGTGTTCAATCACACTACATGTGTTTACACGCTGTGTTCAGTCACACTACATGTGTTTACACGCTGTGTTCAGTCACACTACATGTGTTTACGTGTCTGTGTTCAGTCACACTACATGTGTTTACAAATAAAATATAAACAAAAAAAATCATCACAATGACACCAGAATAGTCAAATTAGAGGTAACATAACTACAAACTTAGCCAATGTGAACATGCTAGATTTAAGCATAAAATGAAATAGAACAAACAACAAATGTAAAAACACACATTTTTACAATGGAGTTCAGGGTGCACATCGTGCATTCAGCCAATTGCAAGCGCTGCATGGAACTCAAAGATGATGGTCATGTTGACCTAAGTCTTTGCATCTTACCGTTTTGTTATTTTAGCTGTTGAGTGGATAATTTACATTAAAAAATTTTTTTTTAGCGTCTGCTGCCTGCCACAACAGGAGCAGCTGAATGATTGCACCTGCGCTGATTGGAGTAGCGGCAGCCAATCCAGAGGGCGCTTAAAGTCAGCTGACACGTCATCTTTAAACAGTGTCACGTGTGACTTGGGTTACAATTGAATTGCTATTGCGACATCCAGTGGATGCATTTAGAACAGCAGTTTATTTCATGAAAAAGTTGCAGCTCATTTCCGCGACCCCAAAAGGGACGGTAGAAAAGGGATGGATGGATCTTGCGGGCTGCGGACCGTACGTTTGACACCCCCTGGTCTATGCCCAACTATTTATTCTGCTTTTGCTATACACACTCGCTTGGTGGCTTGGATGGTTGAACAGAAACAAGTCATCTTGGTAAATGCAGTTCTTCCTTTAAGAAATGCTCATGAGCCTCGATAACATGTGGAAGACCCAAGCACGTTACAACAGCCTGGTCACACATTCCATTCCCCGACCAGGAGCAGCCAACAAGAACTATTTTTCCACTGTAGAAAAACATTTATCATTCACCTCTTTCTAAAAACACACCCATCTATGTGGCTTGTTGCAGAGAAGTGTGTCGAATTCAAGCATGGATCAGTGCAACCTAACTAGCTAAACATGCTAACATTTTTGTCAAAGTTACACAATTTTGGGGAAAAAAGCCCTATTATACAAAATGCTCATGTCCTCTGCAGAGGATGTGATATATTGATCTTAATGCTCCTTGATGTACAATGATACCTCGCTTTACGCACGCCTCACTTTATGTATGATTTGGTTTTCTCGCCAAAAATACCCGCTCACATTTTTGCCCCGGTGTTCTGGCGAGACATGCTCCCCATTGGATTTCATGCACCCCCTGCATCTGCCTGTGCGTATGGAACCAAGGCATGTGGAAACATTCTGTAATTGTGCATTGAAGGACTCTCACGTGAGTACAATCGTTACAATAAATAACGCTACATTTCTGTTTTTTTGATATTTAACATATTTCACACTACAAACAATCTAATGTACGATTTATTAAGGCGCAAATTTATGGGAAGGTGTTGAAAAATCGTGTGCCTCCAGGCAAAAAAGAGCCAATAAGCTAATCGAACTTTGTAGCGTGAAACAAGTATTCTAAATGACAACATAAATGGAATACAGTATTTAGTATTTAGGCTAAGGATTGTACTTACTCAAAAGATTTCTTAAATGCGCAAATATGTTTCTGTTTTCCTTTGATTCATATGCGTGCACAAATGCAAGGGGAGGACGTCTCGCAAGAACACCGCAGACTAGTGTTGTAACGATACCAATATTTTGGTACCGGTACTAAAATTATTTTGGTACTTTTCGGTACTTTTGTAAATAAAGGGGACCACAAAAAAATTGCATTATTGGCTTTATTTTAACAACAAATCTTAGGGTACAAAAACACATGTTTCTTATTGCAGTTAAGTCCTTAAATAAAATAGTGAACAAACAAGACAACTTGTCTTTTAGTAGTAAGTAAACAAACACAGGCCCTTAATTAGTCTGCTGACATATGCAGTAACATATTGTGTTATTTTCCATTCTATTATTTTGTCAACATTATTAAGGACAAGTGGTAGAAAATGTATTATTAATCTACTTGTTCATTTACTGTTAATATCAGCTTACTTCCTGTTTCAACATGTTCTGTCTACACTTCTGTTAAAATGTAATAATCACTTATTCTTCTGCTGTTTGATACTTTACATTAGTTTTGGATGATACCACAAATTTGGGTATCAGGATCATACATTGGTCATATTCAAAGTCCTCATGTGTCCAGGAACACATTTCCTGAGTTTATAAACATAATATATATTAAAAAAAAACAAAAGAAGATGTTGTGATGGCAAAAAATATTGACGTAATCAAAGTAGTATCGACTCGATACATGCTAGTACTTGATATTATTACAGTGGCTGTTAGGTATCGATCCACCAATGGCGTTTGTTTACATTTTGATGACGGTGAGCTTGCTCGGGTTTTCCTTTATCCTTTTGGAACGGCTTACTAACAAAATGTTCATTGCAAATTCACAGCAAATTACCAACTGATAATTTTGTTACTTTCACAGTAATTTACTTTTAATGTCTTGACAGCATTTTTCCTGTCGCTGCAGAGATGTCCTTTAATTCAGGCCAGTTCAGTTCAGTTTCAGTGTATGTGGAACATACGATACAACATGATGCATCACACATTTCACCTTGTTTCATTACAGCACATCCGAAAAGGAGTAGGAAGAAGCAGAGCGGTATAGCAGTTTTATCCCATTTTCTTGTTCTCTGTAACTAAACAGTGAATAATGAAATAATAAATATAGTAAGTAAACAAATATTAAACACATAAATAATCTTCATCTCAACAAAAAAAGGGTTGAATGTTCTTTATAAGTCTTGTTCTGTGCACTTTGTGAACACTTGTAGTTTGAACAGTCTCTTCAACTGAACTTTGTTGGATTTATTTACCCTTTCCACTCCATAATTTAATTCCACATACTGATATACTAAAGGTTTGAAGTGTTGTACGTGCTTACAAATGTTTCAAATCTAAGGTTGTATTTCTCCTCTTTTGTTGAGAATTGTTGTACATTCTTGGCTAGCAGGTTATAGTTTAAATCACTTTAGTTAACTATAAGCTGCTACCCAAGAATGTACAACAATTTAACAATGTGACTGTCACGGTCCGGGCGCGCGTCAGTGCGCATTCATCTGTGCGCTGCACCGAGCGCAGCTCCGAGAGCTATATAATAAATACATAGAGATTTACTGACCCCCTTGTGGTTCTGTGCCGTCACAACTCCCTCCTGCAACCATAACAGTGACGTTAGAAGCAAACTTCACAATTGTAACTTTATAGTTAATGACAATAGAATTATGACGAAATGCTGTAACATCACAACCGTAATTTTACAGTTGCCGGTCATTCAATCTCTGTTTACTGTACAGGAGTGTGCAACGTAGTCTACGGAACCCCTGAAGGACATATCAGTTTGAATCTGCAGTCATTTGTTGTGTAATTACTACAATTACAGTATTTTACTGTACAGTGTTTTTACAGTCATTTGATGTAATGTCACACTATATTTTGATTAGTATATTTTACTGTTACTGTAGAAGGCTGTAAAATCCTAGTATTTTTTGACAGTGTGTATTGTATTAGAAATGTGAGGGGGGGTATTTGGTTTTGTAAAAAAAAAGTTGTATTCCAACATAATTTCTATCAATGCTCAACAATGACAGCATCTTGAAATTGCTGCCCTAATCTAATCAAGCATGAAAGACGTTCTGTATTACCAGTAGAACTCTTTGCTTGGTTTCTTCTTGCACCACGTGGAAAATCTCACTCCACACCACAATCTCACTGTTTAGATTTAATATACAATTTCAGGGTGCGTTTAACCATAATGAAAGGATGCGCCATGTGAGATTTAACGCAGGGTGGAGTCGACACATCACATAGAATATCAAACAGTAAGGAAGGAAGGAGAGGGATGGACTATTTTATAAAACATTCCTTAGGAATGTCTCGCTGACAGAAGGAAATTCTGCTTCTCATTTAGCAGGAGGCAGGTGTCACATGAAGTGAGATGGAGATACTTTCTTCTGATGGAAATCAACTCTTTAAATGTGTCCACAACAAAGTGTGTGCTTCTAGAAGCTGGAGTCATTCAAATGTGAGGAGATGTGTTTTTATTGAAGACCATACGTACTACTGATAGTGATTGTTGAAGACCATACGTACTATTGAGTTATTGTTGAAGACCATATGTACTACTGATAGTGATTGTTGAAGACCATATGTACTACTGATAGTGATTGTTGAAGACCATACGTACTATTGAGTTATTGTTGAAGACCATATGTACTACTGATAGTGATTGTTGAAGACCATACGTACTATTGAGTTATTGTTGAAGACCATATGTACTACTGATAGTGATTGTTGAAGACCATATGTACTACTGATAGTGATTGTTGAAGACCATACGTACTATTGAGTTATTGTTGAAGACCATATGTACTACTGATAGTGATTGTTGAAGACCATACGTACTATTGAGTTATTGTTGAAGACCATATGTACTACTGATAGTGATTGTTGAAGACCATACGTACTATTGAGTTATTGTTGAAGACCATATGTACTACTGATAGTGATTGTTGAAGACCATACGTACTACTGATAGTTATTGTTGAAGACCATATGTACTACTGATAGTTATTGTCGAAGACCATACGTACTATTGAGTTATTGTTGAAGACCATATGTACTACTGATAGTGATTGTTGAAGACCATACGTACTACTGATAGTTATTGTTGAAGACAATATGTACTACTGATAGTTATTGTCGAAGACCATACGTAATACCTAATAGTGATTGTTGAAGACCATGCATACTACTGATAGTGATTGTTGAAGACCATACGTACTACTGATAGTTATTGTTGAAGACGATACGTACTACTGATAGTGATTGTTGAAGACCATACGAACTACTGATAGTTATTGTTGAAGACAATATGTACTACTGATAGTTATTGTCGAAGACCATACGTAATACCTAATAGTGATTGTTGAAGACCATGCATACTACTGATAGTGATTGTTGAAGACCATACATACTACTGATAGTGATTGTTGAAGACCATACGTACTACTGATAGTTATTATTGAAGACAATATGTACTACTGATAGTTATTGTCGAAGACCATACGTAATACCTAATAGTGATTGTTGAAGACCATGCATACTACTGATAGTGATTGTTGAAGACCATACATACTACTGATAGTGATTGTTGAAGACCATACGTACTACTGATAGTTATTGTTGAAGACGATACGTACTGATAGTTATTGTTGAAGAGCATATGTATTACTGATAGTTATTGCTGAAGACCATACGTAATACTGATAGTTATTGCTGAAGACCATACGTACTACTGATAGTTATTGTTGAAGACGATACGTACTACTGATAGTGATTGTTGAAGACCATACGTACTACTGATAGTTATTGTTGAAGACCATACGTACTACTTAAAGTTATTGTTGAAGACCATATGTACTACTGATAGTTATTGTTTAAGACCAAAAGTACTACTGATAGTTATTGCTGAAGACCATACGTACTACTGATAGTTATTGCTGAAGACCATACGTACTACTGATAGTGATTGTTGAAGACCATGCGTACTACTGATAGTGATTGTTGAAGACCATACGTACTACTGATAGTTATTGTTGAAGACCATACGTACTACTGATAGTTATTGTTGAAGACCATACGTACTACTGATAGTTTTTGTTGAAGACCATACGTACAACTTAAAGTTATTGTTGAAGACCATACGTACCACTGATAGTGATTGTTGAAGACCATACGTACCACTGATAGTGATTGTTAAAGACCATACGTACTCCTGATAGTGATTGTTGAAGACCATACGTACTACTGATAGTGATTGTTGAAGACCATACGTACTATTGAGTTATTGTTGAAGACCATATGTACTACTGATAGTGATTGTTGAAGACCATACATACTACTGATAGTGATTGTTGAAGACCATACGTACTACTGATAGTTATTGTTGAAGACAATATGTACTACTGATAGTTATTGTCGAAGACCATACGTAATACCTAATAGTGATTGTTAAAGACCATGCATACTACTGATAGTGATTGTTGAAGACCATACGTACTACTGATAGTTATTGTTGAAGACGATACGTACTACTGATAGTGATTGTTGAAGACCATACATACTACTGATAGTTATTGTTGAAGACAATATGTACTACTGATAGTTATTGTCGAAGACCATACGTAATACCTAATAGTGATTGTTGAAGACCATGCATACTACTGATAGTGATTGTTGAAGACCATACATACTACTGATAGTGATTGTTGAAGACCATACGTACTACTGATAGTTATTGTTGAAGACAATATGTACGACTGATAGTTATTCTCGAAGACCATACGTAATACCTAATAGTGATTGTTGAAGACCATGCATACTACTGATAGTGATTGTTGAAGACCATACATACTACTGATAGTGATTGTTGAAGACCATACGTACTACTCATAGTTATTGTTGAAGACGATACGTACTGATAGTTATTGTTGAAGAGCATACGTATTACTGATAGTTATTGCTGAAGACCATACGTAATACTGATAGTTATTGCTGAAGACCATACGTACTACTGATAGTTATTGTTGAAGACGATACGTACTACTGATAGTGATTGTTGAAGACCATACGTACTACTGATAGTTATTGTTGAAGACAATATGTACTACTGATAGTTATTGTCGAAGACCATACGTAATACCTAATAGTGATTGTTGAAGACCATGCATACTACTGATAGTGATTGTTGAAGACCATACATACTACTGATAGTGATTGTTGAAGACCATACGTACTTGATAGTTATTGTTGAAGACAATATGTACTACTGATAGTTATTGTTGAAGACCATACGTACTACTGATAGTTATTGTTGAAGACGATACGTACTACTGATAGTGATTGTTGAAGACCATACATACTACTGATAGTTATTGTTGAAGACAATATGTACTACTGATAGTTATTGTCGAAGACCATACGTAATACCTAATAGTGATTGTTGAAGACCATGCATACTACTGATAGTGATTGTTGAAGACCATACATACTACTGATAGTGATTGTTGAAGACCATACGTACTACTGATAGTTATTGTTGAAGACGATACGTACTGATAGTTATTGTTGAAGAGCATATGTATTACTGATAGTTATTGCTGAAGACCATACGTAATACTGATAGTTATTGCTGAAGACCATACGTACTACTGATAGTTATTGTTGAAGACGATACGTACTACTGATAGTGATTGTTGAAGACCATACGTACTACTGATAGTTATTGTTGAAGACAATATGTACTACTGATAGTTATTGTCGAAGACCATACGTAATACCTAATAGCAGAGGTGGGACCAAGTCATTGCTTTGCAAGTCACAAGTAGGTCTCAAGTCTTTGCCCTCAAGTCTCGAGTCAAGTCCCGAGTCAAGACAGGCAAGTCCCGAGTCAAGTCCAAAGTCAATACTGGAAAGTCTCAAGTCAAGTCACAAGTCCTGCATTTTGAGTTTCGAGTCCTTTCAAGTCCTTTTAACCACAGACTAATATTTTTACACAGATTGTGTATGCTTTTAAAACGCTGTATTTATTTATTAAAACAAGTGCATTTGAAATAGCAGGAAAAAAAATAGTACTGACATTGCAATTCATAATAGCACTATTAACCAGTCATTTTAATAGTTTAAACAATTTTAAACATTTAACTCATTCCTTTACAGAATAAACACATTTGCAAAAACAAGTGCAACTGTACTTATTTGTACAAAAGTGTTAACATTGTATTTCCATGGCATATTGCATTGTAACTAGTTCCACAGCAGTTTCTATTCTGTTCTTACCTTATCTCATTGATCTCATCTCATACTGTATGTGTGTTGATGTGTGCATACACATGAAAAACATAACAAATACATGAACATAACAATGAACAGAGTTGTACTTTTTAGATGTCAGGGCCCTATGCAATATGTACACATATTCTTAATATAGTATACATTTTAACTGACCTTTATTTGACTATGTTTGTCTTTTTGTAGGTGGCTAAAATATGCTGTGCTGCTGACCGCCGTCTAACGTTATGTTACTGTGTGTGATACATTGACTAACGTAATGTTATGTCTAAGTACCTCATGCAACCCTGCTTAAAAAAATCACTTGACAAAAAGTATGAATAAGGTGGCAAACTGCAGTGGACGCAACATATTCCTGTGTTTGAAATGATGTTATAACCACAGACATCTTGTAAGTACACGCAGCATTGGTTGCTGTGATGCGAGCAAATTGCATCTTGAAGTGGTGATGAGGAGCCGGCGAGCAGCCTAAACTGACAGTTGACAGGTAGAAAACAAAGATGCCGGGCTGGTGTTCAGCATTTTCCTGCTCAAATGAGCGGACTGTTGAAAATAGGAATCGGGGGATTACTTTTCACAAGTAAGATTTAACATTAATGTACTATTGGTTGTATTTTATGAAAATAACATTACCACAGAGTTGAGAAGGAGCAAAGATCTTCAATATTTGTATGTGAAAATCACAAAGAAATCTTCTGGGGGAGGATGACGCCCCTACAGGGGTTTGGTTTACAAACTTTCAGCCCCACCTAAAACAAAATTCACCAGCCGCCATTTATTATGATGCATTCTCATTTTAGGCAAAATATAAGACAATACTTTCTTAACAGTATAATTGTAACCAGGAATAAGTCTTCAAGTAACAATATTCAAATACTAACATTGTTGGGTAAGACAGCATTTGGTTTTATTCTGAATCCAGTGAAACAGATTGGTGGTTTTAGCTGGTATAAAGACTTTCAGGTGTTTATATATGTTTAAGTATTTGGCAGACGCTTTTATCCAAAGCGACATACATAAAAAATACATATATAACAATCACTGTAAACATTATCATTTAAGGGAAGAATGTAATACAAAATATCAATACAAAGTGTCAAGACAGAATAAACTCTCTGCTGCTGCAGCAACAGAGATACAGTCTATAAGATATATAGATATCTAATGTATTCATACATTGTTTATGTAGGATATACGCATGTATATATAACGTAATCATATTGTTTCTTCAATTTAAAAATAGCTGACCGTTTTTTTCCCCCTTCTCTGGGCTTATATTCCCAGTTTTGATCTCGGACGTCTGGTCACTTATAGCATATAAGAATATTATATTACTGTTAAGCAAACTATGAATAATAAAACATGTGTCCGTTATCATAGCTACACGTATGACAAAAAAGCGCGTGAAAATGAGTGGTATTCAGTGAGGTAAAATGAATTAAATGCGCTGACAGTTCATTGCTCCTGCCAAATGAATTGCACTGAGTGGAGCAGATCACCACTCCAAGATGGCGGCTCCGCGTCTCGTCTGCGCCAGTAGGCAGTAGCGCTCGATGCTGCGTACCCTTATAAGATGTCTATGGTTATAACGTTAGCAGTGAGTTTACAGCCTCACTGATTTAACTACACAGCAAATAAAAGTCACGTTACTTAGCCAATAAACGTTAGCTTACATTCAAAACTTACCCTTCTATGTGCAACTTCAAATGTCGAACGAAGTTGGAAGTTGTTGCGTCTCCGTCTGTAACATTCGAACAGCGTGATTTGCATACGGCAATTCGTTTTTTGTAGACGAAGTCGTAGTTTTTATACCCGAACGAAACCAACTTTGGTATAAATCTTTCTCACTGCCGCATTGTTTGACAACTCTTGTTCATTGGTTGTCCTGCAATTGGATTGGATGAATGCTGTGGGATGAAAACAATGTAGATCTAATTTGATTGGCTGTTGTACTGACAGCACACACGCTGACAAGCAGCACACACGCTTATAGACACAGACGTATAAAATGAAAGATACGGAGCGCTCCCAAATAACTTTTTACGGTTTGGGTTTTGGGGAAAGTAGCAAGTCATGTCAAGTCAAAAGCCTCAAGTCCAAGTGAAGTCACAAGTCATTGATGTTAAAGTCTAAGTCGAGTTGCAAGTCTCTTTACATTTTGTCAAGTCGAGTCTAAAGTCATCAAATTCATGACTCGAGTCTGACTCGAGTCCAAGTCATGTGACTCGAGTCCACACCTCTGCCTAATAGTGATTGTTGAAGACCATGCATACTACTGATAGTGATTGTTGAAGACCATACATACTACTGATAGTGATTGTTGAAGACCATACATACTACTGATAGTTAATGTTGAAGACAATAAGTACTACTGATAGTTATTGTCGAAGACCATACGTAATACCTAATAGTGATTGTTGAAAACCATGCATACTACTGATAGTGATTGTTGAAGACCATACACACTACTGATAGTTATTGTTGAAGACGATACGTACTGATAGTTATTGTTGAAGAGCATACGTATTACTGATAGTTATTGCTGAAGACCATACGTAATACTGATAGTTATTGCTGAAGACCATACGTACTACTGATAGTTATTGTTGAAGACCATACGCACTACTGATAGTTATTGTTGAAGACCATACGCACTACTGATAGTTATTGTTGAAGACCATACGCACTACTGATAGTTATTGTTGAAGACCATATGCACTACTGATAGTTATTGTTGAAGACCATACGTACTACTGATAGTTATTGTTGAAGACCATACGTACTACTGATAGTTATTGTTGAAGACCATACGTACTACTTAAAGTTATTGTTGAAGACCATACGTACTACTTAAAGTTATTGTTGAAGACCATATGTACTACTGATAGTTATTGTTTAAGACCAAAAGTACTACTGATAGTTATTGCTGAAGACCATACGTACTACTGATAGTTATTGCTGAAGACCATACGTACTACTGATAGTGATTGTTGAAGACCATGCGTACTACTGATAGTGATTGTTGAAGACCATACGTACTACTGATAGTTATTGTTGAAGACCATACATACTACTGATAGTTATTGTTGAAGACCATACGTACTACTGATAGTTTTTGTTGAAGACCATACGTACAACTTAAAGTTATTGTTGAAGACCATACGCACCACTGATAGTGATTGTTGAAGACCATACGTACCACTGATAGTGATTGTTAAAGACCATACGTACTCCTGATAGTGATTGTTGAAGACCATACGTACTACTGATAGTGATTGTTGAAGACCATACGTACTACCGATAGTGATTGTTGAAGACCATACGTACTACCGATAGTGATTGTTGAAGACCATACGTACTACCGATAGTGATTGTTGAAGACCATACGTACTACCGATAGTTATTGTTGAAGACCATACATACTACTGATAGTTATTGTTGAAGACCATACATACTACTGAGTTATTGTTGAAGACTATACATACTACTGATAGTTATTGTTGAAGACCATACGTACTACTGAGTTATTGTTGAAGACTATACATACTACTGATAGTTATTGTTGAAGACCATACGTACTACTGAGTTATTGTTGAAGACCAAACGTACTACTGATAGTTATTGTTTAAGACAGGGGTGTCAAACTCAAATACAGAGTGGGCCAAAATTTAGAACTGAACAAAGCCGCGGGCCAAGGTTGAACAAATTAACCTTTTAATAAGGACCCAAACAAGTTTTGCATTGAATATTGAACAAGCAAGGCTTATATAACTTTATAGTGACATGCAAAATCGAGTTTCAAATAATAATAATAATTAAAAAATATCAATGGCATATCAAATACAATTTAAATACAAATTTAATGCCTCTTTTCTATTTGCAGCCTTCTTAGGTAAATACCAACATTAACTTTTTCCACAAGCTAATAAATTAGAAAATAAAATAACAATGAATAAACCAACCATTCAGGACTTTAAACTGCTCAGTTTGCAACACACTGATCTAATCGGATGTGCCCAAGCCAGATACCTGCCATCTTTTCTTGGATTCTAGTTCATTAATGTCGGGGCTCAGGCTTTGAGCTGAGGCATCTTTCATTATCAAACAAAGTTGTTCATCAGTCATTATATCTCGTCCACCCGGACCACAGTCTTGGGGGCGTGCTTTAAAGGCACTGCGTTTATCGTCCTCCACAAGCTTTCGTCACGTCTGCTTTTCATCCATTCCAACAACGTGCCGGCCCGATCACGAAATATGTGTGACTTCAGTACACACACACACACGTAAATGCAATGCATACTTGGCCAACAGCAATACAGGTTACACTGACGGTGCCCGTATAAATAACTTTAACACTGTTAGAAATATGCGCCACACTGTGAATCCACACCAAACAAGAATGACAAACACATTTCGGGAGAACATCCGCACTGTAACACAACATAAACACAACAAAACAAATACCCAGAATCCCATGCAGCCCTAACTCTTCCGGGCTGCAATATACACCCCCGCTACCACCAACCCCCCCCCCACCAACCCCCCCCCACACCCCCCCTGCCACCAAACCCCCCCCCCCCATCTAAATGAATCGTTCATACACTAAATCAAATCTAAAATGAATCGTTCATACAATAAATCGAATCTAAATGTATCGTTCATACACTAAATCAGATCTAAAATAATTTGTTCATACACTAAATGAAATCTAAATTAATCGTTCATACACTAAATCAAATGTAAAATGAATCGTTCATACACTAAATTAGATCTAAACGAATCGTTCATACACTAAATCAGATCTAAAATGAATCATTCATACACTACATCAAAACTAAAATGAATTGTTCATAAACTAAATCAAATCTAAATGAATCGTTCATACACTAAATCAAATCTAAACTAATCTATATTACACTAAATCAAATCTAAAATGAATCGTTCATACACTAAATCAAATCCAAATGAGTTGTTCATGCACTTAATCAAATCTAAAATGAATTGTTCATACACTAAATCAAATCTAAATTAATCGATCTTACACTAAATGAAATCGAAATGAATCATTCATTCACTAAATCAAATCTAAAATGAATTGTTCATACACTAAATCAAATCTAAAATGAATCATTCATGCACTAAACCAAATCTAAGATGAATTATTCATACACTAATGCAAATCTAAAATGAATTGTTCATACACTAAATCAAATCTAAAATGAACCATTCATACACTAAATCAAATCTAAATGAATTGATCTTACACTAAATCAAATCAAAATGATTCGATCTTACACTAAATCAAATCTAAATTAATCGATCTTACACTAAATCAAATCTAAATTAATAGTTCATACACTAAATCAAATCCAAATGAGTCATTCATACACTAAATCAAATCTAAGATGAATTGTTCATACACTAATGCAAATCTAAAATGAATTGTTCATACACTAAATCAAATCTAAAATGAACCATTCATACACTAAATCAAATCGAAATGAATCCTTCATACACTAAATCAAATCGAAATTAATCGATCTTCCACTAAATCAAATCGAAATGATTAGATCTTACACTAAATCAAATCGAAATGAATCGATCTTACACTAAATCAAATCGAAATGATTCGATCTTACACTAAATCAAATCGAAATTAATCGTTCATACACTAATTAAAATCTAAATGAATTGATCATACACTTCATACACTAATTAAAATCTAAATGAATTGATCATACACTTCATACACTAATTAAAATCTAAATTAATTGATCTTACACTTCATACACTAAATTGAATCGAATTGTTCTGTTTTATAAATAATTTGTTTTTGAATGGCATTGTAATCCAAATAGCAAATAAGCAGTTAGCGAAAATTTAAAATAATACAAAAATAACAATGAGCATTATTACACTACAAATGGAGCAATACAAATACCAATAAAAATAGCGCTATTGATAATGTACAATACCAATACTTTACCTTTATTATCAACAATACAGTTGTTCAAATGCAACAATACATATAAGTAATCATAACTTGAGATACGAAAGAATGCAGAAAAATGGAGGGGAAGAAAGAGAAGCAACCTACATTAACCTTGTAGATTGTTATAGTAACAATAGGTTAAGCTTTGTCAGTGTGCCATGTGTTATACCCAGTTTACCCTAGGGCAACAACGTTAATATATGTTTGATGAAACGTGATTATGTGCTTGAGTGTATGTATGCATATGTACTTGTATATGTACAGAATGTGTATATGTGTTTGTACAGTGAGTGTATATGTACAGTATGTGTATATGTATGTTTGTACAGTGAAGGTATATGTACAGTATGTGTATGTGTATGTTTGTATAATGAATGTGTGTGTGGATGTACGAACTTTGAGTATGTAAATATGTACTGTATTTGTATATGTATGTGGGAGCGTAGGTATGTATGTATGTATGTATGTATGTGAGTATAAGTGAATTTGTATGTACAATATATTTGACTCCCAGTGTGCGTGGGAGCCAGAGTACGGCCCCAGCCTCCCCGACAGCCCAACCCACAAACAGTAGGTGTAGTGCCCAGGGAACCAGGGACCACCGCCCCCACGCAGCCAAGCCGGACAGCGACAGGAACCCCAGAGCCCAGCCCACCGCGCCGCCCACTAAAAAAGACTTATTCATTGTTTGTACAAGATTTGAGTTGGAGATCAGTCTCTTTTGCATTTTTAAGGCGAGGGCCCCATACTTCTTGAATCAGTGTCAGCCACATTTAGGGAAATAGTATCTATAATCATTGTTCTGGCATATAAAGAGACACATTTAAAAAAAAAAGAAAAACATTTTTTGTTCCTTTCAAATACCATTTAAAAAGACTGGCTTCATTGTTAAATTGATGTTATTTTTTTAGAAGTAACTTTTTGTTGTCAAAGAAACAGTTCCTGGTAAAATAGCATTTGGATGAGAATCATTAAAGCAACATACATATCATTTATTCCTGCATGAGATCATCATTTCTAAAATGACTTTGTGGATCACAAGTAAACACAAATAATGAATACAAATGTGTATAAATGTATTAACAAGCTAAATATGTGAAAACAGAACAGTACCACCTGACCTGAACTACTTAAAAAAAACAGGTCAGCAAAAAAGTGACTTATTGTTGTTTTCCTTTGACGCTGACTCATTTTCTCATTGTTCACTTAAAAGGGCTGTTCAAAAGACTTGACTCGTTCGCGTCTCTAATCGACAAAGTTTAAAGGTAATCCACCGCTCAAATGTGTTTTATGATTTCTCCCTGAGATGATATTTATTATGTTTTATGGCTGTAGATATTGTCTGGCTTGTCTCGTTTCATTATTCCGTCACGTTCGAGATCAACAGGGATTCATTTTGTTTTTGACCGCTGGATAAAAAAAGATTGTGAGGAATGTTTTTATGTGTGTTGTAAACTGTATGATGTAAACTGTACAGCAGAAGATTGTTGACTGTTTGAGTCAAATCATTTGCCATAAAGCATGTGAGTTGGCTAATATTTTGGCTAGCTTGTAACTAGCATGTTGCTATGAGATTTAGTGTGCAGCAAACTCATGGGAGTGACTTTTAACTAGTATGTGGTTATTAAATGGTTAGTGCGTGTGCCTCACAATAAGAAGGTCCTGGGTTCAATCCTGGGCTCGGGATCTTTCTGTGTGGAGTTTGCATGTTCTCCCCAAGACTGCGTGGGTTCCCTCTGGGTACTCCGGCTTCCTCCCACCTCCAAAGACATGCACCTGGGGACAGAACCCTCCCACCTCCAAAGACATGTACCTGGGGATAGGCCCCTCCCACCTCCGAAGACATGCACCTGGGGATAGGCCCCTCCCACCTCCGAAGACATGCACCTGGGGATAGGTTGATTGGCATGACATGCGTAGTCCGCCCAGGAATAGCACAGGGCCAAAGCAGTACATCTTAGTGTGTGTGCTGTGGCTCCCCATTTGGAATTTGTCAGTTTCTGTAAGATGTTGTTTCGGGAGCTGACTTTCATTTTGGTATTTTTGATATGTTCATGGAAGAAGAGGGTGCAGTCCTGTCAGGGCTTGGTAAAAGGATTTGACTCAGATGCAGAGTAGGGAACTTGACAGGCTTTTATTTTGGCAGCTTCCTTTCACCTCCAAAGTCAAGGAATACAAATCTATATTTAACCAAAAATCTAATCGACGAAAAAAGGTTCCAAAAAATAGGAACAACTGAAAATCACTCCGAACGGAGGAAAACACAAAACCAAAGACGAACTATAATTGGCGCAGTATATGCTATAAAATGTATTAACAAAAAACGCTCCAACAGGAGGAAGAAACAACAGCTATAAAAAATTCTACACTATCTTATCTAATAAAGTTTAACAAAAATAGTCACTCAAAAAATTGAGGAAAATAATTGATAACTTACCACTTCGGCTGAATAAAGTCAATAACAAAAAATCACTCTGCTGAGGAGGAAGAAAGGAAAACTCAAAATAGCCACGAAGGGATTCAAGAACAAGGAACATAAGCAGGAGACAAGGCAAGGCATGGACATGGGCAAGAACGCTAGATAGCACGAATGAACGAGACAATCTGGCACAGAACAAAGGGATGAGTGGGCTTATAAGACACATGAGGGTAATAGGGAACAGGTGGAAACAATCAGGGAACAGGGATGACGTCAGACTGATGACACAAAAGGAAGGGCAAGTGACCTGAAACGAGAGGAAAGTTACTTTTCAAACTAAAACATGCAAATCACAAGACAGAAAAAACCAAGACAAGACATCCCTCACCGCGGTGTGACAAGTCCAGGGTTACGCCAAGGTAGACAGGGTTGGTACGGTTCTCAAGTGTTGTTCCAGACCATTTGATGTTAAGAGGCCGGTTCGCATCCCGGTTCCTGAGATGGAACGAGCAGACTTGGGTCTAGCATTTAATTAGACGAATGATCATAGTAAGTGACTAGTATGCAGCAGACATGTGACTAACTTTTGGCTTGCATGCACAGTAGCAAACATAAGAAAAATATGTAGCTAAAATTTAGCATTTAGCTAGTAACAGTTCTAGCATGTGGCTAACATTTGGTTAAAGTGTCACTGTGTGACTATATAGCAGACATGTAAGACATGTTTGGCCAGCATGTAGCTTATAAGATGCTAGCATTGAACAAACATATGTGATAAATATTTGGATGTAGTAAACATGGGAGGAGAATCTGGCTAACATTAAGTAAATAGCATGTGACCTATAAGCAGCTAGTATGTGTCCTGCATTTGATTTTTATGGAGCAAATTTGATATGAATAGCATGTGGCTAACATTTGGCTAGCCTTTGGCTACCACGCAGCAGACGCATAAGTGAATTTTGGTTAGAATGAGGCAAATAAGTGTCTAAAATGTGGCAAATATGTAACAGTAATGATAGAACAACGGTATTATTGTCTGCATTATTTTGAGAGCAATTTAAGCACTATTGTATCCATCATATACAACAAAAACAATAATAACGCAAGTAACCCTTTCACATTTACAAAAAAGTGCCAACAAAGTCAATATAAGATGGCTAGAATATTACTTTAAATAAACATATAACTCTTTATTCACTTAAATTGTCACGGCGCGGGCTCGATCCCGCTTGTCATCTGCATCAAGGGCTGCCAGCACCTCCGTTGGCAGCAAGCCAGGAGATGCCCCTGCTCACGCCCACACGCCGGCAAGGCTGTGGGCGATCAGCAATCTGCACACCTGGGACTGATGAGGGCGAGCTGTATGAAGACCAGTGGACCCAAGGATCCGGGCCGGAACGTAGTAAATCTTCTGTTACCTTATGCTTCCCGTGTTCTCCTGTGATCGAGCTGTGTGCCTCGACTCCTTTCCGGATCGCCTCCCCCGATCCTCGACATCCCCTGCTTGGACATGGACCACGTAGCTGCGTCCCTTGTGGAACTGTGACGTCACTCCTCCAACCACAACATAAATATGGTTATAAATATGTCAACATTCCCTTTACTTCAGAGTGTAAAGTAAAGATTAGCTGATTCATGTAGAATTATCCTCATGGGGTAATACAAATCCTAATAATATATAATTATTATTATTATTATAACTTGAATCCAATGAATGCACCACAGTACTACTTTCACTAGCAACTTGGCTAACATTTAGCTAGCATGAAAGTGGCATCAAGGATGTAACAAACATTTAGGTAAGTGGCTGGAAAATTGCTGCTGGTATGTCGCGTAGATGAAAGCAACTTGTGGTCAACATGGCAATAAAATGTGGCTAACATTTGCCTAGCATGTACCCTGTGGCTAGTATGCAGCAGACCTGCAAGAATTGCTTGGTTAGCATGTGGACTAGACTAGACTTTATTGTAATTGCACTCAAAAAAAAAATGCAACACAATTACCAAAGGCCAGTAAGTTGGTAAAACCCAAGTATGCAGCAAAGATATGACATTTGATTAGAATGTGGCTAGTGAGTGGCTAGCACGCAAAGTAAAGATGCATGCTAGTTATCAACTATTTACATCATAGCTGTATAATAAATAGTGTATGATTGTTGCTGAGCAGTTATGAACTATTTACATCATAGCTGCATAATAAATAGTGTATGTTTGTTGCTGAGGTTCCCTGGAAGTGTTGTCCACACACAATAGATGACATAACATGGCTATGGAGAGAGAGAGAGAGCACACTGTGGTCACCATGGTTACCGCTTGGGTGAAGTGAAAAGAAGAGAAGGACATCGCAGTCTTGCGTGGAAAACCATGGAGATCGTTGCAGAACAACTTTGAGTCGGGAAGGGAGTAGTTGCTAACTGAGCACCAAACATGTCAACAAGTCCCAAATATTTGTATTACCTAACAGTGAGGTTATGTGGGGTCAGCTGAGGTTACCAAAATGGCACTTGATGAAGATTAGTGACATTAGAGCAAATATACACTTCAATGTATACTTTTGTTAGAACATTAGAGCAAATATACACTTCAATGTTTACTTTTGTTTGGAACTTAATTTGGCTTCAAACTGTTTAATTAAGCTGCCTTTTCGACCTTCAGGCCTGCCTTATTAATATCTGTTGTTTTGGAGTCATTGATGTGTGTTTTGCTACGTCTAATCATGACCTGGACAATTATATTGACTCGGGGGCCACATTGAGAAGAAAAATGTGTCTGGGGCCAGTGTGAATGTGTGTATGTACGTGTGTGCGTGTGTGTATATATATGTATGTATGTATGTATGTATGTATGTATGTATATAAATATATATGTGTATATATGTATGTATATAAATATATATGTATATAAATATGTATGTATGTATGTATGTGTATGTATGTGAAGTGAATTATATTTATATAGCGATTTTCTCTAGTGACTCAAAGCGCTTTACATTGTGAAACCCAATATCTAAGTAAAATTTTTAAACCAGTGTGGGTGGCACTGGGAGCAGGTGGGACTAGAAAACAGAAGCGGGGATCAAACCTGGAACCCTCAAGTTGCTGGCACGGCCACTTTACCAAACGAGCTATACTGCCCAATGTATATATATATATATATATATATATATATATATATATATATATATATATATATATATATATATATATATATATATATATATATATATATATATATGTATATATATATATATATACAAACAGTCAACAATCTTCTGCTGTATATATATATATATATATATATATATACATATATATATATATATATATATATATATATATATATATATATATATATATATATATATATATATATATATATATATATATATATATGTATATATATATATATGTATATATATATATATGTATATATATATATATATATATATATATGTATATATATATATATATGTATATGTATATATACATATATATATATATATATGTATATGTATATATATATATATATATATATATATATATATATATATATATATATATATATATATATATATATATGTATATATATATATATATACACCCTAGGGGGTGTATATTGCAGCCCGGAAGAGTTAGGGCTGCAAAGAGTTCTGGGTATTTGTTCTGTTGTGTTACGGTGCGGATGTTCTCCCGAAATGTGTTTGTCATTCTTGTTTGGTGTGGGTTCACAGTGTGGCGTATATTTCTAACAGTGTTAAAGTTGTTTATACGTCCACCCTCAGTGTAACCTGTATCGCTGTTGATCAAGTATGCGTAATATATGCGTGCAGAAGCCGCACATATTATGTGACTGGGCCAGCACTTGTTAGACTGGATGAAAAGCGGACGTGACGATTTTTGGGAGGGGCACTGAAATTTGGGAGTCTCCCGGGAGGGTTGGCAAGTATGACAATTAGCGTTGAATGCGGTCTTACCGCGGCACCGCCGCTGTATATAATGGGCGGGCCAGCTCTAGTGTTAATTTGATATCGCCTCAAGGGCCAAGTGAAAATACACGGCGGGCCAATTATGGCCCGCGGGCCAGAGTTTGACACCCATGACGTACGCCATCGGCAAGGCTTCCGCGGGGAAGTGACTGTAACCTTTTTAATAAACGCTTGCAAAATCTTCCAGGAGACCCGACCTTTGACGCTTCTACAATAGAACTTGGGCAAAGTCTAACAATACAGCAATCCTTGTTCCTACTGGCGCGGCTGTTTATGATAAAGCGTTTATGACACGAATAATATCCCTGGAGGTTCACTCACAGGCTCGTCATGTGTGGAAGTCACAAGTAGCGATTTACAATGTTTAATAGTTGTGGCCATGCAGATATCAAACGTGCTGACATAAATGTGTCATACCTTTAGGTGCAAGGTGACTCGCTCAGAAAAAAGATAACGAACATCAACAACATGTCCTTTGGTAGCTTGTCTGAAGAGATAAACGTGAGCAAATCATTACAACTGTCTTATCTTAACTAGCCTAATAACTTTAATGGAAATACAAATCCTAGTTCTATAGAACATGTGTGCGTGTTGACAGGGCGGCTGAAATGAGGACAGTACAGCGAGTTGTTGTTTTGACTTTGTTATTAAGTAGAAAGTTGAAACATCACCCCGTGTTATGTTTGTTTGATGTACAGTACTACATAGCAGAGGTGTGGACTCGAGTCACATGACTTGGACTCGAGTCAGACTCGAGTCATGAATTTGATGACTTTAGACTCGACTTGACAAAATGTAAAGAGACTTGCAACTCGACTTAGACTTTAACATCAATGACTTGTGACTTCACTTGGACTTGAGGCTTTTGACTTGACATGACTTGCTACTTTCCCCAAAACCCAAACCTTAAAAAGTTATTTTATACGTCTGTGTCTATAAGCGTGTGTGCTGCGTGTCAGCGTGTGTGCTGTCAGTACAACAGCCAATCAAATTAAATCTACGTTGTTTTCATCACACAGCTCTCATCCAATCCAATTGCAGGACAACCACCGAACATGAGTTGTCAAACAATGCGGCAGTGAGAAACAATTATGCCAAAGTTGGTTTCGTTCGGGTATAAAAACTACGACTTGGTCAACAAAAAACGAATTGCCGTATGCAAATCACGCAGTTCGAATATTACAGACGGAGACGCAACAACTTCCAACTTCGTTCGACATTTGAAGTTGCACAAAGAAGGGTAAGTTTTGAATGTAAGATAACGTTTATTGGCTAAGTAACATGACTTTTATTTGCTGTGTAGTTAAATCAGAGAGGCTGCAAACTCACTGCTAACGTTATAACCATAGACATCTTATAAGGGTACGCAGCATTGAGAGCTACTGCCTACTGGCGCAGACGAGACGCGGAGCCGCCATCTTGGAGTGGTGATCCGCTCCACTCAGTGCAATTCATTTGGCAGGAGCAATGAACTGTCAGCAAATTTAATTCATCTTACCTCACTGAATACCACTGATTTTCACGCGTTTTTTTGTCATACGTGTAGCTATGATAACGGACACATGTTTTGGCGTTTTTATTATTCATAGTTTGCTTAACAGTAATATAATATTCTTATACGCTATAAGTGACCAGACGTCCGAGATCAAAACTGGGAATATAATCCCAGAGAAGGGGGAAAAAAACGGTCAGCTATTTTTAAGTTGAAGGAACAATATGATTAGATTATATTTACATGCGTATATCCTACATAAACAATGTATGAATACATTAGATATCTATATATTTTAGGGACCTATAGACTGTATCTCTGTTGCTGCAGCAGCAGAGAGTTTATTCTGTCTTGACACTTTGTATTGATATTTTGTATTACATTCTTCCCTTAAATGATAATGTTTACAGTGATTGTTATGTATGTATTTTTTATGTATGTTGCTTTGGATAAAAGCGTCTGCCAAATACTTA
Source organism: Entelurus aequoreus (assembly GCF_033978785.1). Lineage (NCBI taxonomy): Eukaryota > Metazoa > Chordata > Actinopteri > Syngnathiformes > Syngnathidae > Entelurus > Entelurus aequoreus. The sequence continues at coordinate 41,052,161 of NC_084746.1, read as the reverse complement.
AACATATATAAACACCTGAAAGTCTTTATATCAGCTAAAACCACCAATCTGTTTCACTGGATTCAGAATAAAACCAAATGCTGTCTTACCCAACAATGTTAGTATTTTAATATTGTTACTTGAAGACTTATTCCTGGTTACAATTATACTGTTAAGAAAGTATTGTCTTATACTTTGCCTAAAATGAGAATGCATCATAATCAGTGGCGGCTGGTGAATTTTGTTTTAGGTGGGGCTGAAAGTTTGTAAACCAAACCCCTGTAGGGGCGTCATCCTCCCCTGGAAGATTTCTTTGTGATTCTCACATACAAATATTGAAGATCTTTGCTCCTTCTCAACTTTGTGGTAATGTTATTTTCATAAAATACAACCAATAGTATGTTAATGTTTGTTTTTGCAAATGTGTTTATTCTGTAAAGAAATTAGTTAAATGTTTAAAATTGTTTAAACTATTAAAATGACTGGTTAATAGTGCTATTATGAATTGCAATGTCAGCACTATTTTTTTCCCTGCAATTTCAAATGCGCTTGTTTTAATAAATAAATACAGCGTTTTAAAAGCATACACAATCTGTGTAAAAATATTAGTCTGTGGTTAAAAGGACTTGAAAGGACTCGAAACTCAAAATGCAGGACTTGGGACTTGACTTGAGACTTTCTAGTCTTGACTTTGGACTTGACTCGGGACTTGCCTGTCTTGACTCGGGACTTGCCTGTCTTGACTCGGGACTTGACTCGAGACTTGAGGGCAAAGACTTGAGACTTACTTGTGACTTGCAAAGCAATGACTTGGTCCCACCTCTGCTACATAGTGTTTGTGTTCAAAGTGGACACATTTTTACTAAATAATGGACTTTTGTCCAGGCTGGAACTCATTTTTCATGTTTACCTTGTTTCTCTTGGAGAACTGTGCTTCAATAACCTTGTTGCTGCTGTCACTCTCGAGATGCTCACACTGAGCATTTTGTGCCTGGGAATGTTTGCTGGTCTTATCACTTCTATTCTGCTGCATTACTGCAATTTGTCTGACTATGTGGACTATTTGAGGGTTTGCCCGAAACTGCCAAGATACCTGTGGTGGTGGGGTTGTGGTTATGGGTGTGGTCACCATGACGTCATCTAGTAATTTGCATAATTTGCTATATGATTTTCTTTAAAAAGGCTAAAAATATATATACATACATTTAAAACAAGGCAACACATGATGTAAGTGTCTATATTAGTTATATTAGCCTACTATCAAAATTACTTTAATAATCTTATATAAGTGTTATAATGAAGGCAACACATGGTGTTAGTGTCCATCCATCCATCCATCTTCTTCCGCTTATCTGAGGTCGGGTTGTGGGGGCAGCAGCCTAAGCAGGGAAGCCCATACTTTACTCTCCCCAGCCACTTGGTCCAGCTCTTCCCGGGTAATCCCGAGGCGTTCCCTGGCCAGCCGGGAGACATAGTCTTCCCAGCGTGTCCTGGGTCTTCCCCGTGGCCTCCTACCGGTCGGACGTGTCCTAAACACCTCCCTAGGGAGGCGTTCGGGTGGCATCCTGACCAGATGCCAGAACCACCTCATCTGGCTCCTCTCGATGTGGAGGAGCAGCGGCTTTACTTTGAGCTCCTCCCGGATGGCAGAGCTTCTCACCCTATCTCTAAGGGAGAGCCCCGCCACCCCCCGGAGGAAACTCATTTCGGCCGCTTGTACCCGTAATCTTGTCCTTTCGATCATAACCCAAAGCTCATGACCATAGGTGAGGATGGAAACGTAGATCGACCGGTAAATTGAGAGCTTTGCCTTCCAGCACAGCTCCTTCTTTACCACAACGGATCGATACAGTGTCCGCATTACTGAAGACGCCGCACAGATCCGCCTGTCAATCTCACGATCCATTCTTCCCGCACTCGTGAACAAGACTCCGAGGTACTTGAACTCCTCCACTTGGGGCAGGGTCTCCTCCCCAACCCGTAGATGGCACTCCACCCTTTTCCGGGCAAGAACCATGGACTCGGACTTGGAGGTGCTGATTCTTATTCCAGTTGCTTCACACTCTGCTGCAAACCGATCCAGTGAGAGCTGAAGATCCTGGCCAGATGAAGCCATCAGGACCACATCATCAATCAATCAATCAATGTTTATTTATATAGCCCTAAATCACAAAAGTCTCAAAGGGCTGCACAAGCCACAACGACATCCTCGGCACAGAGCCCACACAAGGGACGTCGATCTGAATGACTATGAGAAACCTTGGAGAGGACCGCATATGTAGGTAACCCCCCCTCTAAGTACAGTCGCAAGTGGATCCACATAACAGTGAGAGTCCAGTCCATAGTGGGGCCAGCAGGAGACCATCCCGAGCGGAGACAGGTCAGTAGCACAGAGACGTCCCCAACCGATGCACAGGCGAGCGGTCCACCCCGGGTCCCAACTCTGGACAGCCAGCACCTCATCTATGGTCACCGGAACCGGAATAACCCGGCGAGGGGGCAAAGAAGAAAAGAAAACAGCAGATCAACTGGTCTAAAAAAGGGGGTCTATTTAAAGGCTAGAGTATACAAATGAGTTTTAAGATGGGACTTAAATGCTTCTACTGAGGTAGCATCTCTAACTTTTACCGGGAGGGCATTCCATAGTATTGGAGCCCGAACAGAAAACGCTCTATAGCCCGCAGACTTTTTTGGGGCTCTGGGAATCACTAATAAGCCGGAGTTCTTTGAACGCAGATTTCTTGCCGGGACATATGGTACAATACAGTCAGCAAGATAGGATGGAGCTAGACCGTGTAGTATTTGATACGTAAGTAGTAAAACCTTAAAGTCACATCTTTAGTGCACAGGAAGCCAGTGCAGGTGAGCCAGTATAGGCGTAATATGATCAAACTTTCTTGTTCTTGTCAAGAGTGTAGCAGCCGCATTTTGTACCAACTGTAATACGGGAGTATCGTAACTTTGGAGGTGGTGACACCCCTGACAAGCACTAGATCTATCGTATTACCATTGCGATGCGTGGGTTCATGTATTATTTGTGTAAGACCACAGCTATCAATTGTAGTCTTGAGCGCCACGCATGGAGGGTCCGATGGGGTATTCATATGGATATTACATTCCCCCATTATGATTATATTGTCGGCGTGCGTCACTAGATCAGCAACAAACTCTGAGAATTCACTGATGAAGTCCGAATAGGGCCCAGGGGGGCGGTAGATAACAGCCAGGTGGAGAGGCAGCGGTGTGATAAACCTCATAGTAAGCACCTCAAACGAGTTATATTTATTATTTAGGTTAGAGGTAAGGTTAAAGTTTTCATTGTATATTAGTGCGACACCCCCTCCCCTTTTAAGAGGACGGGCAACATGTGCATTCGTATAGTTAGGAGGAGATGCCTCATTTAGCGCAAAAAAATCGTCTGGTTTGAGCCAGGTCTCGGCGAGACCAACTACGTCAAGATTGTTGTCTCTAATGACCTCATTAGCTAATAACGTTTTGGAAGATAATGATCTAATGTTTAAAAAGCCCATATTATAGGTAGTGGGCTGTTTTGAGGATTTTTTGTTGAAATTATCCGTAGTAGCAATATTAATAATGTTGCGTTTATTATGCGTAGTGCACTTTAAATAGTTTCGACCATATCTAGGAATTGATACGACGGGAATTTTCAGATTGTTGGCTTGGTGCTGTGATAAACTGAACGCATCATAGTTTGCCATCTCAGTAGAATGCATGTCTACCTCTGACACAGTCACAACAGAGAAAACATTATGTGAGTTGTGTATTATTCTAAGAGAATTGCTATGCGTACAGGGATTATCCAGCCTGGCGCGAGCTAGTTCTAGTTTAACTGACTCCTTACCCGGACTAGCGCTTCTTTGAGGATTAGCCTTTTGCTTTGTTGTTAGCCCCGCTCGGCATCCCCGCTTCTGCTTCCGCTCACACCGCTTACGTCTCCTCCATTGACGGTCCCCGCTGGTACTTGACTCCGCTGCTTCAAAGGCCGCTCGATGTAGCCCGCGAAGTATTCCCATGCTAGCGCGGAGGTCTACCGTACATGCATCTTTCAGTCTATAACGGCCCGATCTATCCACATCCAGAATTGTCTGTCGGTCGTATGTGACCACGAAGTGTCCACGCTTTGAGCCAGCCATGAAATTGACAGAATTGACGGGTATTTTTGCCAAATCGCTCTACACTCCCGAGAGCGTCTGCAAGCCGCTGCCATCAGGGCGCCGCCATCTTGAAAATCATCTGCAAAAAGCAGAGACCTAATCCTGCCGCCATCAAACCGGATCCCCTCAACGCCCTGACAGTGCCTAGAAAGTCTGTCCATAAAAGTTATGAACAGAATCGGTGACAAAGGGCAGCCTTGGCGGAGTCCAACTCTCACTGGAAACGTGTCCGACTTACTGCCGGCAATGCGGACCAAGCTCTGACACTGATCGTACAGGGAGCGGACCGCCACAATCAGACAGTCCGATACCCCATACTCTCTGAGCACTTCCCACAGGACTTCCCGAGGGACACGGTCGAATGCCTTCTCCAAGTCCACAAAACACATGTAGACTGGTTGGGCAAACTCCCATGCACCCTCAAGGACCCTGCCGAGAGTATAGAACTGGTCCACAGTTCCACGACCAGGACGAAAACCACACTGTTCTTCCTGAATCCGAGGTTCGACTATCCGGCGTAGCCACCTCTCCAGTACACCTGAATAGACCTTACGAGTAAGGCTGAGGAGTGTGATCCCACGATAGTTGGAACACATCCTCCGGTTCCCCTTCTTAAAGAGAGGAACCACCACCCCGGTCTGCCAATCCAGAGGTACAGCCCCTGATGTCCACGCGATGCTGCAGAGAAAAAAATATTTACATACATTTAAAACAAGGCAACACATGATGTAAGTGTCTATATTAGTTATATTAGCCTACTATCAAAATGAATTTAAAAGTCTTATATAAGTGTTATAATGAAGACAACAAACGATTTAAGTGTCTATATTAGCTATATTAGCCTACTATCAAAATTACTTTAATAATCTTATATAAGTGTTATAATGAAGTCAACACATGGTGTAAGTGTCTATATTAGTTATATTAGCCTACTATCAAAATTACTTTAAAAGTCTTATATAAGTGTTATAATGAAGGCAACACATGATGTAAATGTCTATATTAGTTATATTATATTAGTCAAGTATGTGCCAGCACAAAGGAATTTTACAACTTATCCTGTGTTTTTGTAAACTGAGTAACTGGACACTAAGTCCAGTGACCGCTGAGAAAGATCAGCTGACAACAGGGGAAAGTCCTTGTGGCAGCGTGGAAAGACAGCTGACAGGAGGGAATAGACCCCACTGGGACAGGCATGGGCTAGCTTCCCATGCTTGTAGCTTCCCATGCCTTCGCATGTTGGAAGCACCCGTTATAGCTACGAAAAGACGACAGAAGAAAACACCCCTAGAGTCTGCGAGAGTGGGGGCGGAAGATGACTCATCGGTTGACATCACGGTAACAGACCCTGGACCGGAAACGACTATGAGTGAAAGCACAATACAAGAGAGTGACACTGCAACTGCCACAGCTACAACCACGACGACGGGACACAAACTGCAGATATGTCCCTGTGGTTGGAGGAGCATTACATCACATCATGGGTTGAGAGTTCACCAGGGAAAGAAGAAGTGTTTGAAAGAAGAGAGACAGAGGCCTCGTATTGACTACTTTCTACGAAAAGAGTCAAATCAGTCGAATGAAGTACAGCAACTGGACGCAAACCACAGCTTGCAGTACATCAGTACCAATGTCACGGAGGAAGCAAACACAGAGCTGATGACAACGACGGTAGAACCGACCCAACCTCCTAGACCTGCAGTCGAAAGGAGACTAGCAGGGATTAGACTGCATGTGAAGTGGCCCGGTGTCGTGGATAAGAAACTGTGGGAAACAATCAATACTGACCTGGCCCTGTCCCTCGAACAACTACAAGGGACAGTGGAAAAGAAGTTGGAGAGAATGGGGGACATTATCTATCAATATGGGTGAGAACGCTTCGGAGTGCAAGTAAGGAAAGGTGGAAAAAACGTCTCAACCGCACCAGTTTCTAGGAGGCAACATGAGATCAGGCGCCTCGTCCTTGAAAGGAGACAACTTAGGAAACAGTGGAGAAAAGCCTCTGGAGTGGAAAGGGAAGGCATAAATGTGCTCCAAGTCGACATTAAAACCCGACTGGCATCCCTCCGCAGAGCAGAGAACCTACGGAAACGTAGAAGGAAGAAAGAACAAACTAGAACACGGTTCTATAAAGATCCCTTCAAGTTCCTCAAAAGTATCTTCGCAAAGGAAAAAAGTGGAGCCCTTAAAACAACAAAGGCAGACCTGGAAGATCACCTGAAAGCAACGCACTCTGACCCAAGGCGCTATGAATGTCTCACCATCCCTTCAGATATCCCGCCGATTGACCCTCCCGAACATCATATGCCTATTGGCCCTCCAACATGGAAAGAGGTGGAAAACACTGTGCGTTGAGCAAGATCTGCATCAGCCCCGGGGCCAAATGGAGTCCCATACAAGGTGTACAAGAACGCACCGGACATCCTGAGGTTTCTCTGGAGGCTCATGAGAACAGCATGGCAGAAGAAAATGATACCCAAAATGTGGCGTAGGGCAGGAGGAGTCCTCATCCCAAAGGAGAAGGATGCAGAGAACATCAGCCAATTCCGTCCGATCTCCCTGCTAAACGTCGAGGGCAAAATCTTCTTCAGTGTCATTGCACAGAGGATGGGCGAGTATCTGCGAAGAAATAAGTACATCGATACATCTGTACAAAAGGCAGGTATATCAGGATTCTCTAGGTGCTCAGAACACTTCAGCATGATCTGGCACCAGATCCAAGTGGCAAAGGCGGAGAGAAAGGATCTCCACGTAGTCTTCCTGGACCTCGCCAACGCCTTTGGTTCGGTGCCCCAAGAACTCCTGTGGTCTGCCTTCAACTTCTTCCACATACCATCACAGCCCTAGTTAAATCCTACTTCCAGGACATGCAGTTCTGCTTCACAACCTCTGACTTTACCACCTCTTGGCAGCGCTTGGAGGTGGGCATCATGGCGGGATGCACTATTTCACCCCTGGCATTCACGATGGCGATGGAGGTTATCATCCGCGCCTCAAAGTGGGTGGTAGGCGGTCAGCGGGTTGACTCTGGCCAGCGCCTTCCCCCACTCAGAGCTTACATGGACGATATTACAACGTTGACCACCACCGTCCCATGCACCAGGAGGCTTCTCAGAAAACTGGAAGAGAACATCAGTTGGGCCCGTATGAAGATCAAACCATCCAAGTCACGAAGCATCTCAATTGTGAAGGGAGTGCTCTCGGACCTGAAATTCTTCATCGGAGATGACCCAATCCCAACAGTGTCTGAGCAGCCTGTAAAGAGCCTTGGCAGGTGGTATGATGCAAGCCTGAAGGACAAAGACCAGGTGCAACAACTACGTAAGGATATCAGCAGCGGCCTACAGTCCATCGATAACACCCAACTGCCTGGAAAGTTAAAGGCCTGGTGCCTGCAGTTCGGACTCCTACCCAGGATACTGTGGCCCCTCGCAGTTTATGAGGTCCCAATCTCGACTGTAGAGAAGTTGGAAAGAGGAGTCACAGGCTACATCAAAAAATGGCTCGGAGTTCCACGATGCCTTACCATAGGCCTCTACGGAGATGGCATCCTCAAGCTGCCCCTCACCAGTCTCACAGAGGAGTTCAAGTGTGCAAAAACAAGACTCCAGATGACACTGAATGAATCCAGAGACTTGGTAGTGAGCAACAATGCACCAACCTTGGCGACAGGGCGTAAATGGAGACCAGCCAAAGCAGTGGAAGAAGCAACAGCAGCCCTCAGACATGCTGACAATGTGGGCTATGTCCAGCAAGGAAGAGGAGGCTTTGGGCTAACAGCTACCCGCCCGGCTTGGAGTAAGGCCACAGCACCAGAACGGAGGAAGATGGTGGTGGACGAAGTACACCGCCAGGAGGAGGCTGCAAGATGGTCCAAGGCAGTCTCTTTGGGCAAACAGGGTCAGTGGACGAGATGGGACAGTGTGGAGAGGAGGAAGATCAGCTGGAAGGATATGTGGGCCATGGAAGCTTGGCAGTTGAGCTTTGTCATCAGAGCTACATATGACATCCTTCCAACACCAGTTAACCTTCACCAGTGGTTCGGCGAAGACCCGGTGTGTGCCCTTTGTTCCATGCCAGCCACCCTCAAGCACATTCTCACAGGGTGCAAAACCAGTCTCACCCAAGGACGTTACACCTGGCGTCACAATCAAGTCCTAAAGACCCTTGCGTCCACCCTGGAGGACAAACGAGTAACCATCAACTCCCTACCACCACCAGCAGCCAACCACCAGCAGACCATTACCTTTGTCCGCGAAGGGGCTAAGGTAGTCAGGAGCGGCTCCATACCACCTGAGCGAGGCCAGCTATGCTTAGCCCGCGACTGGAGGATGCTGGTTGATCTTGGCCGGCAGCTTGCGTTTCCTCCGGAGATTGCTGTGACCACCCTGAGACCGGACGTGGTGCTCTGGTCCCCTTCACAAAAAAAGGTTTTCATCATCGAGCTCACAGTACCCTGGGAGGACTCAGTGGATGAGGCTTATGAGCGAAAACACCAACGCTATGCCGAGCTTGCAGCTGAAGCACAACATCGTGGCTGGAACACTGAGGTCCGTCCAGTGGAGGTGGGCTGCAGAGGCTTTGTGGCGAGATCTACCACCAAATTGCTTGTAGACCTGGGAGTCCAAGGCCAACGCCTGCGTATAGCCATCAAAGCTGCATCGGAGGCAGCCGAACAGCCAGTGGCTGTTCATGAGGAGGAAAGACCCCTGTTGGGCCCCCAAGTAGCAAGCCAGGAGGTATGCGGTCAGCTTAGGCTTGACTCAGGGAAAAGGACGCCCCTGCCATGCATAGTCCCATGAGAAGTCTGCTGTTCAACACCAAGCGACTCATGCTTAATTGGGATTGACGCAAGCCCTGGGCCGATCACCCTGTGGCTGGCCACCCCTGGAGAGGGCGTCTAGTGATAAGGCTGAAACGCCCAGTGACCCAGGGGCACACTACTGATGATGCGTCCAAATTGCAAAACACCCATCCACCATTTCACCAGCCATCACCAAACACTCTCAAGTATGTGCCAGCACAAAGGAATTTTACAACTTATCCTGTGTTTTTGTAAACCAAATATTAGCCTAATATCAAAAATACTTTAATAATCTTATGTAAGTGTTATAATGAAGGCAACACATGGTGTAAGTGTCTATATTAGCCTACTATCAAAATGACTTTAAAAGTCTTATATAAGTGTTATAATGAAGACAACACATGATGTAAGTGTCTATATTAGTTATATGAGCCTACTATCAAAATGACTTTCAAAGTCGTATGTAAGTGTTATAATGAAGGCAACACATGATGCAAGTGTCTATATTATTTATATTAGACTACTATCAAAATTACTTTCAAAGTCTTATATACGTTTTATAATGAAGGCAACACATGATGTAAGTGTCTGTATTAGTTATATGAGCCTACTATCGAAATTACTTTAAAAGTCTTATATAAGTTTTATAATGAAGGCAACACATGATGTAAGTGTCTATATTAGCCTACTATCAACATGACTTTAAAAGTCTTACATAAGTGTTATAATGAAGGCAACACATGATGTAAGTGTCTATTAGTTATATGAGCCTACTATCAACATGACTTTAAAAGTCTTATATAAGTTTTATAATGACGGCAACACATGATGTAAGTGTCTATATTAGCCTGCTATCAACATGACTTTAAAAGTCTTACATAAGGGTTATAATGAAGGCAACACATGATGTAAGTGTCTATATTAGTTATATTAGCCTAATATCAAAATTACTTTAAAAGTCTTATATAAGTGTTATAATGAAGACAACACATGATGTAAGTGTCTATATTAGCCTGCTATCAACATGACTTTAAAGGTCTTACATAAGTGTTATAATGAAGGCAACACATGATGTAAGTGTCTATATTAGTTATATTAGCCTAAAATCAAAATGACTTTAAAAGTCTTATGTAAGTGTTATAATGAAGACAGCACATGATGTAAGTGTCTATATTAGCTATATTAGCCTACTATCAAAATGACTTTAAAAGTCTTATATAAGTGTTATAATGAAGACAGCACATGATGTAAGTGTCTATATTAGCTATATTAGCCTACTATCAAAATGACTTTAAAAGTCTTATATAAGTGTTATAATGAAGACAGCACATGATGTAAGTGTCTATATTAGCCTGCTATCAACATGACTTTAAAGGTCTTACATAAGTGTTATAATGAAGGCAACACATGATGTAAGTGTCTATATTAGTTATATTAGCCTAAAATCAAAATGACTTTAAAAGTCTTATGTAAGTGTTATAATGAAGACAACACATGATGTAAGTGTCTATATTAGCTATATTAGCCTACTATCAAAATGACTTTAAAAGTCTTATATAAGTGTTATAATGAAGACAGCACATGATGTAAGTGTCTATATTAGCTATATTAGCCTACTATCAAAATGACTTTAAAAGTCTTATATAAGTGTTATAATGAAGACAACACATGATGTAAGTATCTATATTTGCTATATTAGCCTACAATCAAAATGACTGTGTCGCAGGCTGACAGAAATGTTGAAATTGAATATTTATTCTACAGATTTTGGAAAACATGAGTAAAACTGAGGCTTCTCAGAAGGTGAGATAACTCCTGGAAATGACTGGCTAAATGGCCAAAGGTAGTGATGGGTTGATGAGGCGTCATGAAGCGTTTCGACACATTGCAAAACTGTATTGATACTGTGTCGACACTGTCACTAAATACTGACATCTGCTGGACATTAAAAATCCCTACAGGCAACCTATGGGCCGACTCAACTGACACTGATTTTATGACCTAGTATATACAATAATATAAACCAAGTCATTGTATTTAATTTAGGATTATTTCATATCTTCATTTAAATAAAAATATATTTTTATATTTTTTAGATACAGTCAATAAATAATGTGAACATGTATCATAACATGGAAATCTAAGAGAACGTGTTGTGAATGAGGATGCTTGTGGATTGGGAATTTTTTTTTTTTTTTTTTACACATTTTTATAAAAAAACAAACAGTTTTTCCAACGTATTAAATTTTAGACGATTTCTCTTCTTAGTTATTATTTCTCCTGCTGTAGAAAAGACCCGCTCACAGTGCACAGAGGAGGCGTCAGTGCGACACAGTTCGCGTATCGGTCACGTGACCCAAACAGCTCATGATCGGTCACGTGACTTTCCAAAAAGCGGTACGCGCACTGACACAAGGTTTTGCTCTATGAGCTCGACGCATGCGCCGATGCATCGGTGTTGCCGGACCCATCACTAGCCAAAGGTATATATGTGTGTGTCCAAGTTAAAGTTAAGTTCTAGTGGATTTATTACAATCTTTGCAAGCTGGGTAACGTTTGCTGTGGTCTGGAACAACATGACACACAAACAACTATCATAAATGCAGCTAATATTACATACAGATAATGTGTCATGAGAAATACAACTATAAATTAAATACACAGAGGACATAAGTAAATTAAATTAAATGACCTCAAATATACCTACAAACGAGGCATAATGATGCAATATGTGCATACAGCTAGCCTAAATAGCATGTTAGCATCAATTAGCTTGCAGTCATGCAGTGACCAAATATGTCTGATTAGCACTCCAACAAGTCAATAACATCAACAAAGCTCACCTTTGTGCATTCACACACAGCATAAAACGTTTGGTGGATGAAATGAGACAAAGGAGTGGCACAAAACATGTCTTTTTGTGGCAGTGTCGGAGAAAGTTGTACATGTAAACAAACTACGGTGAGTTCAAGGAATGTTGAAAGTAGTAGGACAAACCGGTGCTCGCCAAATACTGTCATCAGTGAAGCATGTTTAATATAAACAGTGGGATTTTTAACAATTAGGAAGGTTTGTGTCATATTTGTTCTCCTACACCAGGGGTCGGCAACCTTTACCACTCAAAGAGCCATTTTGGCAAGTTTCACAAATCAAAGAAAATAATGGGAGCCACAAAAAAAAAATTAAAATTTTAAATGAAAAACACCGCATACAAAGCTTAAATTGCTTTGTGCTATGTTAACCAGGGGTCTCAGACACACGCACCGGCACGCACTTTAATATGTAAATTTGATATTAGGGGGCCCGCCGCGAGTTTTGAATGAATGGCGCTTGATAGCGTCATGCTTGCCAATCCTCTCATTATTTCCGGGAGACTCCCGGTTATCAGGACGTGATGGCACTGCTTTTGGCGCCCTCTACAGCCTGCTCCAACAGTGTACCTGCTCGACCGCATGTAGAATGCAGTTTCAGCTGGCGTACTAGGTCAGCAGCCACACAGCTTACACTGACGGTAGCCGTAAAAAAAAAACTTTAACACTGTTACGTTACAAATATGCGCCACACTTTGAACCCACACCAAAAAAGAATGACAAACACATTTCTGGAGAACATCTGCACTGTAACACAACATAAACACAACACAACAAATACCCATGTAATTCCCATGCAGCACTGACTCTTCCGCTCAACCGACGCACGGAGGGGGCGGGGGGTTAATGTGTGGGGGGGGGGGGGGTTGGTGGTAGCGGGGTGTATAATCTAGACCGGAAGAGTTAGGGCTGCATGGGATTCTGGGTATTGGTTGTGTTGTGTTTATGTTGTGTTACGGTGGGATGTTCTCCAGAAATGTGTTTTTCATTCTTTTTTGCTGTGGGTTCACAGTGTGCCGCATATTTGTAACGTAACAGTGTTAAAGTTGTTTTATACGGCTACCGCCAGTGTAAGCTGTGTGGCTGATGAGTAAGTATGCTTTGCTGTCTCCTACGTGTGCAAGTAAAAGCTACATACAACATGTGGCCGGGCTGTCACGCTGTTTGTAAATGCTATAGAGGACAATTACTGCAGTGTATTCAGGGCACGCCCTTAATTTAGTAATCAGAGTGAAAATAGGATTATATTTGCCCTGGGAGTTAACTAGGAGAGGCACTGAGATCCAGAAGTCTCCTGGGAAAATTGGGGGGGTCGGCAAGTATGCAGCTGAGCCGCATCTGAGTGGTCAAAGAGCCGCATGCGGCTCCGGAGCCGCGGGTTGCCGACCCCTGTCCTACACAAACCTTATTAAAAGAAAAAATATATTTTTACCCTCATCTTTTTCCATTTTCATACATTTTCGAAAAAGCTCCAAGGAGCCACTAGAGCGGCGCTAAAGAGTAGCGGATTGCCGACCCTCATGTTATGCTGTTGTGACTGATTTATGGCATCTACTGTATTATGTATCTCTGTGTTGCACCTGCATCTTCCCAGATTACTCTTGTTTGTAAGTGACAGAAAGAAAAGCTCTGACTCATTGGAGATCTACAGCCCACACATACAAGGCGTCCTATCTTGTTCAGACCGTTTTGTAAGGTTAAAAAAAGATGTCTGTACATATACGAGTCAATATGTTCATTCATACGACACCTTGAAAACATCTGAAATGTGCGTAACACACTTTTCTTCCCATTGCGCAACTCTTGTTTCATAATGGAATGATTTCCTGTGGCTTTACTGTCACTTCCACCCACTAACACACAAACACAGAGATGTGAGATATTAGCACATGACAGGATGTGTTACCATGGCAACGCGTCAACTCCCGAATCACACACTAATGTGAGTCACCCACCGGGCTCACTTGGCTTATTTGAAATAAACAATGTAAAACAGTTAATTGACATATGCACTAGGCACCAGATGGTTACCTGTGACCCATTTAGCTCTATTGTGAAGCACTCCTGATACTGGTTCTCTACCGCTTTGATGGCTTTTCCAGAAACTAGGCCCCCTTGCATTCATCCTATATACCGTGCATCTGGAAAGTATTCACCGCGCTTAATTTTTCCACATTTTCTTATTGCATTCATGTTGTCTTCAAAATTCTACACACAATACCCAATAAGGACAATGTCAAAAAGTGTTTTGTTTTAGAATTTGTTTTGCGAATTGATCAAAAATGTTAAAAAATAAGAGATCACATATACATAAGTATTCAGAGCCGAAGCGCAAATATGAGCTCAGAGGCAGCCTGTTTCAACTGATCATCCTAGAGATGTTGCTAAAACTTCATTGGAGTCCACTTGGTTGGACATGATTTGGAAAGCACACACCTGTCTATATAAAAAGTCCCACACTTGACAGTGCACGGCAGAGCACAATCTAAGAAAAAAGTCAAAAGTATTGTCTGTGGACATCCGAGACAGGATTGTCTCCAGGCACATATCTAGGGAAGTGACCAAGAACCCAATGGTCACTCTGTCAGATCTACAACATTCCTCTGTGGAGAGGGGAGAACCTTACACAAGGACAACCATCTCTGCAGCAATCCACCAATAAGGCCTCAATGTTATATTGACTAGACAGAAGCCATTCCTGAGAGAAAAACGCACATGGCAGCCCGCCTGGAGTTTACCAACTTGCACCTGAAAGACTCTCAGACCATGAGAAACAAAATTCTCTGGTCTAACGAGACAAAGATTGAACTCTTAGGCGTATCATGTTTGGAGGAAATGCTCCTCACCAAGCCAATACCATCTCTACAGTGAAGCATGGTGGTGGCAGCATCATGGTGTCTTTCAGCTGTAAGAATTGGGAGACTAGTCAGGGTAGAGGGAAAGATGAAAGCAGCAATGTACAGAGACATTCTGGCGTTTTTGAACTCAAACTTGGGTGACGGCTCATCTTTCAGGAGGACAGCTACCCTAAGCCCACATCCAATATACCAAAGAAATGGCTCCAGGACAAATGTCCTTGAGTGAACCAGCCAGAGCCGTAGCTACCCATCCAACCTGATGGAGCTTGAGCACTGCTGCAAAGAGATATGGGCGAAACAGCCTAAAGATAGTTGCATTAATAAAGTATTGAGAAAATGCTGTGAATACTTAATGTACATGAGATTTTATTTCAATACATTTGAAATAGCTCTAAAAAAACGTTGTCACATTGTCATTATAGGGTATTGTGTGTAGAAGTTTGAGGACTGTAGGCCAGTGTTTGTACATGTCCTGTAGGCCAGTGTTTGTACACAGACTGTAGGCCACTGTTTGTACACAGACTGTAGGCCACTGTTTGTACACAGACTGTAGGCCAGTGTTTGTACACGGACTGTAGGCCAGTGTTTGTACACATCCTGTAGGCCCGTTTGTACACGGACTGTAGGCCAGTGTTTGTACACAGACTGTAGGCCAGTGTTTGTACACGTCATGTAGGCCAGTGTTTGTACACGGACTGTAGGCCAGTGTTTGTACATGGACTGTAGGCCAGTGTTTGTACACGTCCTGTAGGCCAGTGTTTGTACACGTCCTGTAAGCCAGCGTTTGTACACGTCCTGTAAGCCAGTGTTTGTACACAGACTGTAGGCCAGTGTTTGTACACAGACTGTAGGCCAGCGTTTGTACACGTCCTGTAGGCCAGTGTTTGTACACGGACTGTAAGCCAGTGTTTGTACACGGACTGTAGGCCAGTGTTTGTACACATCCTGTAGGCCAGTGTTTGTACACGGACTGTAGGCCAGTGTTTGTACACATCCTGTAGGCCAGTGTTTGTACACGGACTGTAGGCCAGTGTTTGTACACATCCTGTAAGCCAGTGTTTGTACACGGACTGTAGGCCAGTGCTTGTACACATCCTGTAGGCCAGTGTTTGTACACGGACTGTAGGCCAGTGTTTGTACACAGACTGTAGGCAAGAGTCAACGCTTCACTCCATCGCAAAAAAATGGTTGACGCTGGCTGGAGCTCTTAAGTGGGAATGTTACGTTAGGGAAGCAGAGCGTGTATTATCTGCCTCAGAACCTTGCTTACTTACTTGCTTATGGTTGTCCATCGATTCGATGATGACCATCTTCTTTTATTTGTGAGTCTGCTGATGTTTCAACAGTCAGATCCTGGATCCACAGATGCGGTTACAGACCGGGCATGTGAAGGAGGTGCTGGGGGGAGCAGGGGTGGCTTGGCGAGCATGCCTCTTTGCACTTTGTGTGCGCTGTTTCTCCATATAATCCACTCCCTGTGAGGAGTGGGAGTGCCAGAGGTCTCGGCAGGAAGCAAGTTCCTCCAGTGAAGAGGGGTTGATCTGGCATCTATTCAGGGTGGTCTTCATTTGGTCTTTGAACCGCTTCTTCTGCCCACCAGCACTGCGTTGGCCTAGGTGTAACTGACCATAGAGAATTCTGCGTGGGAGTCTATGGCTGGGCATTCAGATGACATGCCCCAACCACCTGAGTTGATGTTGGGTCATGATGGACTCCACGCTGCAGCTGCCTGCCCTCTCCAGCACTTCTGTGTGCGGCACTCTGTCCTTCCATGTTATGCCAAGGATCTTCTGGAGACAACTTACATGGAAGGTCTCCAGGCTTCTCAGATGGCGGATGTAAATAGTCCATGCCTCACATCCGTACAGTAATGCAGTGATGCATACTGCTCTGTAGACCAGCACTTTGGTGTGGAGTTTGAGGTTAATGTTCTGAAAAACCCTTCTCCTTAGACGACCAAAAGATGCTGATGGTTGCTTGAGGCGGTTCTGGATCTCATCATCCATTGAGCAGGTGTCAGACATTATGCTCCCCAGGTATTTGAAAGCGGGCACCGTGAGCAGCTGTTGCCCTGCTGCTGTGAGGGTTATTGTGGGGTTTTGTGGGAGGTTAGCACTGGACTGACAGAGTACCTCTGTCTTCTGGGTGTTGATCGTCAGTCCCATTCTGGTATATGCAGTTACAGCAGCCGAGAGGACGTTTCGCAGAGCCTTTGGTGTATGAGCAACCAGGGCACAGTCATCGGCGTATTGCAGCTCAATGATGGTCTCTGAGGTCAGCTTGGTAGTTGCCTGTAGGCTCCTGATGTTAAACAGGTTACCATCAAGCCTGAAGTCTGTGGTAACTCCAGCCTGCTCCTCCATCCTCCTGCATAGCAGTGTTGTGACACAGACGAGGAAAATGTTGAAGAGAACTGGAGCCAGCACACAGCCCTGCCTCACTCCAGTTTTCAGACCAAAGGGCTCTGAGCTGTGTGTTCCCACTACCACTTGGGCCATCATCCCAGAATGGAACTGCGCAAGGATGATGAGAAACTTGGGTGGACACCCAAATCTCTTCAGGACTTGCCACAGTAGGTCCCTGCTCACTGTGTCAAATGCCTTTGAAAGGTCGACAAAGGCAATGAACAAGTCCTTGTGCTGCTCCCGGCATTTCTCTTAGAGCTGACGTGTCACAAAGATCATGTCAACTGTCCCCCTGTCCTTCCGAAAGCCACAATGCGACTCTGGGGTGACCCGTTCTGATATTGTGGGGATGTGTCTGCGGAGCGTGACCTTGGCAAGGACCTTTCCAGCAATGGCCAACAGAGAGATACCCCTACTATTGGAGCAGAAGGATTTGTCTCCTTTGTTCTTCTAGATGGTCACAATGTTGGCATCTTTCCACTGTTGCGGGACACACTCGTCTTCACACCTCTGAAATGTAGAGATGCAGTGTCCGTGTACAGAGGTAGCGTCCTTCCTTGAGAAGTTCAGCCGGGATGCTGTCAGGTCCAGGGGATTTATTGTTTTTCAGGGTTTTGACTGCATGCAGGATTTATTTGAAGGTTGGGGGGAGGTCGAGATCTGGCAATCTAGGATGTTCAGGGAGCTCTGCAAGGACAGTTGGGTCCACTGGGGTGGGCTGGTTGAGCACGGTGTTAAAATGCTCAGCCCACCGCTCCACTATCATAGCCTGATCCTTGATAAAGATGTTCCATCAGCAGATCTAACAGGTGCCAGGGAGCAGTTTCTGGGGCCGTAGATGGTTTTCACCGAATCATAGAAACTGTGCATATAATTTCTATTTGCGTGAGACTGGATTTCATTGTCCTTTGAGATCCACCACTCATCTTGCCGTTTTCTGAGAGATGTTTGGGCCTCAGAACGAAGGGCTTGCCATTGCTTTTTATGGAATTGGGATTGTGGGTTGTTCAGGGTGGCTCTGTGTGCCTTGTGCATTCTGTCCAGGAGGGTGGAGATCTCTCCAGCATTCTGGTCAAATCAGTCCTGGTGTTTCTTGGTTTTGAAACCAATGGCTTGGACTGCAGTGTCAAAGAGGATGTTGGATAGAGAGGTCCACTTCTCATCTATCCCAGACTCTGAGGTGATCAGTGGCTCAATGTCTACCAGCTTCTCAGCTAGGAAGCGGCGGAAGTTGTCATGGGTGTCGCTGCTGGAGAGTCTGGCACAGTTGAGTGCTTTCCTCTTTGGGCCACCATGACGTGCTAGGGGCCGGACATGCATTCTGACCTTTGTCAGAATCATGCGGTGGTCGGTCCAGCAGTCTGCCCCTCGCATAGCTTTTGTACTGAGTACGTCCTTGAGGTCAGCCCTCCTCACGATCGCATAGTCGATCAGGTGACAGTGTTTGGACCTGGGATGCATCCAGGATGCCTTATATTTGTTCTTTTGTTGGAAGATGGTGTTTGTGATGGTAAGACCGTGTTCCGCACAGAGACTTAGGAGTCTCATGCCATTGGGGTTGACTTTTCATTGCTGTGGGCGCTGATCACGCCATTCCAGTTTTGTCAGTTCTTTCCGACTCTTGCATTGAAATCACCAAGCAGCATGATTTTGTCACTCCTCGGGATGTGACTGAGGATGTCATCGAGTGCCTGGTAGAAGCAGTCCTTCTCTTCATCATTGGATGGCAGAGTTGGTGCATAGGCACTTACCAAAGTGACATGTCTGCATTTTGCAAGGGGGATGCGAAGAGTCATGAGACTTTCACTGACACCCACTGGTGATTCTGTGAGCTTGAGCAGAAGGCTGTTCTTGATTGCAAAACCAACTCTGTGAAGGTGTGGTCCGCCCATGGGGTACCCTTTCCAAAAGAATGTATAACCCTCTCCTACTTCATTGACTGAGCCTTCCTCGAGGAGTCGTGTCTCACTGAGTGCTGCCACATCCACATTGTAGTGCTTTAGATTGCTGGCAACAAGTGCTGTTCTGCGCTGTGGTCTGTCCGGACTGGCATCCAGGAGTGTCCTTATGTTCCATGCTGCAATTCTAAATGGTATTATCTTTGTTCCCGATAGGTGCGGTTTCCTATCCGGGTACTGTGCTGAGTGGGCAATCTTTAGGCCACCTTTTCTAGGCCTTTCCCCAATTGGGGTGAGCAGTGTGGTCCCTAAATAGGGGCTGCTCAGACTCACAGGAGTCTGCCGGAAATAGCTGCCACTCAATCCCAGCTGCTAACGACCGTTGTCCTGTGCCGCTGACGTGCAGAGTTCCAGCTAAGAGCTTCCAGCTCATTCAAACCTGCCCCCGTTACTGGACGCTCCATCGCCGCCAGACTTTTGAGGTCGGAGACTCAGGTAAAAAAGATACCTGCGCAATGATGTTTTTTAGAGTGGTATGAGGGGTGCGCTTTTCCCAACGCTGCTGCCTTGATTGTAAGGAGATGGTTCCAGTGGCAAGGGAGACCCTAGACGACCGGCATCTTCTTACAACTGCAGGAAGCTGCCGGAATCCAGGTTTTTGGGAAACCGCCTCAAAGCGTGCCACCACCAGCTTGCTTTTCTGTCAGGGTGTGCTCCCTTAGCCTTCGTCCGCTTTTACAGCCATTGTGGTGCTTCTCACTGCTACCATCTTCTGCCTGCTCCACCGTTGAGGTCTTCGGGATCCCTGTTAGTCTGGACTCTACCATTCAACCTGTTCGGCTTGGGTAACCCTGCCAGGAGTACAAGACTCCAGCTGACATAGCTCTAGGGGTCATGGAGACGCGCAACCACACACACACACACACACACACACACACACACACACACACACACACACACACACACGGTTATTTCCTCAGCAGGCTAAGAAAATAGAGAGTGAATGTCAGACGGTAGAAGAAATGTTTATTTCAGTTGTTTTTAACTTTTTTCGACATCAGGGCCCACTCAAATATTAACACGGCATTAGCAATCTCTTGATTTGAATCATATCCAATAATTATATCTAACCTACTTACAGATAACAAGCCTATGAAATGATATGAAACTGTGTGTTAATCACAAAGATTATTATTTATGTAACACATAAACCTTACGCTTTGGTCAGGCTGATTAGAAAAATAAGTACTAACCAAATATACTGCATAAGAAGGGGCTCAAATAACTAACAAAATGAATGTGCATACAATTATGTTGTGCTAAAGTATATAAACTAAATTAATAACAAATGTTTTTCTTAACTAAACTGTCAATGAAATCAAAGTGCAAATGAAAATACAGCTTGACCACTTCAGTCATAATTGTTGTGCTTAAGAAATGGGGAACTGCACTTTGTTTTGAAATTTGCCCATAATCATAATCATTACGAGAGACAAGAACACAAATGTCTTTTTGGTTTTTTTAGGGTTTTAAAAATGAAAAAATTTTTTTTGAAAGATGTGGCTAATGGTAATCACAGATGTAGCCATCAAAGCCTCTAAAACAACTTCAAAACCCTCCATCAACGTTTTATTAACACACTGCATGTGTATATATATATATATATATATATATATATATATATATATATATATATATATATATATATATATATATATATATATATATATATATATATGTCTTAATTAGATTATCCAAAAAATAGTGCTCGATACCGTGGTAGAGCGTAATATGTATGTGTGGGAAAAAATCACAAGACTATTTCATCTCTACAGGCCTGTTTCATGAGGGGTTTCCTCAATCCTCAGGAGATTTTTTCTCCTGAGGATTGAGGAAACCCCTCATGAAACAGGCCTGTAGAGATGAAATAGTCTTGTGATTTTTTCCCACACATACATATATATATATATATATATATATATACATATATATATATATATATATATATATATATATATATATATATATATATATATATATATATATATATATATATATATATATATATATATATATATATATATATATATATATATATATATATATATATAATGTAGTAACAGACACCTTCATAACAATATGTAGATATGTACAATATACACACTGCAAGTATATATATAATGTAGTAACATACACCTTCATAACAATATGTAATATGTACAATATACACACTGCAAGGATATATATATAATGTAGTAACAGACACCTTCATAACAATATGTAATATGTACAATATACACACTGCAAGTATATATATAATGTAGTAACAGACACCTTCATAACAATATGTAGTATGTACAATATACACACTGCAAGTATATATATAATATAGTAACAGACACCATCATAACAATATGTAATATGTACAATATACACACTGCAAGTATATATATATAATGTACTAACAGACACTTTCATAACAATATGTAATATGTACAATAAACACACTGCATGTATATACTTGCAGTGTGTTTATCATAATAAAATGTATAATAACCTTATCTTTTTTAAGCTGAATATACTGCTGGGAGAGGAGGATGAAAACCATTTGATGCTATAAAGATAGAATTTGGAGACAAACTATTTCGATATAAATGGATTGCTTACCCAAAATCAACAGGCAACGTCCCCGGCCAGCTGGAACAGATGAACTGTCCATGGAGTGAGTCACTTTAATATACGCAGCACGTCATGTGTGTTATTACAACTACAGTACACTGTCTGGCTGGCTGTGTACAAACAAAACATGAAATACTACTTTACAGATACTGTAATATGATTGTTCATGTTTTTCAGTCAGTATAGATTGGTGTTCTATCACAGTGTTGTGTATTACAAACTCAAACTCGTTTCGTCTTGTCGTAAAAGCTAGCTTATCTCTTGCCGTAGTTAGCTTTTATGGCTAATACTGCAGCACACAATGTGTTAGTACGCTAGAAAGAGAGTTCCTCAGTGTTCACTCTTACAATAACAATGTTGCTACAGTTTGTTATTATACAGGTTACACAACACTGATGGTTTTTGAATCATTTTAAAAGTGATTTAGAGGTAGAATTGATTGCTCCCATTAGCTGCATTGCTAGCCACCTACAACGAATTCCAAATAAAAATGACAGTTCCCTTTTAAGCAACTTCTTTTTGACTTTATCTCCAGACTTCTTCTGTTTCTTAGATATAGTCATTACTGCCACAAGTGGTGGAAAAGTGTATTACAACTAAGTACCGCAGCTGAGAAACAGATCTTTTTGGCGGCCCTCTCGAGGGTGCTCGTGGCTCTACAATGGGCCCCCGGTCCTATGATTTAGAAACACTGCTCTATTTGTTCCTTACCTTAACAGTGTGTGCTTCACGTGAACTTGGACCAAAGATGACAAAAGCAATGTTTGGGAAAAAAACTGCATCACACGAACTGACATCTGCAAAATGCTTTAGCCGTAAATAAAGCCAAGTGTCAATTGACGGCGTAAGAGCTACTGATCTTAAAATAGGTGAATTGCAGAGGTGTGGAGGTGTGCTGCATCACACGTGTTCTAAATAAAATATTAGAAGCAGCTCTCTGTACTGTAGGATGCATGGCACGTACTGGTAAATGTCTACTTCATTCTCACATTCAAAGGAAGTCTTCTTTATGAAATGACATCAATGCTGGTTACCTACTGATGGTGTCAGCCTACTGATGATGTCAGCATATTGATTATGTCAGCCTATTGATGATGTCAGCCTATTAATGATGTCAACCTATTGATGATATCAGCCTATTAATGATGTCAGCCTATTAATGATATCAGCCTATTGGTGATATCAGCCTATTGGTGATGTCAGCCTATTGATGATAGCCTATTAATAATGTCAGCCTATTAATGATGTCAGCCTATTAATTATGTCAGCCTATTAATGATGTCTGCCTATTGATGATGTCAGCCTATTAATGATGTCAGCCTATTGATGATGTCTGCCTATTAATGATGTCAGCCTATTGATGATGTCAGCCTATTAAGGATGTCAGCCAATTGATGATGTCAGCCAAATGATGATGTCAGCCTATTAATGATGTCAGCCTATTGTTGATGTCAGCCTATTAATGATGTCAGCCTATTGATGATGTCAGTCTATTAATGATATCACCATATTGATGATGTCACCCTATTAATTATGTCAGCCTATTGATGATGTCAGCCTATTAATGATGTCAGTCTATTGATGCTGTCTGCCTATTAAAGATGTCAGCTTATTGATGATGTCAGCCTACTGATGGTGTAAGCCTATTGATGATGTCAGCCTACTGATGACGCCAGCCTATTATTGATGTGAGCCTATTGATTATGTCAGCCTATTAATGATGTCAGCCTATTGATGATGTCAACCTATTAATGATGTCAGCCTATTAATGATGTCTGCCTATTGAAGATGTCAAACTATTAATGATATCAGCCTATTAATGATGTCTGCATATTGATGATGTCAGCCTATTGATGATATCAGCCTATTGATGATATCTGCCTTTTGATGATATCAGCCTTTTGATGATATCAGCCTATTGATGATGTCAGCCTATTGATGATGTCAGCCTATTGATGATTACTGCCTATTGATAATGTCTTTCTATTGATGATATCAGCCTATTGATGATGTCAGCCTATTGATGATATCATCCCATCGTACGACACATCATCTCCATTCCTTCTTGTTTGCAGATGTCTCGTCGTTCATTCGTCATCCTCCTCCTCCTCCTGTCCAAAAATCTTTATTAAATGCACGCCAAACAGCCCGCTTGGATCGATGCTCTATTTGGATTAGCAGACATGTAATCAATAGATGCTCAAGAAGAAGAACGTCACAGCCAATCAATGCGGGATGAAAATTAGAGGGAATGAATCATGAATGCCAATACTTACATTATTTTCAGCAACAATGAGCCTCTTCACCCAGAAATGATTGTGTTGGGAAATGAAATACTTAGTGGTAGTATTGTAACACAATATTTGTCACATTAGTCTGAATTGTCATGTTTCACACCACATTACTTTCACCACCGCAGAATTCTAATGTGTTTTTATTATAAACTCAAAGCAAACCAAAAACTACACAAAATAATCATTTCCAGGTGTTAGTGCATTATTTTCCATCATGTACACACACTGAATATTTTTTTTACCAATCAGTAATGATCAGTTTCCTCCATTGATGCATCATACTTGCTGACCAGCCAGCCAATGACTAAAAATGAAGTCGCCTCAAGAGGAGCATGTGCAGGCTGACTAATTGGAAGAGCAAATTTGAACATTTTTAATGGGTCACAAAAATGGCATTGTATTTTGCATTATTGAGAATGTAATGTTACCAAAATGTTATTAGTAAAACCTTATATCCAACAAGACCTTCTCTGCTGGCCTAACATAACCAGAAATCATCATCATAATTATAGATAAAAGTAATGTTTAATTGACTTTCCCTAAATATCTAAAAGTATTCATATTCTCTTCATGTGATATTATGCTCCCTCCAGTGCTGTTGTTTTTAGTTTTAGTTTTTATCCAATCAGAATTCAGCTAGCTTATGTTGCCATGCTGTACCAAATCTGCCTTCAGAATCAACAATGTGTGTGCACTGTAAATTAACGGCCACATACAGTTGATAGATAATTGCCATAGCCAATCAGATCACAAATTGTTGCCAGTAAGGCCTTCGAGCTGGCCTCACGTTGAACGCGACATTTACGCCTCCCGTGATTGGATACTCACTGGTTTGAGCTATGCAGATCAGCAGAGCAACACCCGGGACCGTTAGCGGATGAAGTTGAGTTGATAGACAGTTGCGATAGCCAATCAGATCACAAGTTGCCTATCGAGGTAGCCTGATGTTAGCGAGACTGTGATTGGATACTCACTCGTCACTCCAAAGTGAGTATCCAATCACAAGTTGGAATTTACTAAAGCAGGATGGGTTGCACCGTAGCCATACCGGGCTAGCAGAGAAATAACCAATACTCACATTTGTAACCCACAAAGAAGGAGAACAAAACGTTGATTAGGTGGCAGATTTATATTTTCAAGAAGGATATTTAAAGAGAAACTTCATATTGTGAGACGATGTCTGCGATGAAATGGTGAAATACCCGCCACTTCCACTCGAATCAAGCGACTACGAGCAATACCACCGGTTCATACGGCGTCGAATTGGTGCTACAAATTGTGAGTTCAAATATTTTATTTCTTTATTTTTTCACGTTTAATATGTTTTTTGCAGTTTTCATTTTGACAGTACCACATAAGATATGTTTTAATTGCTGATGCGGGTTTATTTTAAAATGCACCATAAAATAACCTGTTTTGTACAATGTTGATGTGTTTCAATGCGCAGTAGTGCGTAAATGTTCCTGAATAGTATTTCTCTAGCAATGGTCATGTGGTGACATCAATGATGGTATTTTGAGAGGTAATCACTGAAGGACAAGGTGGGAAACGCATGGCCCGCCACTGCCTATATGACTGCGTTCAAAGCACTGATTGTCTGCAACACAAATTGTAAGACTTGCAATGGTGTGATACCACTGATTTTCTTTCTGATCCGATACTAAGTAAAATTCTGGCTGGTATCGGGGATATCGATCTGATACTGATACTGCAAATATACCTAACATGTACAAAAGACTGGCTTGTTTTTTTTTTGTGTGTCATTGGGTTGCTTGAGTCTCTAGAGTTCACTTTTACGACACTGGAGGGGCATTGAACGCATCATTGCATCAGCAAGCTCTGAAAGTTAGATGAACTTGGTTGTCAAGTGTTTAATAGGCAGTGTGAGTGAGTCACTTTATACACACTTTAATATCACTTGCTATGTGCTCCAAACTGTATTGCAACTCATTTTGTCCGTTTTATTGTAGTCTAATGGCTGTTTGGCATTAAGTTCACAAGCTAACTGCTAGCTGAATATTTATAGCATTGAACATGTTTGTTATTGTTGCGATGCTATTTACATCATGACATTACTGGGATGTTCACATGATGTACATGTGTATACACAGCTAAGTCATGTATATTTCAACAGCCCTGTGTTTCATTGCATTGTGCTCACTTGAGTTAATTTATAATGAGTGTATTTGTTTTGTATAGGAAACCAACCACTCACACAAACAACTCATCCTTGTCTTTAATAGACAGTTGAAAGTACAAATTTGGACTTGTAATATTTCTCCTGCACTCACCTGAAGGCATAATTGCTGTCCTGACCCGACATCCTGAAGTGATTGCTAATCCATTTTAAAGGCCTCCGGAAATTAAATGTTCTTATTTAAACGGGGATAGCAGAACCATTCTATGTGTCATACTTGATCATTTCTGTACCGGAAGTAGCGTGACATCGCAGGTTGAAAGGCTCCTCACATTTCCCCATTGTTTACACCAGCAGCGAGAGCGATTCGGACCGAGAAAGCGACGATTACCCCATTAATTTGAGCGAGGATGAAAGATTTGTGGATGAGGAACGTGAGAGTGAAGGACTAGAGTGCAGTGCAGGACGTATCTTTTTTCGCTCTGACCGTAACTTAGGTACAAGGGCTCATTGGATTCCACACTTTCTCCTTTTTCTATTGTGGATCACAGATTTGTATTTCAAACCACCTCGGATGCTATATCCTCTTGAAAATGAGAGTCGAGAACGCGAAATGGACATTCACAGTGACTTTTATCTCCATGACAATACATCGGTGAAGCACTTTAGCTACGGAGCTAACGTGATAGCATTGTGCTTAAATGCAGATAGAAACAAAATAAATAAGCCCCTGATTGGAAGGATAGACAGAAGATCAACAATACTACCAAACTCTGGACCTGTAACTACACGGTTAATGCTGTACCGCCGGACGAAGCCTAGCAATGCTGTTGCTAACGACGCCATTGAAGCTAACTTAGCTACGGGACCTCGACAGAGCTATGCTAAAAACAATAGCTATCCACCTACGCCAGCCCTCATCTGCTCATCAACACCCGTGCTCACCTGCGTTCCAGCGATTGACGGCGCGACGAAGGACTTCACCCGATCATCGATGCGGTCGGCGGCTAGCGTCGGATAGCGCGTCTGCTATACAAGTCAAAGTCCTCCTGGTTGTGTTGCTGCAGCCAGCCGCTAATACACCCATCCCACCTACAGCTTTTTTCTTTGCAGTCTCCATCGTTCATTAAACAAATTGCAAAAGATTCACCAACACAGATGTCCAGAATACTGTGGAATTTTGCAATGAAAACAGAGCTGTTTGTATTGGGATACAATGTGTCCGAATACTTCCGCTTCAACCATTGACGTCACGCGCAAACGTCATCATACCTAGACATTTTCAACCGGAAGTTTCCCGGGAAGATTAAAATTGCACTTTATAAGTTAACCCGGCCGTATTGGCATGTGTTGCAATGTTAAGATTTCATCATTGATATATAAACTATCAGACTGCGTGGTCGGTAGTAGTGGGTTTCAGTAGGCCTTTAAAGCGGTCTTAGTCGTCACTACATAACGTGTCTGCTAAAATGTAAAAAGTTGTGTATTTTCAAATAACATAATTGGCTAAAACAAACAAACAAAAAAACCTGAAAGTAACTATGTAAGAAAAAAGAGCAAAACATTGGAATGTATAATGAGAAAAATCTGACATTTTTGAACTAATAATAACTTTTTAAAAATATTTTATTTAGCCTTTATTTGACCATGTAAAATCCCATTGAGATCAAGAGGGCAGCAGCAAAGTTACATTAAAAACAGTTAACAACACATAAAACATCAAATTTACAACATTAAAACTAGCTCACATGACACATGTGCATACAGGCAAGGTAGACTGCAATCCTTTCACAGAAGCTTTAAACTCATTTAATGTAACAAGGGTTTGAAGTTGAAGATTCGATTGTAGGTTATTTCAAGCCTTCGGTGCTTTTTTGCCCAGTTCAGTTTTTACTTTGGGCACGACAAATTGCAGAACATCCATTGAACGAAGATTGTGACTTCCTTGTTTCTTTGTTAAAAGACAAGACAAATAAGATGGAATGATACCCAGAATGGTTTTCTAGATGAACACATACCAATGATTGAGGCGTCGAGCACATAAAGACGTCCAGTTAAAGGCCTACTGAAATGATTTTTTTTAATTTAAACGGGAATAGCAGATCCATTCTATGTGTCATACTTGATCATTTCGCGATATTGCCATATTTTTGCTGAAAGGATTTAGTAGAGAAAATCGACGATAAAGTTCGCAACTTTTGCTCGCTGATAAAAAAAAGCCTTGCCTGTACCGGAAGTAGCGTGACGTCACAGGAGCTAGTATTCCTCACAATTCCCCATTGTTTACAATGGAGCGAGAGAGATTCGGACCGAGAAAGTGACGATTACCCCGTTAATTTGAGCGAGGATGAAAGATTCGTAGATGAGGAACGTTACAGTGAAGGACTTGAGAGGCAGTGATGGACGTATCTTTTTTCGCTCTGACCGTAACTTAGGTACAAGCTGGCTCATTGGATTCCACACCCTCCTTTTTCTATTGTGGATCACGGATTTGTATTTTAAACCACCTCGGATACTATGTCCTCTTGAAAATGAGAGTCGAGCACGCGAAATGGACATTTAAAGTGACTTTTATCTCCAAGACAATACATCGGTGACACACTTAGCTACTGAGCTAGCGTGATAGCATCGTTCTCAAATGAAGATAGAAACTAAATATATAAACCCCTGACTGGAAGGATAGACAGAAGACCAACAATGCTATTAAACCATGTACATGTAACTACACGGTTAAAAATTCTCAGCCTGGTAAGGCTTAACTATGCTGTTGCTAACGACGCTAAGGCTAATTTAGCAACTTAGCAACCGGACCTCACAGAACTATGTACTCTCTCCTTTTTCTATTGTGGATCACGGATTTGTATTTTAAACCACCTCGGATACTATGTCCTCTTGAAAATGAGAGTCGAGCACGCGAAATGGACATTTAAAGTGACTTTTATCTCCAAGACAATACATCGGTGACACACTTAGCTACTGAGCTAGCGTGATAGCATCGTTCTCAAATGAAGATAGAAACTAAATAAATAAACCCCTGACTGGAAGGATAGACAGAAGACCAACAATGCTATTAAACCATGTACATGTAACTACACGGTTAAAAATTCTCAGCCTGGTAAGGCTTAAAAATGCTGTTGCTAACGACGCTAAGGCTAATTTAGCAACTTAGCAACCGGACCTCACAGAACTATGATAAAACATTAGCGCTCCAACTACGCCAGCCAGCCCTCATCTTCCCATCAACAGCCGCGCTCACCTGCGTTCCAGCGATCAACGGCGCGACGAAGGACTTCTTCCGTGGGTTTGGCGGCAAGCATCGGCTAGGCGTAGTAAGTAGTCCTTGTTGTGTTGCTGTAAGTATTGTACTTAGCCGCTAATACACCGATCGATCCCACCTACAGCTTTCTTCTTTGCAGCCTCCATTGTTCATTAAACAAATTGCAAAAGATTCACCAACACAGATGTCCAGAATACTGTGGAATTTTGTCAAAGAAAACAAGAGGCTTTTCTATCGGGTCCGATGGGGTCCAACCACTTCCGTTGCTTTTGTGACGTCACACGCATAAATCATATCCAAAGGAGTTTTTCAACCGGAAGTGTGGCGGGAATTTTAAAATTGCACTTTATAAGTTAACCCGGCCGTATTGGCATGTGTTGCAATGTTAAAATGTCATCATTGATATATAAACTATCAGACTGCGTGGTTGGTAGTAGTGGGTTTCAGTAGGCCTTTAACCATTGAGTATAACACCCAATGGTGAGTAAGGGGAGCGCAGTTGGTGATGAATCTCAGTGCACCGTGGTACACACTATCCAGCTTGTGGAGACAACCAGCAGTAGCATTCATGTACAACACATCTCCATAGTCAATAACAGGTAAAAAGGTTGTTTCCACCAATTTCTGTTTCACAGTAAAAGAAAAGCAATACTTGTTTCTATAATAAAATCCCAGTAAAAGTTAAAGTTTTTTTTTTTACAACATACTGAATGTGCTCCTTAAAACTCAAGTGGTCATCAATTAAAAATCCTAAATATTTAAAAGAAGATACTAACACAATGTGTTGCCCATTTCTTGTTCAAATGTTCTCCCACAGTGCTGATCTTACAGTTTTTGATATGGTAAAGAACATACACTTTGTTTTCTCTGCATTTAAAACCAGTTAAAGATAGCAAAGTTGTTCTTGTACTCTGTCAAATGCATGTTGTAAATATTTAAAGGCCTCAGCAGGAGTGGGTGCTGTGCAGTATATGACAGTATCATCAGCGTAGAAATGGAAAGTTGAGTTCGGAATATTCTGTCCAAGATTATTTATGTAAATAGTGAATAATAAGGGGCCCAACACAGAACCTTGAGGGACAGCCTTTTTCACTTGCAGTACGTCCGAGGACGAACCCTCTATCTGAACAGCCTGAGTTTTACTTGTGAGGTAATTAGCAAACAATCCAACTGCTTGCTGAGAAAAAACAATAGCTGAAAGACGTTTGATTAACATGATCAACAGTACCAAATGCCTTTGAAAAGTCAATAAAGAGGGACAGACAGCATTGCTTCTTGTCAATAGCTTCAGTTACATCATTTATAAACTTCATAGCATCATTAACAGTACTGTGATTTTTGCAAAAACCTGACTGAAATGGTGACAGAATAAAGTTGGTGTCCAAAAAGTATTTTATTTGTTCACTGATAAGGGATTCAAGCACTTTTGCCAGAACAGAGAGTTTAGAGATCGGTCTGTAATTATTTAGATTACTAGGGTCACCTCCTTTTAATAGGGGGATTACAAGGGCAGATTTCCAATCCAAGGGGATTTCAATTGAAATTAGAGTAAGGTTAAAAATGTGAGTCAGTGGTCCAGCTATAATTTTAGCTGCCAACTTTAAGAAGTGCGGCTCCAACTTATCTGAGCCAGCTGGCTTTCTAGGTTTAAGTTGTTTTAGAGCCCTCATGACCTCTGTTGTGGTAAAGGGCGTAAAGTTAAAAACCTGGGTATTTTCAACGGTTCTTTCCGGAGTTAGCGGAACTTCAGTAGAGTTGTCAGAATTATAGAGAAAATCAGAGGAAATAAAATGATTATTAAAATGATTACCCATTTCTTTTCTGTCACTTACTCTGACACCTTCAACAAGTATACTAGGTGGGAGATTGACTGAATTACAGCAAGCGGACAAAGATTTGATGATATTCCAAAACTTCTTTGGGTGTTTGAGGTTTTCAGTTGTTGTGGAGAAATACAATTGTGATTTGACTCTCCAAAGGAGAGAGGTAAATTGATTTCTTAATTGTCTAAAATTCAACCAATTTGCTTTTAACCCTGACTTGCGTGTCCTGGCCCAAGCAGCATTACGCTCATGCAATACATCTGACACGTCCTTTAACCCTAAATTTTCGAAAAGGGGCATGTTTGTTCACTATACTCAAGAAGTTTTCGTGAAAATATTTCCAAGCCAGTTCAACATTATCAAACAGAGCAACTCTATCCCAATTAAAAAGATGCAAGTCATGTAAAAAAGCTTGAGTCTCAAATAATTTCATATTACGTTTTTCAACAAGACGAGGCTCGCTTTTAGGAATCCTTGTGTCTACTGCAATCACACAATGATCACTCATATCATTAGGGAAAACACCAGATGCAACCATTTTAAAGGGCATATTTGTTAGAATTAAGTCAATGAGTGTAGCTTTTTGAGGGCATTTAGGATTAGGTCTTGTGGCTGAGTTAATTAATTGTGTTAAATTTAGAGATTCACACTGTGCTTTCGAGGAGTCAGACACAGATGTGAGCCAGTCCCAGTTCAAATCACCAACCATCACTATTTCATTGTATTTCAGTTGAGTCAGAAGCTTCACAAGAGTAGATAGGGAATTCGTAGGGGCAGATGGAGGCCTATAACACCCCACTACCATAATGTGGGGATTACTAGCTAATTCAATTTCAAGTGCTAACAGTTCAAGTTCTTTACTTACTGATTCAGAGAGCACTAATTTAACATCAAACCTCTGCTTAATATATATGGCCACTCCACCACCTTTTCTTTGTCGGTCAGTACGATAGACATTATAGCCATGCATGTAAATATCTTTATCAAGCACAGATTGTGGGCAGCACGGTGGCAGAGGGGTTAGTGCGTCTGCCTCACAATACGAAGGTCCTGAGTAGTCGTGAGTTCAATCCCGGCCTCTGGATCTTTCTGTGTGGAGTTTGCATGTTCTCCCCGTGACTGCGTGGGTTCCCTCCGGGTACTCCGGCTCCCTCCCACCTCCAAAGACATGCACCTGGGGATAGGTTGATTGGCAACACTAAATTGGCCCTAGTGTGTGAATGTGAGTGTGAATGTTGTCTGTCTATCTGTGTTGGCCCTGCGATGAGGTGGCGACTTGTCCAGGGTTTACCCCGCCTTCCGCCCGATTGTAGCTGAGATCGGCTCCAGCGCCCCCCGCGACCCCGAAGGGAATAAGCGGTAGAAAATGGATGGATGGATGGAAGCACAGATTGTTTAAGCCAAGTTTCAGATAAGACTACAATATCAGCATTTGTTGAGTTTATCCAGAACTTTATCATATCCAGTTTAGAGAGTAAACTCCGAACATTGATATGAATAATCCCAAGACCAGATATACTGGTGACCCATTTGGGACACCAGTAAAACGACACAAAAGTATAAAACATAATATAATAAATTGTGACTTAGTGAGAGGAGAAGTTCCACTTGTTTTACCACTTTTGAAGATGTTATCAGACAGGGCTGAAGGCTAGCAACCAAGGCCGATGGATGGAAGCCCGTAGACGAAACCAATGGCTGGAGGCAAACAGCAGGCCGATGGTGGAAGGCTAACTGCAGACAGGCCGATGGTGGAAGGCTAGCAGGCAGGCTGATGGTGTAAGGCTAGCAGCAGTCATGTCGATGGTGGAAGGCTAGCAGCAGCCAGGCTGATGGTGGAAGGCTAGCAGGCAGGCCGATGGTGGAAGGCTAGCAGGCAGGCCGATGGTGGAAGGCTAGCAGGCAGGCCGATGGTGGAAGGCTAGCAGACAGGCCGATGGTGGAAGGCTAGCAGACAGGCCGATGGTGGAAGGTTAGCAGCAGTCAGACCGATGGTGGAAGGCTAGCAGCAGTCAGGCCGATGGTGGGAGGCTAGCAGCAGACAGGCCGAAGGTGGGAGGCTAGCAGCAGTCAGGCCGATGGTGGGAGGCTAGCAGCAGTCAGGCCGATGGTGGAAGGCTAGCAGCAGGCAGGCCGATGGTGGAAGGCTAGCAGTCAGGCTGATGGTGGAAGGCTAGCAGGCAGGCCGATGGTGGAAGGCTAGCAGACAGGCCGATGGTGGAAGGCTAGCAGCAGTCAGGCCGATGGTGGAAGGCTAGCAGCAGACAGGCCGATGGTGGAAGGCTAGCAGGCAGGCCGATGGTGGAAGGCTAGCAGACAGGCCGATGGTGGAAGGCTAGCAGCAGTCAGGCCGATGGTGGAAGGCTAGCAGCAGACAGGCCGATGGTGGAAGGCTAGCAGGCAGGCCGATGGTGGAAGGCTAGCAGACAGGCCGATGGTGGAAGGCTAGCAGCAGTCAGGCCGATGGTGGAAGGCTAGCAGCAGTCAGGCCGATGGTGGGAGGCTAGCAGCAGACAGGCCGAATGTGAAAGACAAGCAGGCAGACCTATGGTGGAAGGCTAGCAGGCAGGCCGATGGTGGTAGGCTAGCTGCAGGCAGGCCGATGGTGGAAGGCTAGCAGGCAGGCCGATGGTGGAAGGCTAGCTGCAGGCAGGCCGAAGGTGGAAGGCTAGCAGGCAGGCCGATGGTGGAAGGCTAGCTGCAGGCAGGCCGAAGGTGGAAGGCTAGCAGGCAGGCCGATGGTGGAAGGCTAGCTTCAGGCAGGCCGAAGGTGTAAGGCGAGCAGGCAGGCCGATGGTGGAAGGCTAGCTGCAGGCAGGCCGAAGGTGTAAGGCGAGCAGGCAGGCCGATGGTGGTAGGCTATCTGCAGGCAGGCCGAAGGTGGAAGGCTAGCAGGAAGGGGAAGCAGTGCAATGTCAACACAGTGTATGGTGAGGATGGTGTTCTGCTGACCTCGACTGCGGATGTTGTGGATCGGTGTAGGGAATACTTCGAAGACCTCCTCAATCCTACCAGCACGTCTTCCTATGAGGAAGCAGGGCCTGGGGAATCTGTGGTGGGCTCTCCTATTTCTGGGGCTGAGGTTGCAGAGGTAGTTATAAAGCTCCTCTGTGGCAAGGCCCCGGGGGTGGATGAGATCCGCCCGGAGTTCCTTAAGCTTAGCTCTGGATGTTGTGGGGCTGTCTTGGTTGACAAGACTCTGCAACATCGCGTGGACATCGGGGGCGGTACCTCTGGATTGGCAGACCGGGGTGGTGGTTCCTCTCTTTAAGAAGGGGAACCGGAGGGTGTGTTCCAACTATCGTGGAATCACACTCCTCAGCCTTCCCGGTAAGGTCTATTCAGGTGTACTGGAGAGGAGGCTACGCCGGATAGTCGAACCTCGGATTCAGGAGGAACAGTGTGGTTTTCGTCCTGGTCGTGGAACTGTGGACCAGCTCTATACTCTCGGCAGGGTCCTTGAGGGTGCATGGGAGTTTGCCCAACCAGTCTACATGTGCTTTGTGGACTTGGAGAAGGCATTCGACCATGTACCCCGGGAAGTCCTGTGGGGAGTGCTCAGAGAGTATGGGGTAACGGACTGTTTTATTGTGGCGGTTCGCTCCCTGTATAACTAGTGTCAGGGCTTGGTCCGCATTGCCGGCAATAAGTCGAACCCGTTTCCAGTGAGGGTTGGACTCCGCCAAGGCTGCCCTTTGTCACCGATTCTGTTCATAACATTTATGGACAGAATTTCTAGGCGCAGTCAGGGCGTTGAGGGTATCTGGTTTGGTGGCTGCAGGATTAGGTCTCTGCTATTTGCAAATGATGTGGTCCTGATGGCTTCATCTGGCCAAGATCTTCAGCTCTCACTGCATCGGTTCGCAGCCGAGTGTGAAGCGACTGGGATGGGAATCAGCACCTCCAAGTCTGAGTCCATGGTTCTCGCCCGGTAAAGGGTGGAGTGCCATCTCCGGGTTGGGGAGGAGATCTTTCCCCAAGTGGAGGAGTTCAAGTACCTCGGAGTCTTGTTCACGAGTGAGGGAAGAGTTGATCGTGAGATCGACAGGCGGATCGGTGCGGCGTCTTCAGTAATGCGGACGCTGTATCGATCCGTTGTGGTGAAGAAGGAGCTGAGCTGGAAGGCAAAGCTCTCGATTTACCGGTCAATCTACATTCCCATCCTCACCTATGGTCATGGGACCCAAAGGACAAGATCACAGGTACAAGTGGCCGAAATGAGTTTCGTCCGCCGGGTGGCGGGGCTCTCCCTTAGAGATAGGGTGAGAAACTCGGTCATCCGGGAGGAGCTCAAAGTAAAGCCGCTGCTCCTCCGCATCGAGAGGAGCCAGATGAGGTGGTTCGGACATCTGGATAGGATGCCACCCGAATGCCTCCCTAGGGAGGAGGCCACGGGGAAGACCCAGGACACGTTGGGAAGACTATCTCTCCCGGCTGGCCTGGGAATGCCTCGGGATCCCCCGGGAGGAGCTGGACGAAGTGGCTGGGGAGAGGGAAGTCTGGGCATCCCTGCTTAGGCTGCTGCCCCCGCGACCCGACCTCGGATAAGTGGAAGAAGATGGATGGATGGATGGATGGTTTCATTGAAACCAGGAAGTAAAATTATAACAGTTAGCACTCATGTCACATGACCACGAGGGAGTCGGAGACAGAGGGACGCTTCAAGCTGACCACTCAAAAGAAAGAAACATTCTTGAAAATGTCAGAGGAATTCTCTCCTGTAGATTATATTTTATCTTTAAGGATGAAGATGACGTGCAGGAAACCCACAATAAAGTGTGTCCTTGGCCATATTTATACTAATGTATGCCTTTAGAGATAACTATGCCCAAAACTTTTGTTTTTAGTTGTTTACTCTGTAGACCAAAATCATAAGTGCTCTCTTCATTTAAGACAAGACCTGGGCAAAATACGACCCACGGGCCAGATGCGGCCCATTAAGATTTTCATTTCGGCCCGTTGGACGTTCTACACATACTTGCCAACCCTCCCGTTTTTAGCGGGAGATTCCCGATATTCAGCACCTCTCCCGACAACCTCCCGACAGAGATTTTCTCCCGACAAACTCCCGGTATTCAGCCGGAGCTGGAGGCCACGCCCCCACAAAAAAAAGTCTGCCGCAGCTGCGATTGGACCTGACCAGCCTCCGGGTACAAGTACTGGAGTACCAATTGCTTGCCAGGGAAGATCTTCCCCAGGAAGCAAGGATTGACCGGTTTTGGGCCATGCTAGGGAGAGATGGAAGATTCCACACTCTCGTGCATTTGATGAAAGCACTTTTGTGCGTGCCACACAGCAATGCATCATCAGAGAGGGTGTTCAGCATGGTTAGAAAAATAGTGACAGAGAATAGAAAGAGGATGGACAATTCAACCCTTAACAAAGCATTGTACTTTCAAGTACAACAATGAGTAGATGAGTGTTGTGTGTGTGTGTGTATATGTGTAAATAAATGAACACTAAAATTCAAGTATTATTAAGTATTAAGTATATATATATATATATATATATATATATATATATATATATATATATATATATATATATATATATATATATATATATATATATATATACAGCTAGAATTCACTGAAAGTCAAGTATTTATATATATATATATGAAATACTTGAGTTGGTGAATTCTAGCTGTAAATATACTTTCCTCTTAACCACGCCCCCAAACCCCCCCCCCCCACCACCCCCCCAACCCCCCACCCCACCCCCCCACCCCCCACCCCACCCCCCCACCTCCCGATATTGGAGGTCTCAAGGTTGGCAAGTATGGTTCTACATCATCTTTTTAGATCTTTAACATCAGAAGTGTATTTGCCATTATGATGAGTTTTTTTAAATGTAAGTCTTGAACTATACAAAGTATTTCAATGGATGAAATCTGTGCTTTTGAGTGTTATAGGAGTTATTACGGTAATCTACCTCACAGCAGCTCAGACCAGGAACAAAGCAGAGTGGGCGGGGTTTGTTTTCAGAGCAGCCAGCCCCAAACTTGTGTGTCAGGGACAGATGCGGAAGCAAATTTTCATGCGATAATATATCATATTGTAGGTGTTTATTACACTTTGCATTCATATTTTGCTGTTTGTTACATTTTTGTTGTGTTTTGCTTGATTGTAAAAGATGCACAACTATGGAAGAGCTAGTCTGAGAAGTAAAATATGTTCATATGTTGTTAATATTCAGTGTTTTATTGTTCATAGTTAATGTTGTAAATCCCACTTTCTTTATTTTCATGTACATTTTGGGTGTCCCATTCAGAGAATAACTGTAAAATTCCATTCCGTTTTTTTGAGGTGGTCTATCATAACTTTTTTAGAACTCTATGGGACATTGTGACTTTTGGTATTAGTGTTCCTGAAAAAAGGGAGCCAAACAAACACACAGTACAGTTAAATGTGTATATATCATTTATACACACATACACATTGGCCCCCCAGACACATTTTTCTCTCTCAATGTGGCCACCGAGTCAAAATATTTGCCCAGTTCCTAAGACATGGAATGTAGGAACACACATGAAGGTGACTTCATGAAAAGTTTTACTGCACATAACCATTAGCAACTGTTCCCAAACTACACACAAGTCTTTGTTTTTGGTCAACATATAGATGCTGTTTTTTACTGTAGGTAGACAACATGAATAACATTATAGGGGTGGGCCAAAGAAAAGGCAAACTAAATA
Organism: Entelurus aequoreus; assembly: GCF_033978785.1. NCBI lineage: Eukaryota > Metazoa > Chordata > Actinopteri > Syngnathiformes > Syngnathidae > Entelurus > Entelurus aequoreus. Next base: position 41,014,265 of record NC_084746.1, on the reverse strand, counting down.
AATCCATCGAGTAACCCCTAGAGGTATATGTAGGGTGTCCCCAGCTAAATGACAGATATTTAATAGTAATATTTGTACACTTACATGAACATTGATATTATACTTGTGGACCATAGATAGAAATGTTAGTAAATGTAGCTTTGATGTAGCTAGCTACTTTTGCCCTGTAGCTTGCAACAATTCTGCGCGATAGCTTCCCCTGTAGCTTAACTACATTTGATGGAGAGTAACATGTAACTTAGCTACATTTAATGGAGAGTAACTTGTAGCTTCGCTCACTACATTTTCCAAGTAGCTAGCCCATCACTGCAGAAGGAGGAGAAGGACGAGGCTACTTTATGCCGTGCCTTTTGTTACATTTGTGAGTGAACACCTGCAGTTTTTAGACTCATGTATGTACAAAATAAAATGTTTCCAAAAATAAAGTGGGTATGGCTTATATTTCAGCGCTCTATAGCCTGGATGTTACGTTAGTTCCAGTACCACTTCATTCCTGATCTTACCACCATCATTTTCAGTCTCCATCAGAGGCATTTGGTTCATCTTCCAGGTCTTACAACCGTACAGTCAACATTCTTAGCTGTGTTCCAATTCCAGATGTTCCTAAATCTGGTGAAAGTTGTTGTTTATGTCCTCCCTACATCTCCTTCACGAAGGTTCCCCGATACTCCAACTGCTGGACGTCTTCAGAACGAAGAACAGCAAACTATAATGGTTTATTCCCTAGACCATGGTACCATTTTATAGAAAGTGGTGGTCATGTTTGCAAAAAGCCCCACCAGTAAGAACAACATGATGTCACGCAACTCTAGTAGGAGGTCTTCTCAGAAGATGAGCACAATATCCCAATTCTTGCCTCCCACAATGATACAATCTACTCGTTTGACCATGACAATCTAATTCCATCTCATCTCACAGTTATTCCACATGGTTTTTAATGAAGGACATACAGTAATCTGGAATGATAAAGTGGTGCAAAACAAAAGGAAGATGACGTCTTCTTTGCAGCACTCTGCCAGCAGCATAAATGTAAATATTTCATGAAGATCAAGTGTGCCATGTGAGACATCTTGCCTGCAGCGTCAATCTGTTCACAACACTGTGCCCTTGTCCATATCCCTCTTCACAAAGGGCCTGATCTACTAACATCCAATTAACAAGTGCTAAAAAGCGTGCGCTAACTATAACTAAAGGATTGCGTGTACTAAAGGACGTGCAAACTTGATAGCACACGCAAAGCTGATCTACTAATGTCATGGGCAGAGGATGGCGTCTCTTAGGCCATGTCTACACTAAGTCGTTTAACCCCTTAAACGAAAAATTATTTAGCCTAAGCCCCGTTTCAGCCACACTAAACCAACGTTTAGGGTCCCCTTCCTTGGACAAATTTTTACACGGGTAAGTCAGCCGTATAATTCTTGAATCTCCGGCACTTAGCTTTGTATGGACTTATTGATCGTTTACAAAGTGAGTTTGGAGAGGAAGTGACGCCAGAAAGACTTTGCCCACACAGGAAGTGACGTCAGAAAGACACGCCACAGCCAGCTTCACAATAAAGCGGTTTCGTAGCTCGGAGCTAACCACTGGAAATATGAAGGCGAGTCCTCCAGACATGCCCGTGTTTCTCCTTCTTCTACATGTACAGACGCTTGTGGAAATCACACATGAATACCTTAAGAGAAAGGGATTGGAACTATTTGGGATACAACACTTCTCAGACGGCAAGAGAACTTTTCAATGTCCGGCCGGGTCAGCTGTGATGCTACATAACGAAAAACTTTGTCCATTTGTCGAAGGAGAGACAACGAATGGACAATAAAGGTGAAGGCACACCATCCCTGTAGCGCGGCTTCCTTCATGAATATGCAGAATTTGTGTTGCTTATCAGAAATCAGTTGCAGCGATATGGTCTCCTTTCTCGTTAAAGTTTATTGTAGATCATAAATCATGCTTTTTACCTGGATAGTAGAAGGACAAGGATGTATTCCAACAAGTTGGTACACTTTGACAGCCAATTTAGTTCCGGAAATTACGAGAACGACACGAAAAGACCCTTGGTTCCACCTGTCATGTCTGTGTGATCATGTTTTGTTTGGCCATGTGCTTTTTTGGATTTGGTCAGTTCCTGTTTTTTCACTCCCTGTTTTGTTTCCATGACAACCCATTAGTGTCACACACCTGATTCATTTGCACTCACGCACCTGTTGTTAATCCTGTCTGTGTTATTTAAGCTTTTCATTTTCTGTTGGTCGGCCTGGCGACATCACATTCATGCTCTGCACTCTTGACACGCTGCTTACTCTGTCCAGGTCATAGTTCATGCTGCTCTTTTCTTGCCACTTAAGTTTTTTGTTTATTCAAGCCACTGTTTTGTACCTCCGCTGTGAGCGCCTTTTGTTTGTTCCTTTTTTTCCATAGTTCTGCCTTTGTGCTAGTTTTGTTTTATTAGCCAAGTTTGTTCCCTGCCTTGTGCGCACCTTTTGTTTATACTTTTTATGGTCTATTATTAAATCATGTATTTAACTTCACGCCATGTCCGGTCCAATTCTTATGCATCTCGGGAAAACAATCCACTTCATAGTCCACGTCCTGACACCACCCCCTTTTGTTCGCAATGATTATGAGTCATTCTTCAGCTGAAATGGGACTATAACAAGGTTCTATCAATCGGCCTCCTAATGACAGCAGACATTGTACAGTAAGTGATATGTTATTATGTTTCCTGGCTTTTCATAAAGTCTGCAGTGAGTAATAATCTGCAGAGAATAATTTCGCCACACCTAGTGTGTGTGTGACAATCATTGGTACTTTAACTTTAACTTAAATAATGTTACTGCATTACATATATACTTACATCATGTATATGTTACATGTTAACATAAATGTTACTACATTACATTTATACTTACATCATGTATATATTACATGTTATTATGAATGTTACTACATTACATATATACTTACATCATGTATATATTACATGTTATTATGAATGTTACTACATTACATATATACTTACATCATGTATATATTACATGTTATTATGAATGTTACTACATTACATATATACTTACATCATGTATATATTACATGTTATTATGAATGTTACTACATTACATATATACTTACATCATGTATATATTACATGTTATTATGAATGTTACTACATTGCACCTATACTTACATCATGTATATATTGCATGTTATCATAAATATTACTACAATATATATATACTTACATCATGTGTATATATTACATGTTATTATGAATGTTACTACATTACATATATACTTATATCATTGTATATATTGCATTTTATCATAAATATTACTACATTTCATATATACTTACATCATGTATATATTACATGTTATTATGAATGGGTTAGGGATTAGGGTCCCAAGTGCAGGACTAATAGACTAATAAACTCCTTTGTCCCACACGCCATCAGACTGTACAACTCCTCTCTGGGGGGCAGAGGGGGTACAAGGATGACAGGGAATGCAAAACAATAACAAAAATGAAAAAAACTGCAACAAAAAACTGTGCAATTAACAGTGCTATACATTTTCATAACATGGTCACTACCGCCTAGTTTCTATTGTTATATTCTTATTTTTACTGTTATATTTTTATTCTTATTGTTGCTTTTTATTTGTATTGTTATTGTAATATTTTCTATTTTATTTCCATTTGTACCCCCATTATTTACTTTTTACTTTTTAAATTCGATCTCAATTCTGTACACTGCTGCTGTAATTGTAATTTTCCTGAAGGAACTCTCCTGAAGGAATCAATAAAGTACTATTTATCTATCTATCTATCCATCCATGTTACTACGTTACATTAATACTGGTTAATGGTAATATAATGGTTGGGAATACCCCCGAGCTTTACATCTACGGGGCTCTACATAAGGTCGGGTCAGCTCCATCTCCCCCTGTCTTCAGTTCTGGAGGAGTTTATAGTTGCAAAATGCAGACTTTCCCTGACGTATAGGGACGCCCAAGATCAACTCATCAGGGAAGGTAGTAAGCCGCCAGCACTGCTGTTATCCAGGCAGAATTATCTCTCAGGAACAAAGATACCATCGGAAGCCCCTGCACTGGAAGAAAGGGTCTAGGAACATCACATTTCCAGCAGTGGTCCAAGTCCACTCCCAGGGAAAAGAGGACCATGATCCAGGATGAAGTTCGAAACCTTGAGGAAGAAGGAAGAAGAGCTAAAGCCGTCAAGAGGACCGTGACGTGGAGTGAACTGTGGAATCTCGTTTCTGCTCCGGGCAGTATACGACACCCTGCCGACCCCAGGCAACTTGCATCGGTGGGGAATGAGGGAGGACCCGCTGTGCAGGTTGTGTGGCGGTAAAGGAACTATGGCGCACATTCTTTCTGGCTGCAAAACAGAATTGACCTAGGGAAGATACAGGTGGCGCCATGACAGGGTGTTGGCAATGCTCGCAGACATCTTGGATAAGGCTGAAACGACGCGTCGACGTAGTCGACGTCATCGGTTACGTAAATACGTCGACGCCGTTTTTGTGCGTCGACGCGTCGCATATTTACGTCACACTACCGTCATGGCGGAGCGCAAAGCAGACTGTGCGAGCGAGGGGAAAAACGCACGCCAAAAGTCGTCAAAAGTGTGGGAGTATTTCAATACACAGCCCAATAATGTTGTTGTATGCACACTGTGTCGAGCGGAAATGGCATATCATAGCAGCACAACGGCTATGAACGAACATTTGAAAAGAAAACCATCAACCATCAACTAGTCAATCGTCCGCGTTAGCATACGTTGTCATCATTACACAAAAACATGAATGTGTCATTTGTATCTGCTAGGGGTGTAACGGTATGTGTTTTGTATTGAACCGTTTCGGTACGGGGCTTTCGGTTCGGTACGGGGGTGTACCGAACGAGTTTCTAAGCTAAAGCTAACTTTAGCTGCTAAAGTCTTAACAAGTTGCTTTGCTTCTCTGCCTCTGTCTCAGCACGCAGCATTGTCCCACCCATACAACCATCTGATTGGTACACACGCAGCATTGTCCCACCCACACAACCATCTGATTGGTACACACGAAGCATTATCAGCCAATCAGCAGTGCGTATTCATAGCGCATGTAGTCAGCGCTTCAGCGTCGAGCAGATAGGTGTTTAGCAGGTGAGCATCAGGCAGCGGACTCTCCCCAAATGATAATAAACACCTCCCAGTCAACTACTAGTAACATCACTATGAGCCCGTTGACCTACTAGAAACTTAAACTGCAGCTCAGCTCGCTCGCAGTCCTGGTTTGAGGTGAAGGCTAATTAGCTCTCAGTTCCAGCCACATCGACCCCTTCTGAGCGCCTATTTTCAGCTGCTGGGAATATTGTAAACAAGAAAAGAAGCAAAGCAAGTAGACATGCTAACCTTTCTTCATTACAACTGTTAGTCACTCACTGGAATGAGTAGAATTGGTTATTGTGTACTGTGTTGGACTGGATGTTTATTTTGCACATTTTAAAAGCAATACTTAATGTTTACAGTGCTCCAGAATATTTAGATTGGCACTTTTTTGTATTGGATGTTTATCTTTATTTTTGCACATTTTAAAGCAAAATAAGCAATACTTTTACTTTTGAAATGCTTATACTATTGCAGAATATTAAGATTTGCACTGGATGTTTACTTTTATATTTGCACATTAAAAAGCAAATAAGCTACTTTTAATTTTGTTAAATGTTAAAAGTTTTAAATGTTTACATTGTTACAGAATATTTTGTCATGTTGTTGTCAATGTTGACTGAGTGGCCATACTTTTTTTTTTGTAAATAAAAACCATGCCTTTTGAAAAAACTGGCCTACTTTTATTTTTTCATCTTCATTTTAAATAATAAAAAATAAAAAAATCGGTAAAAGGAAAAATAATCTATAGATGAATCGAAAAAATAATCTATAGATTAACCGATTAATCGAAAAAAATAATCTATAGATTAATCGATAGAAAAATAATCGTTAGCTGCAGCCTTAATCTTGGAGCAAGAGAGGAGAAAGAAACACCCAGCCAAATCTAAGCCACTGCTGAGCACCATCACCTTTGTGAAACAGGGTCATAGACCAGTTGTCCAAGGCCAAGCCAAGCAAAGCCTCCTGCAGTTGGCCCAAGGTTGGGAGATGGAGGTCGACCTGGGGAGGAAGCTCCTCTACCCAGAGGCGGTACTGTCCACCACTCTGAGACCAGACATAGTTATGTGGTCCCCAGAGGGAAAGAAAATCATCCTGGTGGAACTTACTGTCCCGTGGGAGGAGGGATGTGAGGCAGCGGCAGAGAGGAAGAAAACAAAGTACCAACAACTTGTCCAGGACTGCCGGGACAAGGGGTGGATGGCATGGCTGATGACAGTGGAAGTTGGATGTCGAAGATTCCCTGCTAAATCTGTGTGGAATCTGATGACAATGGTCAGATTGAGAGGGCACTTGAGGAAAACAGCCGTTCGTAGGCTGGGAGAAGCGGCAGAGAGAGCCTCCTGTTGGCTCTGGCATAAGAGAGAGGACAATACCTGGAAGCCTGGATGAGAGGGGCAGTGATCTAGCCAATCACTGCTGACCCACCAACCGGAGAGTGTTGTGGTTAAGGGTCGAAACACTCGGTGAACGTTGGGGACCACCTGATGACCTCTTGTCCAGGCCAAAGCTTTATCCATTAGAAATGGATTATAATAGCATCTTTGATGTATTTGCAAACTTACATCATGTATATATTACATGTTATTATAAATGTTACTAGGTTACATATATTACATCATGTATATATTACATGTTAATATGCATGTTACTACATTACATATATACTTACAATGTGTGTATATTACATGTTACATATTGACATATTGTTACATATTACTACCATGAATTGATTAACGTGGACTTAAACAAGTTGAAAAACTTATTCGGGTGTTACCATTTAGTGGTCAATTGTACGGAATATGTACTGTATTGTGCAAATAAAAGTTTCAATCAATCAATCAATCAATGTTATTATGAATGTTACTACATTACATATATACTTACGATGTGTGTATATTACATGTTATTATACTTAAGTTAAAGTTAAAGTTAAAGTACCAATGATTGTCACACACACACTAGGTGTGGTGAAATGTGTCCTCTGCATTTGACCCATCCCTTTGATCACCCCCTGGGAGGTGAGGGGAGCAGTGGGCAGCAGCGTAGCCGCGCCCGGGAATCATTTTTGGTGATTTAACCCCCAATTCCAACCCTTCATGCTGAGTGCCAAGCAGGGAGGTAATGGGTCCCATTTTTATAGTCTTTGGTATGACCCGGCCGGGGTTTGAACTCACAACCTACCCATCTCAGGGCGGACACGCTAACCACTTGTTACTACATTACATATATACTTACATTATGTATATATAACATGTTATTATACATGTTACTACATTACATATAAACTTACATCATGTAAATATTACATGTTATTATGAATGTTACTACATTACATATATACTTACTTCATGTATATATTACATGTTATTATGTATGTTACTACATTACATATATACTTACATCATGTATATATTACATGTTATTATGAATGTTACTACATTACATATATACTTACAATGTGTGTATATTACATTTTATTATATTATGAATGCTACTACATTACGTATATACTTACAGCATGTATACGGATTTAGATTTTTTTAAGGGCTTTTATGGTCAGAATAGAGCGACTCCTATAGGCTCCATTGCAGACTTTTCATCGCATTTATTTAATATTTCGAATGCATAAAAAAAAGATAAATATATGTGGTCTTGTCTAACTGTGACTTTAACTCCAGACTTCTTCTGTTTGTTTGAAATGGTCATTACTGCCACAAGTGGTGAAAAAGGGTATTACAACTGAGTATCACTGTGGCCCATAGGGACCACAGCCACACGACCACAAATAGTACACACAATTTTCTAGCTTAGCTACATTTAATGGAGAGTAACTTTTAGCTTAGCTTACTTCATTTTCCAAGTAGGTTGCCCATCAGTACCAGTGCATCAGTAAATGTGTCTCTTTTTTATTGCGCAGACCAACATCTGGAGTAGTTTACCTCCTTTGCCTCACACTAAAGAAATATTATAGTGATTGTGTGGTCCAAATTGTTTCTGCTAACTCAAAAGTTTGATATTTAATCAGAAAATGACCAACTCGCTGGCATTAGGCTTAACAACACCAGCCCAACAGAGTGTTTACTATTTAAATTAGGCTGTAAAGACTTGGGAGGAGGTGCCTGTTGTCTGCATTGTGGTGGAAGTTTTGGAGCAACAGCAGCCGTCGCACGAGCCATGGATTGATATTCATGATATTCATGTGACCCCCGACACCGACGTCAGTTTGGAGGCCTGATCGTAACAGACACAAGGAGCAGTCTTGTATGGTCCTCAGCAGGTGGGATCAACCTCACTGACACTTGGAAAGTATCTGTCTCGTAGTTAAGTGTGAAACTATGGAAATAATTAAAAAGACCGCCTAAAAGGCAAGGAAAAGTCAATGCCATGCAGCAGAAGCAGCAAAAACTGAGCTTTAACGACTGTTATCCTTTCAACTGCTCTCATTGATGATCCAGTTTTGCTGATTACAACACCATAACCACCCCGCCCCCAAGTCCCCGTCTCTGCTAAGTAATTCAGGGCCCCTCGACTCCACACAAAGACCAGGCTGCTCGCCTGTCAACCGGAGGCGCAACACAGAAAGGGGCCCCCCATACTGGTTCCTATTCAGCCCCAGAAAATGACATGATTGAAAGTAGAGCCACACCTGTCCTTTTTAGCCTCACAGACCAAGACAAGTTGGCAGGCGGGGGAGGCTTTGACCAAACCAGCTGGTACCGTAGAGAGTTTTGTTCCAAGTTCAGTACTTTTCCCTAATATTGGGTAGTACAGGACAAAAAGTCAATATTGGCAACAAAAGAATGCTTGCACAGTGTGAAGTCTATGGCATGACTGAGAAGACATGGAACTTGGTGATGATGAAGCCATGACATTTTCTTCCACTGGAGATGTCCCGATCGTGGGGCTGATGTTTGCCTCTTTTTAACTGACTCGCTGAGTCCCAGTGTTGGGCTAAAGATTGTACTCGCATGAAAGATTCCTTCAAAAGGGATGCACGCTCAAAGAGACACAATTAGGTTTCTGTATTCCTTGTTTCACACATGCAGGAGTTTTATGCATGTCTCGCCAGAACAACGGCCCGAATATGAGAGCAAGCTGCAATAAACATCTATCCACAGTGCGAAGTTGCTTCTAATATGCTGATCCTCACCACTATGGCGGAAAATTAAGGTTTCTTCCACTGGAGGACGACAGGAAAAGGAATGGCTCGGCGTGCTACACACACAGACATGACAACACAAGAAGCTAACCGCTAAAGCGTCATGTCAAGTACAGATGTGGATACAACAGTATTGCTGCTATTTCACAGTGGTGGTCAACCGAGCCAATATAACTGCTGTGCAGAAAGTAAACTGTCTAAGTACGCAAGGGGCCTAGATCTTCCTGCAAAAAGCAGATACGAGCAGAAAAATCTAACTATGCAAAGGAATAGATCCCTATACTTGATTAAAAAAAGATTTGTGGAGGGATATCAAGGGTTATTTGTCGGTGGGGTTCCCAGCATACCAAACTATCTTGTGCTCTAGACATCATTCTATACAACTAAAGAGATAAAAACTTGGAAAAGCACGGAGGTCTACAACTTCTTTGTGCATGGCTGGGGAAAAGGAAATTGGTTTGTGAAAACGTTTTTTTTAACACATTTAATACATCATCTGATTTACAACAATACTAGCAATTTCTAAATTGAACAAAATAAACTTTATAAAATGTGTTATTGGGTTTACTGTAGTTACTCGTTATAAAACATGTTCAGTTGTATTGTCACTGTAAAGTATCAAATCAGGACTCGAAAACAGATCAAATCTGAGGCCCAAAAAGTCGGATCGGGTTTGGATGCCAAAAATGTTGCTGGTGGCTTAATTGACACGATGGTCAAGCAGCATTAAAACAAGTGAGTGTAAAGTTTGATCAGAAAATGTGGTATTGCTGTTCTGTTCTTGGGTGTTCCAGTCGTTCAAATAGAGAGGTAGGAAAGAGCTTCTACAGAGTCCCCAAAGAAGTGGTTCATAAACGTCATAAAGTCGGGGGGAAACAAAAGTGCATCGAAGGAAATGCCTCCTAAAAGTATCACTTTCATCATCTTATGGAGTACAATTGGACCGGTTGTTTCTGCAGAGATCACTTTGTAAAATGTTTGTTTGAACATTTGATTTGTTTCAAAAACTTTCTGTGATGCAATCCAGTTTATTCTCTATAATATTAGTAGAGCAGAACTAAACTAAAGAAATTACATTAGATCGCATTTGTTTGTGTTGTTTTGCGGTTGCTCTGCCTAAATATAACTCGAAGACCTGCTTGTGCAAATAAACTAACTCATGTTAAGTCCTAGTAATACATATTTTAATTGCTTGTCCAATCCACAATCATCGTCCATTTTCATAACAGAAACTAAAAACTTAGCTGTTGTTGTGCAGGAAAGACAACTGCTTTATTCAACAGAGATGACCACATTTTAGCGTCTTTGGGGATATTTGTTAGCATCAAGAAAATATCCTTCATTATATTAATGAACTAGGTGAAAAAATATCAACAGCATAAACTGAATGTTGATATCACTATCAAACATTGCTGAACCACAGGGACTTCTATAACTAAATAATGACATCTACAGCTAAATAATGAGACAAAATATCAACTTCACAGCATAAAAACAACTGAAGACATGAATTGTAGATGAGACTAATATTTGTATTAGGAAATCAACTGCAAACAAACATCATTTTTCTCTTTAGCGTCACAATCACAGCAGCACTCGTTATGTCAATCAAATACGTTACTTAGGGATGTACGAATAAATCCAACTTTGTCTTTCACTGTTTAATGTTTAATTTGTGGACCCCTCAGATGTAAAGACACGATGTGCCTCCAATTTTTTCTTCTCTAAATCCGTGTATGTGTCAAAGGAAGTGAGGTAGTAGTAACCTCTTGGTGATGATGAACGGTTTAAAACATTCAGAAAACTATTTTTCTTAAGAATGTAAAAATCCACTCCATATTTTGAGTTTTTTGCTGTTTTCCTGTGGGTGGTGTTTTAGTTCTTGTCTTGTGCTCCTATTTTGGTGGCTTTTTCTCTTTTTTGGTATTTTCCTGTAGCAGTTTCATGTCTTCCTTTGAGCGATATTTCCCACATCTACTTTGTTTTAGCAATCAAGAATATTTCAGTTGTTTTTATCCTTCTTTGTGGGGGCATTATCATGTCATGTTCGGATGTACATTGTGGACGCCGTCTTTGCTCCGCAGTAAGTCTTTGCTGTCGTCCAGCATTCTGTTTTTGTTTACTTTGTAGCAGTGGCGTGCGGTGAGGTTAATGTCTGGTGAGGCACTGCATCATCACAGTCAGATTTACAAACATATGAACCCTAAATAGTATCTTATTCACCATGTGATTGGCAGCAGTTAACGGGTTATGTTTAAAAGCTCATTCCAGCATTCTTTACACAACTGTAGCACACAAAAAAGCACATTTAATAAAAAAAACATTATTATGGTCTTACCTTTCTTGCTGGACATCCACACAGCCAGCCTTTGCGTGTGTACCACGCCGTTTGAAAAGAACGGGTCTTCTGTCCCGAAGTCAAAAGCAAACCTTTTAGCTCCGGCGTTGGTCTACCTTTAATTATTACCTCCTGCTTCGATTGAAAGTCCAGTTTAGAAAACTGTTTTATTTTACATATGTAATCCTCCATGTTTTTAATAAAAGTTCAGGCGAGAGGAAATAAACAATCGCCGCACTTATTGACTTGCAAACTTTTTTTTTCTTTTTTTTTTCTTTCTTCTGCGGCGAGGAATGATCTCTGGGATCACTACCGCCCTCTACCACCAGGAGGCCGGATTACTGCGAGCCTCAGACAGTACGTTTTTTGCAGCAGTTTTATGAATGCTCAGCACAAGAAATACGTTACACACATACAGTTGTTGACAAAATACACTGTACATTATATACCTCAGCTAACTAAACTATGCCATAGTTTAGTTAGCTGATATAATTCATATAGCAATACAGTCTCACTGCACAGCAGCTCAGCAGTTAGCCGAGTCATTGTGCACAATCCATGTTGAGGCACAAATCAGTGACGTGCCTCAACTGGCTGCTGATCACCGCACCGTCTCTTCTCAGTTTTTGAACGGCAAATGTGAAAATAAAAATACAAATAATCTAAAACTGGTGAAGTTAAATGGAAAATAACTTTAGTATAATCACTGGATACATATAACAATTTAATTAATTTTTTTTTCTTTTTACATTTTTTTTTCTTTCCATGATGGCAGGTGAGGCCCCGCCTCCCCTGCCTCTAGTGACTGCACGCCACTGCTTTGTAGCCAGTTCAGTTTTAGTTTTGTTCTGCATAGCCTTCCCTAAGCTTCAATGCCTTTTCTTAGGGGCACTCACCTTTTGTTTATTTTTGGTTTAAGCATTAGATACCTTTTTACCTGCACGCTGCCTCCCACTCTTCCCAACATCGACAAAGCAATTAGCTACCCGCTGCTACCTACTGATATGGAAGAGTATTACACGGTTACTCTGCTAAGCTTTAGACAGCATCGACACTCAACAACAACACATGATTTGCAGATTATAATTACTGGTTTGCAAAAAATATTTTTAACCCAAATAGGTGAATTTAGATAACCTCCCACGGAACACCAGACTGTATCTCACGACACACTAATGTGCCGTGGCACAGTGGTTGAAAAACACTGCTCTAGACCACCACCTGAAACCTGGAAGTGCCTCTAGGTCATGTGATTGCAACCCAGCTATTGTAGGTGATTATTAGGGCTGTGGATCTTTGGCCACTACACCATTCCATTTGATTCGATTCTTTGGGGGAACGATTCGATTCAGAATCGATTCTCGATCAAAAAAATGTTTCACTAGCATTGGATGCCAGTTCTATGATTGACTACATCCTCCATAAAATAGATAAAAAGCTCTAATACATTTCTAAATTGCTTAAAAAAAAACAGTTTTTGATGGATAAAATTCTACCAAACATTTAATAAAGTCAAAGAGAAATAAGGCAACAAGAGATGTATCCAACACTTCTCTTTTCTAAGATCAATGTGTTTAGCAGATATAGATCATTTACATCAACAATGGTTTGCCTGAGTGGCTGCACAGGACGGATCCAAAAAAATAAAAATATATTTTTTCAAATCGATATTTGATTTTCTTTTAATCGATCAAGAATCGTTACAAACTATAATTGAGATTATTTAGAAAACTTTTTTTTTTTTTGACGCCCTTAGTGATTATCCATGTAGAAAGCTAAAGAGCTGTGCATGTGTGCTGAAATGGTTTGGATAAAAATACTTTCACTTTCTTCTGGTTCATCACTTGTCCCCAAGGACAACAATCCCAGGGCATTGACAGTAGATGAAGAAACAACACCTGTTTAAATAAAAAGCTCCCCTCTTGATATGAACACAGTCTTCAAAGTGCATAGAAATGAGACTACAGCGCTATCACCACCCTGGGACTCATATTGATCGGTAGGTCGTGACAAGCCCAGAGGTGTTCTCACGGGATCAAGGCCGATCAATATTTACTGCTCAGCTGGCGGGGATCAGTGAAACAATTCAGCAAAGTGCTGGGCTCCCTATGTTCATTTAATTGAGCAGTGACTGCCATCCAAGTGGCAGTTACAGTGCAGAGGGATGTGGCTCTTTCATAACCTGCAGCCCTTTGAGACACTTGTGATGAAGGGCTATATAAATAAACTTTGATTGATTGATGATTCATAACCTGCTCCATTCTGACCAAGACCAACAGAGATAGTTGAAACATTTTACTCTGGAAATGGATTGTTGACTTGGAGGAATTGAAGTAAGGTAATGGGTTTAGGTTTTGGTTTTAGGGTTAGTGGCAGTGATGGGCAGTAACAAGCTACAAGCAGCTAAGCTATGTAGGTTAACTACATTTTCCAGTAACTTGGCTTCTTTTTGAACAAGTAGTGATTCCTGTAGCTCAGCTACTTTTAGAGCCATGTAGCGAGGTAGCTTACATCAAAGCTACAAAGCACTACAAGCTTGTAGTTAAAGTTAAAGTACTAATGATTGTCACACACACACTAGGTGTGGTGAAATTTGTCCTCTGCATTTGACCCATCCCCTTGTTCACCCCCTGGGAGGTGAGAGGAGCAGTGCCCGGGAATCATTTTGGTGATTTAACCCCCAATTCCAACCCTTGATGCTGAGTGCCAAGCAGGGAGGTAATGGGTTCCATTTTTATAGTCTTTGGTATGACTCGGCCGGGGTTTGAACTGACAACCAACGTTCCCTCTAAGGTGCGCGCCTGTGCAATTGCGCACTGCTCAAGCGTCCTCTGCGCACGGCAAATCTACGCCACGCACAAAATCAAATAAAAAAATAAGCGCATAACAATTTTCGACACACGGACACGACAGAGAAAACAGTTTTCGTCATCATTGTTCAAATATTGTAACGTCTGTCGAGACGCTTTGAGGACTTGAATTCCATCCATCACTTTACTGAGCAAAACTCTTTATTGTCGGCCATAAACACATCACCAAAACATTAGTAAAAAAAAATATATCTAGCAAAACTGGTCATTTTCTGCAGTACAAACCAGACCAAAAGCAACTTTGTAACATCAACAGCAGCCGCTCACTCTTTCTCACTTGCGCCAACACATGCACATATGGCACTTAGCCAGTGATGCGTTTACAGCCACACAAAAAGTCGGAAACTCCAACACCACACATAAAGTGTCATTCCAGGTCGTTACACTATGATTTACCAATCAAATGTGTGCTTATTCTAGTGTCATTTATTAGGAATCTTAAATTATAAATAATAATCATGAAATGCTGTTAGTATATTAAATAAATACTAATAAAAATATATTTTTTACAAACAGGAAGTTGCAGGAATGTACACATGATCCCCTGCTTACATCTCATTGTGCAACATGTGAATGTTTTAATGGGAACTAAATGCAATGTCTGAAAGGGGTACCAATTATTTCCAAAGCAGGACCTCCACCCAGACAAACAATACAAGTACACAGTTCATGAAAAACAATATTTTTTGTTATTGTCATTGTAAGTGGGCCTAAACACTTATATTAGAAAATCATCTCATGGAAATGACTGCTGTCATTTGATTATAATAATAAGAGAATGTTGTCTGTCTATCTGTGTTGGCCCTGCGATGAGGTGGGGACTTGTCCAGGGTGTACCCCGCCTTCCGCCCGAATGCAGCTGAGATAGGCTCCAGCACCCACCGCGACCCCGAAAGGGACAAGCGGTAGAAAATGGATGGATGGATGGAGATTGAACTTGTTATTTAGTCAGGTTTGGGACAGGTGTGCTGCCGGTGTAGCCACAGTGTGCACGTCTGATGTTGCTCACATGGGCTCCACTGAATGCTCAGGGAGTTTTTGCGTTTGCTCACGCACATGAAAAATTAGAGGGAACATTGCTCACAACTTACCGATCTCAGGGCGGACACTCTAACCACTAGGCCACTGAGTAGGTGTTGTAGTGTAGTTTGCTGCAATTCTCCGGGGATACCTTCCTCTGTAGCTTAGCTACATTCAATGGTGAGTAACTTGTAGCTTAGCTACATTTAATGGCGACTAACTTGTAGCTTAGCTACATTCAATGGCGAGTAACTTGTAGCTTAGCTACATTCAATGGCGAGTAACTTGTAGCTTAGCTACATTCAATGGCGAGTTTCTTGTAACTTAGCTACATTTAATGGCGAGTAACTTGTTGCTTAGCTTACTACATTTTCCAAGTAGCTTGCCCTGGTTAGTGGTAGTGTTTGGATCAGACAGTTGGGTTAGTGTTTGGTGTTGCCACAAAACAGGTTCCAAGGACATGCTAGGGTTGCAGCAAAATAAGGCAACATGAAGAAGTTCCAGTTTGGTGTAAAGGTTAAGATTATATAATACAGTTAGCCAGTAATGATTTAGCTTTAGAGATAGAAGGAGGGTTTGGCTCAAGCTGGTTTAGGTTTGGTGTGTCATGATTTCCCATGACAGGTTGGACCTGTGTGTGTTTTTTGTTGTGTTTTGGTATTTAGTTTCTGTCCAGTACTCTTACTTTGGATTTCACCTTCTCTCTGCCTTTGCTCTCTGTCGTTTTACCTCTGATCTGTACACCTGCCATCGTTAGTAATGGAGACTCACCTGGCGGTGATGTTTAATCAGGAGGCCAGTGTCTCCTCACAAATGTTGTTGCCTTATTGCTTCGTTACTTTGGCCCCGTTTACACTGCACACCAAGTCTGATGTGTTTGTGACACAGATATAAACGCTCCAAAGTGATTCAAATGTGATCTTTTGGCAACAGATTCAGGAGGTAGTTCTGAATCCCATTGGAATCTGATCTTTTCAAATGTGACTGCAGTGTAAACGCAATCCGACCTGTATGTGATTTTTTTTTCGTCATCTTTGGGCGAGCTATGTCACTTGTGGAAATGGATATTTCATCACAACACCCAGTTTTGGTTTCTATTCAAAACGACCACATTTTCGGTGCATCACTTGTCAATAGTGCACAAATAATAGTCTATATGTAATATATGAATATATATTTTGATTCCAAAGAAAGAACGATTGTTGAAGGACCGGAATTGACGCTGTGACGCATTTGTTTACATATGAGTTGAAAAATAAATTTCACTTAGATCCACGCTGATGTCCGTGTGTCCTCTACTTAACAGACATAAACAGATACATATATTACACTATATACATCCATTCATACTTTATATTACTTTACTTTCATTTAATTTCACCTAAAAAACAGTCATTTTTAAGGTGTGGCGACTTTTATTTAATTTTGTAGTAGTAGCGGCTTCCTCCCGGTCAACTTCTTTCAAGCATTTTTATCATCTTTAAAATTGTACAAAAAAAGACGTGTGTTCTTGTCTCTAATAATTAGAGATGTCCGATAATATCGGACTGCCGATGTTATCGGCCGATACATGCTTTAAAATGTAGTATCGGAAATTATCGGTATCGGTTTCAAAAAGTAAAATGTATGACTTTTTAAAACGCCGCTGTACGGAGTGATACATGGACGTAGGGAGAAGTACATAGCACCAATATACCTTAAAGGCACTGCCTTTGCGTGCCGGCCCAATCACATAATATCTACGGCTTTTCACACACACAAGTGAATGCAATCATACAGGTCACACTGAGGGTGACCGTATAAACAACTTTAACTCTGTTACAAATATGCGCCACACTGTGAACCCACACCAAACAAGAATGACAAACACATTTCGGGAGAACATCCGGACCGTAACACAACATAAACACGACAAAACAAATACCCAGAACCCCTTGCAGCACTAACTCTTCCTGGACGCTACAATATACAACCCCCACCACCACCTCAACCCCGCCCACCTCAACTTACTCATGCTCTCTCAGGGAGAGCATGTCCCAAATTCCAAGCTGCTGTTTTGAGGCATGTTAAAAATGTAATGCACTTTGTGACTTCAATAATAAATATGGCAGTGCCATGTTGGCATTTTTTCCCATAACTTGAGTTGATTTATTTTGGAAAACCTTGTTCCATTTTTTAATGCATCCAGCGGGGCATCACAACAAAATTAGGCATGATTATGTGTTAATTCCACGACTGTATGTATCGGGATCGGTTGATATCGGAATCAGTAATTAAGAGTTGGACAATATCGGAATATCGGATATCGGCAAAAAAGCCAGTAGCGGACATCTCTACTCATAATGATTGTGAACGATAGGCAAAATTCCAAAAAAGTGCAGTTCCCTTTTAAGGTTAGAGATGGTTTATGGATTAGGCAGTTTGTGTACAGAATTAGGGTTGCCATAAAATAAGGGGTTGGTCTCTTTCATTTGATGTTGTTTTTGTTTGTTTGGGGTTTGTAAAATGTGTAAATGCCGCTTTCCGACCATAAGCAGTTTCCTCTGATGCTGATTGAAACAGGGACTAATCAGATGTATGCAGATGCGTAATAAGGTTGAGCACTGCCTATAGCTGAAATAAACATCATTATAAAGTGGATATGAAACACTGGACCAAGAACCAAATCCAATCCTCAATGACCTGGGATGTGGAAAGGCCCACATCACCAACATTCCTCATTTAATGACCTGCCTCTCCTTCCCTTTCTTCCTTGGAAACATGCCCTGACATGTCCACACATGCTAGGAGGAATCCCCCTCACATAAAGGGGAATGCAAGGCCCTTCTCCACAGACAAGATAGACCTGTATATCAACAGGCAACTTGTATCTTCTTACACATCCGCTCTTGGAGCTGATGGCCTTCATTTAGGACAAAGGCAGCAGATGCCAGGCCAACAAACATAAAAAGGGGAAACTTTCTGAATATGTATACGTGGTGACTTGACTGGCATATTGTTTTTTTGTGCAGCCATGCAAAAATGTGCATGCTTCTCTTCTTCCCAATAGTGAAAGTCTGATGTCTTTCAGCAACAGCAACTCTCACACACACACACGCACATACACACACACACACACACACACACACACACACACACACACACACACACACACACACACACACACACACACACACACACACACACACACACACACACACACACACACACACCCTCCCTGTGTCCTGGACAGCTGTCAGCCACGACCTGGACTCACACAAACACCCATCTGTCGCTTTCCTTCAAAGGTCAGGCCTGTGTGTGTGTGTGTTCTTGTATTTCTACCCTTCTTGAGACCTCAACAAGGAAAAGTAGCTTCCATATGAGGAGGTGTGAACATGTGATGACATAAATCATGGTCCCAATAACATTGCATCTAATAGAGCAGTGTTTTTCAACCTTTTTTGAGGCAAGGCACATTTTTGTCATAAAAAAAATCCGGAGGCACACCAACAAGCAGAAAACTTTAAAAAATTAACTCCACCAAGTCGTCGTGTCTTATTTTGAGTGTGTTGGTGTCTTCCTGTGTGTAGTGCTTTAGTTCTTGTCTTGCTTATTTTGGTGGCCCTTCCTGTTTTGCCTGTGTTTTCCTGTAGTGGCTTCATGTCTTCCTTTGAGCGCTATTCCGCGCACCTGCTTTGTGTTAGCAAGCAAGGCTATTTACGTTGTTGCTATCCTTCTTTGTGTGGCCATTGTTGATTTTCATGTCACGTACGGATGTACTTTGTGGACACCGTAAGTTTTTGCTGTCGTCCAGCATTCTGTCTCTGTTTACTTTGTAGGCAGTTCAGTTTGACTTTTGTTTTGCATAGCCTTTTCCTTTCGTTCATTTTGGGTTTAAGCATTACATACCCTTTTTACCTGCACCCTGCCTCCCACTGTGGTCTGCATATCGGGATCACAACAAACCATCCTCGTCTCACCCGACACATTCCGACTTTTACAAAGCAATGCTGCCACCTACTGACATGGAGTATTACGTGGTTACCCTGCCGAGTTTTACACAGCACAGACACTAAGCAACGGCACATTATTGGCAGATTCTAATTATTGATTTGCCAAAAATATTTTTGGGATAAATTAGGTGAAGTTGCATAATTTCCCACGGCACACCAGACAATATCTCACGGCACACTAGTGTGCCGCGGCACAGTGGTTGAAAAACACTGTAATAGAGAATGCCTCATTTGCACCCCTGGTGGTGAAATCTATCAAAATGAGGGTGGTCCCAAAAAGGAGGGGTTTTTCAAATTGACCGTGTGTCGCTTTTAAAAGTCAACGTATGAAATAACAAGTGTGTGCGGAAATTTGAAGTGCTCCCCCTCTAGCCAACACATGAAATAACAAGTGTGTGTAAGAAATTGAAATGTGCCCTCTTTGGCCAAAATTAACAAATAATAAATACAATGAATATGTATAAAGAGACATACTGTAATAACTTGAAGTAAATAATGAATATTAAAAACCAATTACAAACAAAAGATTCAAAAAATGTACTAAAAGCAGTCTTTTGTCGACTTTGTTCTTATAAAATTGGGAACAACTTCTCATATTATTTCTGTTTCTGTAATATTGCAATATTTTCTTGTAAAATTATAACTTTTTTTTAATGCAAAATTATTACTTTTTAATGCAAAATGGTGACATTTGTCATATAAAATTCTGACTGTTATCACAATGTTGCCAACTTTTTTGTTGTTCTTGTTAAATAGTGACATATTTGGAGTAAAATGATGACGTTTGCCATAATTTTGACAAGTAAAATCTCGATTATTATTATAACATTGCCAACATTTTAAAGTTTCCTTATAAAAATGTGACTTTCGTCAAGTAAAATTACGACTATTTTCATAAAATTGCCAACATGTTAATATTGCACAAATGTTCAGTTTTTCTTGTAAAATTCTGACTTGCGTTGAGTAAAAGGACGACTTTTATTATAATACTACCAAAATCCAAAGTTTTTCCTGTAAAATTATGACCTTTTTCTTGTGAATGTCCAACTAATTTTCCACAACAAGCTTTTTTATATTTGCATAGTATGTATATATTATTAATGTTACAAATCTTTATATATCTAGAAAGGGTGGTCCTAAAGAGGTAGGCATTTTTCACAGGTCTCAAGAAGGTAGAAAATACAAGAGTGTGTGTGTGTGTGTGCTTGTGTGTGTGTGTGTGTATGTAGTGTGTGTGTCTGTTTTCTTGTATTTCTACCCTTCTTGAGACCTCAACAAGGGAAAGTAGCTTCTGTATGAGGAGGTGTGAACAAGTGATGACATAAATCATGGTCCCAATAACATTGCATCTAATAGAGAATGTCTCACTTGCACCCCTAGTGGTGACATCTATCAAAATGAGGGTGGTCCCAAAAAGGAGGGATTTTTCCAATTGACCTTGTGTCGCTTTTAAAAGTGCTCCCCCTCTGGTCAACATATGAAATAACAAACGTGTGTAAAAATTTGAAGTGCTCCCCCTCTGGCCAACACATGAAATAACAAGTGTGTGTAAGATATTGAAATGCACCCCCTTTGTCCAAAATTCATTAAAAAAAATTAAATGAATATGTATAAAGAGACATACTGTAATAACTTAAAGTAAATAATGAATATTAAAAACCAATTACAAACAAAAGATTCAAAACATTTACTAAAAGCAGTCTTTTTCTCACAATGTGTCGACTTTGTTCTTATAAAATTGGGAACAATTTCTCATATTCTTTCTGTTTCTGTAATATTGCAATATTTTTTTGTAAAATTATAACTTTTTTTTAAGGTAAAATTATTACTTTTTAATGCAAAATGGTGACATTTGTCATATAAAATTCTGACTGTTATCACAATGTTGCCAACTTTTTTGTTGTTCTTGTTGAATAGTGACATATTTGGAGTAAAATGATGACGTTTGCCATAATTTTGCCAAGTAAAATCCTGATTATTATTATAATATTGCCAACATTTTAAAGTTTCCTTATAAAATTGTTACTTTCGTCGAGTAAAATTATGACTATTTTCATAAAATTGCCAAAATGTTAATATTGCACAAATGTTCAAATTCTGACTTGCGTTGAGTAAAATGATGACTTTTATTATAATACTACCAAAATCCTAAGTTTTTCCTGTGAAATTGTGAACTTTTTCTTGAGAAATTCCAACTCATTTTTCACAACAAGCTTTTTTATATTTGCATAATATGTATATATTATCAATGTTACAAATCTTCATATATCTAGAAAGGGTGGTCCTAAAGAGGTAGGCATTTTTCACAGGTCTCAAGAAGGTAACTAATACAAGAATGTGTGTGTGTGTGTGTGTGTGTGTGTGTGTGTGTGTGTGTGTGTGTGTGTGTGTGTGTGTGTGTGTGTGTGTGTGTGTGTGTGTGTGTGTGTTTGTGTGTGTGTGGGGAGGGACATGCTTTTTTTTAAACGTGGCTTATCTGCCGTTCTCTCTCTTTCTGGCGCTCCCCAGCACACTTGTGAGGGTGATGGCTGTTTTTTTAATGCAGACATGTCCGTCTGCCATGTTTAATGTGCACTAGCATGTTTTTTAAAGGGCGAGTTGTGTGCGTGTGTGTGTGTGTGCGTTTGTGTGCCTTAGCTCCTTCATGCATGATTTGCCTATTCTATTAGCCGTGTGGTTTCATAGCGTGGTCTCGGTCCGAGTCATTCAAATGTGAGTCCTGGGCCTTGATCACACTAATTACATGCATCACATTTCAAAGCGACTCCGCTTTTGGTTGTGAGTGAATGAATAATTCATTGTGCTAAAAAAAGGATAGTTTGAATGGCATACAAGTATTAGTGGAGTTAATATGCAAGCATGTTGCTGCAGTGGTGCATCATGTATGCATGATCTATAATGTTGTACCTCGGGTTATTGTCCAGCCTGACTGAGCTTGGATTCTGTAGGACTTGAGTCCCCCTGTTGGTCCGTTTGAATACTACCTCAGTGTGCTGCAGTCAAAACAGAAACATAAAAAATAACAATCTGAGTGTGTTTCATTTGTTTCCAATTCATTCACAATTAATCGAAAAGATAAATATTTCCTTTTTTTCCATTTCTTTAAAACAGGGGTGTCAAAAGTACGGCCTTTGAACAGGTTTAATCCGGCCCACAAGTAAGCTTGCCTAGTATAAAAATGAGCTGCAATTTTTTTCATGAAATAAATTGCTGTTTTAAATGTGTCCACTGGATGTCGCAATAGCAAATTAAGCATAACCCAAGTCACACATGACACTGCTTAAAGATGACGTGTCAGCTGACTTTAAGCCCCCTCTGGATTGGCTGCCGCTACTCCAATCAGCGCAGGTGCGATCATTCAGCTGCTCCTGTTGTGCAGGCAGCAGATGGCGGCAGACTGATGCAGTATTGACGCACAAGACCTTCTTTCATTGTAAATTACCCACTCAACAGATAAAATAACGAAACAGTAAGATGCAAAGTCAACATGACCATCATCTTTGAAATAGTTAGAGTTCCGTGCAGTGCTTGCAATTGGTTGACGGCACGATGTGCACCCTGAACTCCTTTGAAAAATGTGTGTTATCTGCCTTAATACAGAGCTTTGCAGTTATTTTCTGTTAAGCTCCACCCACAAACATCTGTAAAATTGTTATAAGTACACCTCTGCATAACATTGTATTCATAACATTAAAGAAAACAAAAATAGATCAACTTCCAACAAAGAACAACTTTATTTACATTGTTTTAGCCTGTAACAGAAAAGTGCATCAATTTGCCTGAAATATTAAAATAAAATATAATCCTTACTTAAACTATTTACGTACATTTTTTGACCGATTTGAGCCATTTGATACTAAAAATAAATAAATAAAGTCATTAAATAATAAACTAAAATTGATCAGCAACAGTAATTCAGGAGTAAACAAAACACTTTAACCTTCTATCCATCCATTTTCTACCGCTTGTCCCTTACGGGGTCACGGGGGGTGCTATGCAAAACCGAAAAGAATAAACGTTGTGTGCTGATTTTTTTTTAAAAAAATCAAAATGAGGAAGTCCACATTAATGACTACAATGAGCACTTTTTGTAATGCACAGCTTTTTCAAAGAGGGTTTTGAAGCATGATAAAGAATGTCACTGCTATTTGAGAAGGACAGGGTTAATATTATGTCATGAAAGAATGTGAGGCAAGCCTTAGAAACTACTTAAAAGGTAAAAAGCGAGGACATAATTATCACAAATGTGTAACTCCTCGTTTAGCCAATTTCACCTGCAGTGTGCACATAGCACAGACAACATGGATGACTCCTATTACGGAAGTCAGGCTTTATTTATTATTTATTCAAAGCAGGTTTTGTAGCAGTGTATTTAGAGCAGTGCTTTCCATGTGACTTCTTTCTTGTCATCCTTTCTAATTCCTGATTTAACATTTTTCCAAAATAACACATTTATCATCGTAAAAGCCCAGCAAAGTTCTGTAAAGATGGTCTGCGTAAAAAGTAAAAAGTGTCGGAAATACATGATGGTTTATTCTATCCATTCTAATATGATTTGGTTGTTAAAGAACTACAACCTCCAGAGGAAATGATGGAATCACCAGACCTGGATGATGTTCATTCAGTTTTTTAGTTTTGTAGAAAAAGAGCAAATAACAGACATGGCACACAGCTGTAGTCATTTCAAACAGCATCTTTCTGGTTTATTATTTGTGGGAGTCGGTAACGGTTTTATTTTTAGATCAAAAAGAGTGAAAACAATATGGAATAACTTAACTCTGATTAAAAAACATGGAATCCCACTGTAAATGTTCATTTCCAAAACTAACACTTGCATCGGATTCAATTTGTTCATTAGTCTGCAGTTCAAAAGGAGTGTTCAGAACACGAAGAGCTGTTGCAGTAGGTGGATTGACATGAATCATGGCTCCTACACGAGTGATGTCAATTGAAACAAAGGAGAGGGTTCTTTAAAAAGGTAAATCATCACGCAATATTACAAAAGATGTTGATTGTTCACTGTCAGCTGTGTCTAACATCTGGACAAAGTACAAACAACACGGGAAGGTTGTAAAAGACAAGCATAGTGCTAGACTAAGGAACATCATCTTCTTGTGTGTTTTACCCGTTTTACTGTGGACATTTTGAGCCTGCACTGCCACCACTTAATTAACCAATTGTGGGCTAAATAAAGTATATCCCTATTCCTAAAACATCAAAGCGTTAAGACAGAAAACTTAAAGCAATATGTCTTAAAAACAGAAAATGCACAGCAAAACAAACGAAGAACAAATAGGCAGAAACTGGAGTCACCGTCTGTGACCGAACTGTAAGAAACCACCTACAAGAAATGTGATTTACATACAGAATAGCCAAACAAAACCCATAATTATCATCTAAACAGAAAACAACAAGGTTCCATAGGGCAAAGAAAAACCAATGGTGGACTATGGATGACTGCATTAAAGTCATAATCAGTGATGAATTGCAAATCTGCACTGAGCAAAGTGATGATGTTGGAACTTTTGTTTGGTGTCCTTCCAATGAGATTTCTGAAGACGACTGCCTGAAGAACATAAGCAGTCATTGATTATATGAGGCTGCATATCAGGTAATGGCACTGGGCACATCATTACATCTTCTATACATGCACAAGTTGGACACTTTTCTTATTCCATCAGTCAAAAAGCTGTTTGGGGACGATGACATCATTTTCAAGATGATAATGCCTCTTTAGAGCAAAAATTGAAGACTTGAGGTCAATGTCGTGGCCTGAAAAAAGTATGCATTTCAATCCAATGTAAAATGTGTTTTAATCAAGATACAATTAAGAAATTAATTAAACTATTTTATGGAATAATAAATGAACACCACACTAGAAATGCAAATGAAGCATGTGTTCGGAAATGGATGATGGACTTAAACATTTTAGATGAAAGAGACATATCATGGAATGATATTTGGAAAAATGCCAATAAGCCCTTTAGAAGCATTAAAGATAAGCTAACTAAATTTAAGATATTGAATAGATTGTATTTTACATCTTCTCAGCTGTTTAAAATTTGCGTAGTAGATAACAAGTTATGTATGAAGTGTCGGGCAGCTGAGGGAACTCTTGTTCATTTATTGTGGTAATATCAGAGAATAAAAGAGTTATGGTTGAAAACAACAAAAGAAGCAATCACATTCCTTAATAAAAACATCCCAACGACACTGCAAACTTGTATTCTCGGGGATCTACATCAATTTAGTAACGTGTCATCAAAGAGTAAAATGCTTTTCTTTCAATATGCATAATAACAAAAAGGGTAATATTTAAAAAATGGATAGCTGTTGATAGTCCAACTCATACTGACTGGTACACACAAGCTATGAAGATGGTATCAGTAGAACAAACTGCATTTAGTTTAGATAATAATGAGTCATATATTGGAATATGGGATCCATTATTTAAATTTGTTTCAACTAATAAATGAACCAAAATATGACTTATTATATCTTTGTGGAAAATGTTGGATGCGGTGTGTTGTCGGGCTTATGGGATGTGATGCAAGTGTAAGCCACTGTGACACTATTGTTCATTTCTAATTTTTTATTAATGTTTTTAATGATGATATCAATGAGGGTTTTTTAATCACTGCTATTTTGAAATTGTTACTAATATTGATGCTGTTGTCGATAATGTTCATTTATGTTTCACTACATTTGGATTTGTGTGTCCTCAATTGCTCTCAATTGCTCTGTTTATTGTTGTTCTTAATGTTGCTGGGACGGGTTTGGTTTTGGAATTGGATTGCATTGTTGTGGTGTTGTTGTGTATTGTTTTGTTGATTGATTAATAAATTCATAATTTCAAAAAAAAAAAAAATGTGTGGTGGAAATAAAAGAAAATGGTGGATGACAAGACTCCAACCTGCAAAGCTGATCAGCAATCAAATAAAGTTGGAGCAAGAGTTCTGTTTGTCACTCGTTAAGTCCATGCCTCAGAGACTGCAAGCTCTTATAAAAGCCAGAAGTGGTGCAACAAAGTACTACTGGTGTGTTTTTTGTTTTATATGAATCCATAAATTCTTTGTCGGAATTCAGCGATTCCATGTTTTGTTACTCTGCTTGATCTAAAAATTTAACTGTTATGACTTCCAAAATGTATTTACTTGATTTCTTTAAGTGTTTCCCAAAGCCAGAAAGTTAATATAGATTTTTCAAAAAAATTCTACAACTGAATGAACATCTTCCAAGTCTGGTGATTCCTTCCTTTTTCTCAGGGTTAGTACGTGTGTAATCAGTGGAGATCTCATTCCAGTAAACGCCCATTCCCCATGTTGATTCAACACGCCTTCATTCCCCAGCTGAATATTATTTCTCCTTTCAACCGACTTCACCTTTAGCCGGAAGTTTGGCATTTGTTTACAGGAGGTGGTTTTATGGAGGGATGAGCCATAACTAGCTAAAGACGGAGGTAAAGAAAAGGAAATGAGTGGGAAGGCACAAAGAGACCTTTGAAAGTCACTGTGGGCGCTTTGCAAAATGCTGTTGGAGGGTTTGAGGTGATTGTGTGCGTGGTATCGTCTCACCTTCCTGCGTCATTACTAGTGAGGAAAGAAACACCATTCCTTATCTCCTTCCTAACTCATTCACTCTTTATTGTGTTTACTTTAGCACATCTACAAAACACAATTTTTCACACCAACTTGGTCATTATTTCATAACACACAAAAACTTGCATAATGGAACATGTCGACACACATGCACCTTGACCTTCTGCTGTGGCTGCATACCTAGCAGAGGACGTCAAGCTCGCTCCTGAGCCACGTCACCATGTGGTCGGGTGTAGCCACCATGTGGTGGTGTCGCTCAGTCCGTTACGGTGTTCTGGGTAAAAACTCCCCAAGACTCTAAGGCAGTGGTTCTTAACCTTGTTGTAGGTAACGAACCCCACCAGTTTCATATGCGCATTCACCGAACCCTTCTTTAGTGAAAAAAAACAAACAAAAAAAGTTTTCAAATTCAAGAAAAAGTAATATGTTTTTTTACTGGTGCACAAAATGAACCGTGCATGGACATCACCTTGTTCAAAGAACAAAGCCAACACAGTGCATGAACTCACAACAAGTTACACACCTTACACACATTACCATGAATTAATTAACGTGGACCCCGACTTAAACAAGTTGAAAAACGTATTCGGGTGTTACCATTTAGTGGTCAATTGTACGGAATATGTACTGTACTGTGTAAACTGTACTGTTTCATATAAAGTATTCTCTTCCTATGCAATCTGTTAGTAAAAGTTTAAATCGATCAATCAAACAACCTGCAAATCAGATGGAAAATTAGGGGGAACATTGTTTGGGGGTATCCATAATACGCTGATAGGGAGAAGTTTTTATTCACACGATAAGTCGGATATGTCTTTACTTCCGTGGCGGAGGCTCCGCCGAACCCCTGAGGCCGACCCACCGAACCCCTAGGGTTCGATCGAACCCAGGTTAAGAACCACTGCTCTAAGGCCATGTCTACACTAAGTCGTTTAACCCCCTTAAACAAATAATTATTTAGCCTAAGCCCCGTTTCAGCCACACTAAACCAGCGTTTAAGGTCCCCCTCCTCGGACAAATTTTTACACGGGTAAGTCAGCCGTGTAATTCTTAAATCTCCGGCACTTAGCTTTGTATAGACTCATTGATCGTTTACAAAGTGAGCTCTGAGAGGAAGTGACGCCAGAAAGACCTCGCCCACACAGGAAGTGACGTAAGAAAGAACACGCCACAGCCAGCTTCACAATAAAGCGGTTTCGTAGCTCAGAGCTAACCACTGGAAACATGAAGGCGAGTCATCCAGACATGCCCGTGTTTCTCCTTCTTCTACATGAACAGACGCTTGTGGAAATCACACTGTCAAGTCAAAGTACAGAGCAGCACAAACACCACTGATTTGTAGCGCACACTCCAGGCCTGAAGGGGCAACAGTGAGAGCTGAGGTCTGAACATCTCCACCTGCTTCCCACAGATTGGTTTGATTGAATTCACCTGTCCACCTGCTCAGAGCACATGCTCAAAATGTTTGAGCTTCAGTCAGTCACCCCTTTGACATGCTGCTAAGAGGAAGGAAGACAGCTCCTGTGTGGACTCAGAAGACGCAACTGGTGAGGAAACCAAGGGAGAGAAAATAATTTCACTGGGGAGAATGTTTAAAGAAGATCATTTCACTGATGTTTACAAAATTGTTTAAGTTGACTGAAAGTAAATTTAAGAAAGTATCAGTGATGTTTAAGTAGTGATGGGTTGGTGAGGCGTCATGAAGCGTTTCGACACATTGCAAAACTGTATTGATACTGTGTCGATACTGTGTCACTAAATACTGACATCTGCTGGACATTAAGAATCCCTACAGGCAACCTATGGACCGACTCAACTGACACTGATTTTATGGCCTAGTATATACAATAATATAAACCAAGTCATTTTATTTCATTTAGGATTATTTCATATCTTCATTTAAAAAAAAAAATATTTTAATCTTTTTTAGATACGGTCAATAAAAAATGTGAACATGTGTCATAACATGGAAATCTAAGAGAACGTGTTGTGAATGAGGATGCTTGTGGACTGGGATTTTTTATTTTTTATTTACATATTTTTATTTAAAAAAAACAGTTTTTCCAACATATTCAATTTTAGACGATTTCTTTCATTGATTGATTGAAACTTTTATTAGTAGGTTGCACAGTGAAGTAGATATTCCGTACAATTGACCACTAAATGGTAACACCACAATAAGTTTTTCAACTTGTTTAAGTCGGTCCACTTAAATTGATTAATGATACAGATATATGCTATCTTCATAAGACAGTCATCACACAAGTTAATCATCAGAGTATATACATTGAATTATTTACATTATTTACAATCCGGGGTGTGGAATATGGAGGGGGGGTTTAGGTTTGGTTTGTATCAACACTTCAGTCGTCTCTTCTTAGTTATTATTTCTCCGGCTGTAGAAAAGACCCGCTCACAGGGCACAGAGGAGGCGGGAGTGCGACACAGTTCGCGTATCGGTCACGTGACCAAAACAGCTCATGATCGGTCACGTGACTTTCTAAAAGCGGAACACGCATCGACACAGGGGTTTGCTCTATGAGCTCGACGCATGCGCCGATGCATCGGTGTTGCCGTACCCATCACTACAGCTGAGATAGGCTCCAGCTCCCCCCGCGACCCCAAAAGGGACAAGCGGTAGAAAATGGATGGATGTGACACTGGATATTGTTCAGATTTTCTGTGCATGCGTACTAGGTCGCGTCTCGTCGGAGGGGGGCGGGGGTCTTAAACGGTGGCATTGTTGTGTGGACACAGATAAGGTTAGGTGTGATTTACCCTGAATAACCTTATCCGGATTAGTGTAAACGGGGCCTTAACTTTTGAGAGTAAAGTGGCCACTAGTCGAGATGAGTCGCAGTCATCCAGGTCATGGTAGGGTAATCCCCAATAGTACGGTAGTTCCCAAAATACTGCATGAATGATTCATCAGTGGCAGGATGAGGTTTTATGATTGGATAAGGAGTAAAAAGGAAAAGACCACAGCCTTCTCGTGTGGTAGAAACAAGGGAAGGAGGAGACGTTTGATGTCTTTTGTGGATCTGAGTTCCCACAATGCCAAATAAATCCTGGCTGATACTATCAGAGGGTGCAGTAAGTAGTGTTTCAAATGAGTATGTACTGTATGGGTTGTGTATCACGGATATCAACATAATTTGAATGCAGTTACAACCACGAGTGCCTTGGTTTTCCTCCACTGGATTTTAGGCCCAGACTGCTCGAACACCAGCCTCTCTTGAAGGAAACCTACACTTTTTTTGGACTTTAGCCTATCGTTTACCATCCTTGTGTGAGACAAGAACACGCCTTTTTCTTTTTTTTTAATGCATTTTAAAGTCCCACTTAAAGGCCTACTGAAACCCACTACTACCGACCGACCACGCAGTCTGATAGTTTATACATCAATGATGAAATCTTAACATTGCAACACATGCCAATAAGGCCGGGTTAGATTAGTAAAGTGCAATTTTAAATTTCCCGCAAAATATTCTGCTGAAAACGTCTCGGTATGATGACGTTTGCGCGTGACGTCACGGATTGTGCGGACATATTGGGACACCATTGTGGCCAGCTATTAAGTCGTCTGTTTTCATCGCAAAATTCCACAGTATTCTGGACATCTGTGTTGGTGAATCTTTTGCAATTTGTTTAATGAACAATGAAGACAGCAAAGAAGAAAGCTGTAGGTGGGATCGGTGTATTAGCGGCTGGCTGCAGCAACACAACCAGGAGGACTTTGAGTTGGATAGCAGACGCGCTACCATGAGTACGCAGCTTTGGCATCCAAACATTTGATCGCTTGCCCGTACGTGCGTGCCGCTATGTGGATGTCACGTAAGTAACTTTGGGGAAATATATGTGCTGTATGAATTTTACGGATGTGAACGGTACTTTGGGCTGTGGCATTGAGTGTGTTGTGCGGGTGTTTGATTTGTATCGGTGGGTTGTATGGACGGGAGGGGGGAGGTGTTTGTTATGCGGATTCATTTGTGGCATATTAAATATAAGCCTGGTTGTGTTGTGGCTAATAGAGTATATATATGTCTTGTATTTTTTTTCCATGTTTTAGTCATTCCCGGCTGAATATCAGGTCCCACCAGCCTCTCACAGCATCTTCCCTATCTGAATCGCTTCCACTGCCCTCTAGTCCTTCCCTCTCCCTTTCCTCATACACAAATCGTTCATCCTCGCTCAAATTAATGGGGTAATCGTCACTTTCTCGGTCCGAATCACTCTCGCTGCTGCTGGCCATGATTGTAAACAATGTGCAGATGTGAGGTGCTCCACGACCTGTGACGTCACGCTACTTCCGGTACAAGCAAGGCTTTTTTATCAACGACCAAAAGTTGCGAACTTTATCGTCGATGTTCTCTACTAAATCCTTTCTGCAAAAATATGGCAATATTGCGAAATGATCAAGAATGACACATAGAATGGATCTGCTATCCCCGTTTAAATAAGAACATTTCATTTCAGTAGGCCTTTAAAGGGGAACTGCACTCTTTTTGGAATGTTGCCTTTCGTTCAAAATCATTACGAGGGACAAAAACACACGTCATTTTTTCTGAATACACGCAGGATGAGCTACAAGTTGTACAAGCTAAGTAATAAGCATATCCATAAAGTAGCACTATTGCTAAGTGCTAAACAAGAAATACAAACTACAGACATGATGAAACAATCGCTTACTGTCCAATGTCTGCTCTCACTGAGATGCCAACTGATGGAATGTTCATATCTTCCTGTTTAGATTAAGAATTTATCATTCTCACGCAGGTAAAAAAAAAAAAAAAAAAAAAAAAAAGGAATTAAAAAGTGACGTAAACAAGCTTCTTTTCGTGTCTGTCTTGCCATCTGAATGTCAAAGTTGACCAACTTCTTGGTTTATGGCCACAACCAGTGAGAGGCATGATTTATAACCTAGAATTCACTTTTACCGACTCAGAGGCGATGTAGCAGCTCGGTATGTCAATACTGCAGCCTCTCTCTGTGATTACGCTAAAAGTTAGTGCTTATAATAAAAAAATATCGCTAAAACTTGGTTAATATTCAGGTCATGACATGTAAATGGAGTATTGTTGGCGATTTTTGGATGTGTTTTAGAGGGCTTTTAAGGGCAGAATATTGTAAATTACTCATAACTGCTGCATTGTTAGCCACCTCGTACTTGCCCTATATTAACAATTAGAATTAATGTAAAAAATAAAAACATTTGTCTCCTTTTCTCATATAAGGAGTGTGAAGGAATTGAATGAAATTCCTCCAAAAAGTGCAGTTTCCCTTTAAACTGACAGAACAAAAGCATCCAAAACAGTGACAGCAGATTGTAAAGATAGTACTTTTGGATCATCTGTAAACGCTCTTTAATGCAATTGTACACTAGCATCTGACAACATTTATGACGTGACAGTTTACAGAGGAAAGTGCAGTCGCAGGAAGAGGATGTGCTATAAATAAGCATGAGGGTACTGAAGCCTCACCGAGTCCACAAAAGAAATCTAGCCGTGTATTTTCTTGTAACTCAAAAACAAATATATTCGAAAATGTATATTTGGATGCAGCTTTGATGAGACTTAGTCATGAGAACATGACTATTACACACTAACAGTAATATTTATGTAACATCCTGCAGCTTTATGGCCACAACGTGTGTATATGTC
Organism: Entelurus aequoreus; assembly: GCF_033978785.1. Taxonomy (NCBI): domain Eukaryota; kingdom Metazoa; phylum Chordata; class Actinopteri; order Syngnathiformes; family Syngnathidae; genus Entelurus; species Entelurus aequoreus. Next base: position 40,981,455 of record NC_084746.1, on the reverse strand, counting down.
AAATATTTTGAACTTTATTGAAAATCAGTGAATAAGTAAAAAAAAAAAAAAAAAAAAGTATAATATTTGACCAAAAAAGAAAAGGATGTGACATTTAAAGTAGCTTAGAAACAAACATTTTGCAAAATGTACTAGAAAGAATGCATCAAATAACATGTTTCCTAACAGTCGTTTGAGCTTGGGTATTTCCACTTTCTATTTTGACTTTCAACATTCCATACTGTATCAGAAAAATATGAAAACCACAATATCACATTACCTTGAAAAGTCACAGACTTCCTGTCAACTTTGTTTTGTTATTTCAAGACCATTTCAGCCCCAAATGATGTAAGCGCTAAGTAATGATAATGGGAATTAGGCCAGCTTGAGTGTCAAATATGAGCAAAGGTGTCATTTGATGTCCTGCCAAATTCCAGTCAAAGACACAACTGTCACTCCACATGTGCACTGCTCCTCTTTTTTGCTTTGCTGGCCGGGCTCCCTCAGTCATCATCCCTGTCTTGTCACTCAGGTAGACTCAGCCTGTTTGTGTATCCTTCAGTCCCATTGCTTTGCTGGCCGGACTCCCTCAGTCATCATCCTTGTCTTGTCACTCAGGTAGACTCAGCCTGTTTGTGTATCCTTCAGTCCCATTGCTTTGCTGGCCGGACTCCCTCAGTCATCATCCCTGTCTTGTCACTCAGGTAGACTCAGCCTCGCCTGCTGTGTACGTGACCAGAATAGAACGCAGCAGACATGAATAGATTAAAGGAGGGGGAAAATGTGGCCCAAAAGAGAGGGTTTGGACTGGACTGCGGTGCATGAGTGATTACATCACACATCTGTGGATTCAACTGTAAATTAAACAGCTGCCAAATAACTTATTTCATTATCTGGCTGGACAAAAAAAATCCTATTTGCAATAAAGCAGCACACATGAGCTGAGGTTCATTTCCAAAAAAAGAGTTCATCGCTAAAGTCGTTTATGTGCTGATGTCCGCGTTATTGTATGTATCTCTGTGCAAAGTTGATAGTGTAATGCTATCATGCCCTCAATGCATTCCTTCTAGTCCAAGGACGCACACATAATTGTTTAGTTGTTACTGTATATACAGGTAAGGGGTGTGTGTGTGTGTGTGTGTGTGTGTGTGTGTGTGTGTGTGTGTGTGTGTGTGTGTGTGTGTGTGTGTGTGTGTGTGTGTGTGTGTGTGTGTGTATATATATACTTATGCGCGTGTGTGTGTGTGTGTATGTATATATGTTTATATATGTGTGTATATATGTATATATACATATGTATATATGTGTATGTATATATGTGTATGTATACATATATGTGCATATGTATATATGTATGTGTGTAGGTATATGTACATATGTATATGTATATATGTGTGTGTATATTTGTATATATATATATATATATATACATATATATGTGTGTGTGTGTGTGTGTGTGTGTGTGTGTGTGTGTGTGTGTGTGTGTGTGTGTGTAAGTGTATGAATGTAAGTGTGTGTATGTACAGTATATGTATAGGTGGGTGTGTATGTACAGTATATGTATAGGTGTGCGTGTGTATGTATTAAAGTACCAATGATTGTCACACACACACTAGATGCGGTGAAATTTGTCCTCTGCATTTGACCCATCCCCTTGGGGAGCAGTGAGCAGCAGCGGCGCCGCGCCCGGGAATCATTTTGGTGATTTAACCCCCAACTCCAACCCTTGATGCTGAGTACCAAGCAGGGAGGTAATGGGTCCCATTTTTATAGTCTTTGGTATGACTCGGCTGGGATTTGAACTCCAACCTACCGATCTCAGGGCGGATATGTACAGTATATATATATATATATATATATATATATATATATATATATATATATATATATATATATGTATATGTATATATATATATATATGTGTGTATATATACATATATATATATATATATATATATATATATATATATATATATATACATATATATATATATATATATATATATATATATATATATATATATATATATATATATATATAACTCTAGTTTGATGAACATACATTGGGGGCTTTATTGCCTCATACGTCACCGAAAGGACAAGACAAAAACAAGACAGATATTGGAAATATGTCACAGTGCTCTATTGAGGAGTAGCACGGAATATTCCTTAGGTCAGGAAAAAAGACACGGAAGCATCCCTACAGGTCTAATTCACGGGTTTCCCTGCTCTTCAGGGGAGTTTATATAATATATATATATAAAGGCATCAAAACTATGAATGAACACGTGTGGAGTTATGTACTTAACAAAAAAAGGTGAAATAACTGGAAACATGTTTTAGTTTCTTCCAAATAGCCACCCTTTGCTCTGATTACTCCTTTGCACACTTTGGCATTCTCTCCATGAGCTTCAAGAGGTAGTCACCTGAAATAGTTTTCGCTTCACAGGTGTGCTTGAAGCTCAAGAGAATGCCAAGAGTGAGCAAAGCAGTAATCAGGGTGGTTATTAGGAAGAAATAGAAATATAAGAAAGTAGAATATAAAACATGTTTTCAATGTTTTCACCTTTTGTTAAGTACATAACTCCACATGTGTTCATTCATAGTTTTGATGTGAAAATCTACAATGTAAATAGTCATGAAAATAAAAAAAACACATTGACTGAAGAAAAGGTGTCCAAACTTTTGGCCTGTACTGTATATATACTGCAATAATTCAGTATTTGAAAATAAATTCAGTACAGTGCTTGATTTATTTACACTATCCTGTATTAGAGTTGTGCTCCCATCTAGTGGAAGAAAGTGGAACAACAAGTGCAAACTCCTGAGTTGCCAGTGAAAGTCAGTTCAAGGAATGTTTAAAATATAAATGTAGTTATATCACAAACACATCGTCCTCAAGGGGGTCAGTCAATAAGGTAATGACACACAACTTCAGTATTTGCAGCCAATAAAGATTACAACATGACATGAGTCATTGAAATCATGAAACCATAAATACTGTGTTGTCTGAGATCAGTTTGTACCCTCATATTTTCTTGATATGTTACCAGATTTTTAAATATATTCTAATTTAATTAGAAATGTATATATATATATATATATATATATATATATATATATATATATATATATATATATATATATATATATATATATAAATAGTGCTCGATACCGTGGTAGAGCGTAATATGTATGTGTGGGAGAGTGGGAGATTTTAAAAAATCTCCTGATGATTGAGGGAAACCCCTCATAAAACAGGCCTGTAGAGATGAAATAGTCTTGTGATTTTTCACACACACACACACACACACATATATATATATATATATATATATTTATATATATATATTTATATATATATATATATATATATATATATATATATATATATATATATATATATATATATATATATATATATATATATATATATATATGCATAAAATTAATCACAATTATGCGTTCATAACTTTTGGAATTATTCATATAGCGGAATTAAACCAACAGAGTGAAGCCTCTTGTCAGTGAGCCACTCTTTTTGTCTCTGCGGGTAGAGGCAGGTCGCAAGTTTATACACACACTTGTAAAGTAAATGTATATGGTAACGTAGAAGAAATGATTCGGATGAGCTACAAAATGTAATGTGTTGTTCCTTATCCCATTTTGGACATTTCCTAAAAGTTTCATGAAAATTTTAATGTCACCTGTAACTATTTTGACAACTAACTAGCTAACTGACCGACCAAATGAATAGACATAGACAAAAATAAAAGTATAGATAGATCGACTTACGGACAGAAACTTTAGGAGGAAATTGGATAGAGGAATGGAGAGAAAGACAAATGGGGACTGGTGGGGATCGAGGCCCATAGCCAAAGAGATTGATGGATGGATATGTTAGCATGTTGGGAGGCGGACAAATAGATAGGTTGGTGGACAGACTAGTAGGGAAATTGATTGGCGGGTAGAAAAATTAAGGGATTGCTGGAGAGACAGATGGTTGGCAGATGGAAGAACAGCCAGTTGGGTACAGAGTAATGGACAGACAGGTAAGTAAATAGGTAGACAGCCTGAGAGAGGGACAGAGACAGAGGTATGGTATGTGAACGAAGGGACTGGTAATTTGGTATAGTCCAAAGGACCGTCAGACAAAGACAGACAGGTACACTAGGTAGGTAGGAAGGTATGGCGTGGCGGATGGCCTGATGGACGGACAGCATTTTATGTCCACAGGTAGGTAGATAGACAGGTCAAAAGATAGACAAACAGACGGATGGATGTGCGTACTGGAAGGCGTAGATGTAGTGAGGGATGGACACACCGACTTAAAGTAGACATACTAATTTGGACAGTGAGACAGACTGAGTGAGGGAGGGACAGACGGGTAGGTGGACGGACAGGCATTTGGATAGGATAAGTAGATTAAGGGATGGAGAGACTGTTTGGTAAATTGACAGAAAGACTGAGGGATGTAGCGAGATAGACGGGTGGGACGGTAGGGTAGACAGACTCAGGGGGAACTGAGAAACAGGTTGGTTGGTGGATAGAGAGACATGTACAAACGTTTGTAAATAGACGGACGGGAAATCAAGCAGACAGACATATATTAGTAGGTGGGCTTGGACTGACAGTAGATGATGGACAGACAGGATGTCTTCGGACAGTCAGTAACACAGAAAGTTGGGAAGGTAGATAGACTAAGAGATATGGGACAGACGGAGTTGGTAAACCAATAGAGGGTAGATGGATGACAGACAGGTCAGTGGGTAGGCAAAAATAGGGATAGTTGGACATACAGACATGTACAACAGGAAGGTATTGGTTGTATTCAGTCACATGACTTTTGATTGGAAGTAAAGAAAGTGGTGAGCCACTAAATAACCAACATGGCTACTGTGCAGCAAACTATCCGAATGGTCTAGATCTTACCACTAAAAGCAGATACGAGCAAAAAATATAACTATGCAATGGAATCTATCCATGTACGGTATCAACAAGAAAGAGTAATCTCAAGGATTATCTGTCGGTCGCATTCCCAGACATGTCGAACTAACTGGTGCTCCAGACGTCATTCTACACCACAAAACAGATGAAAACTTGGAAAAGCATGTAAGTCTACAACTTCTTTGTGTGTGGCTCGGTCAAGGAATTTGGTATCAAGACTCTCCCGGATAAATCCTGCATCATTTTTTTCTCGGGTAAGGTTGCATTTCATGATTTAACTTCATGTCTACAGCCATGTTTGTTGCGTTGATGATGCCGCATGCGCTGTTTCGAGTATGTGTGTTTTTTCTCTGTCTTTATCAAAATATAACTATAGATGTCAACGTTGTGTATGTGCTGAAAGATTCATTTATGATTTTTTATCCAAATATAACTATAGATGTCAACATTGTGTATGAGCTGAAAGATTCATTTATGATTGTTTATCAAAATATAACTATAGATCTCAATGTTGTGTATGTGCTGAAAGGGTTAATTTATGATTGTTTATCAAAATGTAACTATTGATGTCAACATTGTGTATGTGCTGAAAGATTCATTTATGATTGTTTATCAAAATATAACTATAGATGTCAACATTGTGTATGTGCTTAAAGCTTCATTTATGATTGTTTATCAAAATATAACTATATATGTCAACATTGTGTATGTGCTGAAATATTCATTTATGATTGTTTATCAAAATATAACTATAGATGTCAACATTGTGTATGTGCTTAAAGCTTCATTTATGATTGTTTATTAATATTATATTATGTTAATTTATTATGATTGTTTATCAAAATGTAACTATCGATGTCAACATTGTGTATGTGCTGAAAGATTCATATATGATTGTTTATCAAAATATAACTATAGATGTCAACATTGTGTATGTGCTTAAAGCTTCATTTATGATTGCTGCTGTACACAAGACTGTCTTGTTTTCTTTTTGTGTCATTGGGTTGCTTGAGTCTATGTGGATCACTTTTACGACACTGGAGGGGCATTGAACGCATCATTGCATCAGCAAGCTCTGTGTTTAATTGGCGGTGTGAGTGAGTCACTTTATACACACTTTAATGTAACTTGCTATGTGCTTAAAAACTGTATTGCAACTCATTTTGTCTATTTTATTGTAGTCTAATGGCTGTTTGGCATCAAGTTCACAAGCTAACTGCTAGCTGAATGTTTGTAGCATTGGACATGTTTGTTATTGTTGTGATGCTATTTACATCATGACATTACTGGGATGTTCACATGATGTACATGTGTATACACAGCTAAGTCATGTATATTTCAACAGCCCTGTGTTTCATTGCATTGTGCTCACTTGAGTTGATTTATAATGATTGCATTTGTTTTGTATAGGAAACCACACACACAAACAACTCATGCTTGTCTTTAATAGACAGTTGAAAGTACAAATCTGGACTTGTAATATTTCTCCTGCACTCACCTGAAGGTGTAATTGCTGTCCTGACCCGAAACCCTGAAGTGATTGCTAATCCTTATTAAAGTCGTCACTACAGCTGCCTTTGGTAAAGCTTACTTCGTTTAAGTTTTTCTCGAATTTGCTTTCTTTTATTGAGATTTTACGAAACACTCGTAAATTGATTGATTGATTGATTGATTGAAAAAACGAATAATATCAAGCTAATACTAAGATGGGAAATACTAAACGTTAAAAGAGTATCAAACAAACCTTTAACAGCTAGTAACTTTCTAGCTAGTGAGATGACGGACAGGTAGTGAGAGGAAGAGACAGGTAGTGAGATGACAGACAGGTAGTGAGATGACGGACAGGTAGTGAGATGACGGACAGGTAGTGAGAGGAAGAGACAGGTAGTGAGATGACGGACAGGTAGTGAGATGACGGACAGGTAGTGAGAGGACGGACAGGTAGTGAGAGGACGGACAGGTAGTGAGAGGAAGAGACAGGTAGTGAGAGGAAGAGACAGGTAGTGAGAGGACGGACAGGTAGTGAGAGGAAGAGACAGGTAGTGAGAGGAAGAGACAGGTAGTGAGAGGAAGAGACAGGTAGTGAGAGGAAGAGACAGGTAATGAGAGGAAGAGACAGGTAGTGAGACGAAGAGACAGGTAGTGAGAGGACAGACAGGTAGTGAGAGGAAGAGACAGGTAGTGAGAGGAAGAGACAGGTAGTGAGATGAAGAGACAGGTAGTGAGAGGAAGAGCCAGGTAGTGAGAGAACAGACAGGTAGTGAGAGGAAGAGACAGGTAGTGAGAGGAAGAGACAGGTAGTGAGATGACAGACAGGTAGTGAGAGGAAGAGACAGGTAGTGAGAGGAAGAGACAGGTAGTGAGATGAAAATACGGGTAGTGAGATGACAGACAGGTAGTGAGATGAAGAGACAGGTAGTGAGATGAAGAGACAGGTAGTGGGATGACAGACAGGTAGTGAGAGGAAGGGACAGGTAGTGAGAGGAAGAGACAGGTAGTGAGATGAAGAGACGGGTAGTGAGATGACAGACGGGTAGTGAGATGACAGACGGGTAGTGAGATGAAGAGACAGGTAGTGGGATGACAGACAGGTAGTGAGACGACAGACAGTAGTGAGATGACAGACAGTTAGTGAGAGGAAGTCAAGTAGCTCAACAGGACAAACACAAGACACATGTTGCCTTGAAGAGTTTCCTTCCGCAAATAAAATCTTCCACACACACACACACACACACACACACACACACACACACACACACACACACACACACACACACACACACACACACACACACACACACACACACACACACACACACACACACACACAACAACCCCCCATGTTTGTGCATGTAAACAGACACACAACAACCCTACATGATTGTGCATGTAAACAGACACACAACAACCCTACATGATTGTGCATGTAAACAGACACACAACAGCCCTACATGATTGTGCATGTAAACAGACACACAACAGCCCTACATGATTGTGCTTGAAACACACAACAACCCTCCATGATTGTGCATGTAAACAGACACACAACAACCCTCCATGATTGTGCATGTAAACAGACACACAACAACCCTCCATGATTGTGCATGTAAACAGACACACAACAACCCTCCATGATTGTGCATGTAAACAGACACACAACAACCCTACATGATTGTGCATGTAAACAGACCCACAACAACCCTACATGATTGTGCATGTAAACAGACACACAACAACCCTCCATGATTGTGCATGTAAACAGACACAAAACAACCCTACATGATTGTGCATGCAAACAGACACACAACAAGAAGGTTACTACATGACTGTGCATGTAAACAGACACACAGCAAGAAGGTTACATGATTGTGCATGTAAACAGACACACAACAAGAAGGTTACTACATGATTGTGCATGTAAACAGACACACAGCAAGAAGGTTACTACATGATTGTGCATGTAAACAGACACACAGCAAGAAGGTTACTACATGATTGTGCATGTAAACAGACACACAACAACCCTACATGATTGTGCATGTAAACAGACACACAGCAAGAAGGTTACTACATGATTGTGCATGTAAACAGACCGACAACAAGAAGGTTACTACATGATTGTGCATGTAAACAGACACACAACAACCCTACATGATTGTGCATGTAAACAGACACACAGCAAGAAGGTTACTACATGATTGTGCATGTAAACAGACCGACAACAAGAAGGTTACTACATGATTGTGCATGTAAACAGACACACAACAACCCTACATGATTTTGCATGTAAACAGACACACAACAACCCTACATGATTGTGCATGTAAACAGACACACAACAACCCTACATGATTGTGCATGTAAACAGACACACAACAACCCTACATGATTGTGCATGTAAACAGACACACAACAACCCTACATGATTGTGCATGTAAACAGACACACAACAACCCTCCATGATTGTGCATGTAAACAGACACACAACAACCCAATATGATTGTGCATGTAAACAGACACACAACAACCCTACCTGATTGTGCATGTAAACAGACACACAACAACCCTACATGATTGTGCATGTAAACACACAACAACCCTACATGATTGTGCATGTAAACACACAACAACCCTACATGATTGAGCATGTAAACAGACACACAACAACCCTACATGATTGTGCATGTAAACAGACACACAACAATCCTACATGATTGTGCATGTAAACACACAACAACCCTACATGATTGTGCATGTAAACAGACACACAACAACCCTACATGATTTTGCATGTAAACAGACACACAACAAGAAGGTTACTACATGATTGTGCATGTAAACAAACAGACAGACAACAAGAAGGTTATAATAAATAAATGATAAATGGGTTATACTTGTATAGCGCTTTTCTACCTTCAAGGTACTCAAAGCGCTTTGACACTATTTCCACATTCACCCATTCACACACACATTCACACACTGATGGCGGGAGCTGCCATGCAAGGCGCTAACCAGCAGCCATCAGGAGCAAGGGTGAAGTGTCTTGCCCAAGGACACAACGGACGTGACTAGGATGGTAGAAGGTGGGGATTGAACCCCAGTAACCAGCAACCCTCCGATTGCTGGCACAGCCACTCTACCAACTTCGCCACGCCGCCCCCATGATTGTGCATGTAAACAGACACACAACAAGAAGGTTACTACATGATTGTGCATGTAAACAGACACACAACAAGAAGGTTACTGCATGATTGTGCATGTAAACAGACACACAAGAAAGTTACTGCATGATAGTGCATGTAAACAGACACACAACAAGAAGGTTACTGCATGATTGTGCATGTAAACAGACACACAACAAGACGGTTACTACATGATTGTGCATGTAAACAGACACACAAGACGGTTACTGCATGATTGTGCATGTAAACAGACACACAACAAGAAGGTTACTGCATGATTGTGCATGTAAACAGACACACAACAAGAAAGTTACTGCATGATTGTGCATGTAAACAGACACACAAGACGGTTACTGCATGATTGTGCATGTAAACAGACACACAACAAGAAGGTTACTGCATGATTGTGCATGTAAACAGACACACAACAAGACGGTTACTACATGATTGTGCATGTAAACAGACACACAAGACGGTTACTGCATGATTGTGCATGTAAACAGACACACAACAAGAAGGTTACTGCATGATTGTGCATGTAAACAGACACACAACAAGACGGTTACTACATGATTGTGCATGTAAACAGACACACAAGACGGTTACTGCATGATTGTGCATGTAAACAGACACACAACAAGAAGGTTACTGCATGATTGTGCATGTAAACAGACACACAACAAGAAAGTTACTGCATGATTGTGCATGTAAACAGACACACAACAAGAAGGTTACTACATGATTGTGCATGTAAACAGACACACAACAAGAAGGTTACTGCATGATTGTGCATGTAAACAGACACACAACATGACGGTTACTACATGATTGTGCATGTAAACAGACACACAACAAGACGGTTACTACACGATTGTGCATGTAAACAGACACACAACAAGAAGGTTACTACATGATTGTGCATGTAAACAGACACACAACAAGAAGGTTACTACATGATTGTGCATGTAAACAGACACACAACAAGACGGTTACTACATGATTGTGCATGTAAACAGATACACAACAAGAAGGTTACTACATGATTGTGCATGTAAACAGACACACAACAAGACGGTTACTGCATGATTGTGCATGTAAACAGACACACAACAAGACGGTTACTACATGATTGTGCATGTAAACAGACACACAACAAGAAGGTTACTACATGATTGTGCATGTAAACAGACACACAACAAGAAGGTTACTACATGATTGTGCATGTAAACAGACACACAACAAGAAGGTTACTACATGATTGTGCATGTAAACAGACACAACAAGAAGGTTACTGCATGATTGTGCATGTAAACAGACACACAACAAGACGGTTACTGCATGATTGTGCATGTAAACAGACACACAACAAGACGGTTACTGCATGATTGTGCATGTAAACAGACACACAACAAGACGGTTACTACATGATTGTGCATGTAAACAGACACACAAGACGGTTACTGCATGATTGTGCATGTAAACAGACACACAACAAGAAGGTTACTGCATGATTGTGCATGTAAACAGACACACAACAAGACGGTTACTACATGATTGTGCATGTAAACAGACACACAACAAGAAAGTTACTGCATGATTGTGCATGTAAACAGACACACAACAAGAAGGTTACTACATGATTGTGCATGTAAACAGACACACATCAAGAAGGTTACTACATGATTGTGCATGTAAACAGACACACAACAAGAAGGTTACTACATGATTGTGCATGTAAACAGACACACATCAAGAAGGTTACTACATGATTGTGCATGTAAACAGACACACAACAAGCTCAATGGAAACATGACAACTTGGCATTGTGTGCGTGACAAAGAAATGTTGCAGACAGAGGCCATGAAAGAGCAGCCAGAGAAAAGACGACAAGTGAGAGCCAGACAGATATTAGGCGCTGTGTTTTGACGGGCCTCTTCCACATGGGCCACCCTCCTGCATCCCCCCTCCCTGGGAAAAGAGGGACAACAAATTAGCCAGAGTGAAGTTCCCATGCACCCCTCTTGCCCCTTCCCCTTTCAGCCAGCCAGGAAGCAGCCATTGTGCCAGCACCTGTCTCTGAGGAAACTGCTCAAAGTGATGGCTTTGTTAGCCGACGCCATGGCAACCAGGAGAAAAGAGCGGGGGGTTTTGACAATGAAGTCGCATGGCTTTGGCTCAGCTCTATAGGAGGATGTGGTGACTTGCTGTGTGTACATGTTGTGGGTGCTTTGTGAGCCTCTTTCAAGAAGAGCAAGGCCATGGCCACACAAACATCTTCATGTCCATCTTCACTTTTCAAATGGCACACTTTGGAAACACTTTTTGCTTCTTTTTCTGCATTGACCTTATCAAAACAACATTCTATTTCATTGTTGGTGGTGCCATTGGATACATTGTTCTTGTCAGAAGACTTGGGATACAACATACTTTCTACTTTTACTTTCTGTGAAGAGGAAATCATTTACGTTAGCTTGATCTTCTTTTCCATCGCCAGTGAGGGGCAAGCTGCTTGGAAAATGTAGTTACTTTCCATTAAATGTAACTAAGCTATAAGTTACTCTCCACTGAATGTAACTAAGCTATAAGATACTCTCCATTGAATGTAACTAAGCTATAAGTTACTCTCCACTGAATGTAACTAAGCTACAAGTTACTCTCCATTGAATGTAACTAAGCTATAAGTTACTCTCCATTGAATGTAACTAAGCTATAAGTTACTCTCCATTGAATGTAACTAAGCTCCAAGTTACTCTCCATTGAATATAACTAAGCTACAAGTTACTCTCCATTGAATGTAACTAAGCTGCAAGTTACTCTCCATTGAATGTAACTAAGCTACAAGTTACTCTCCATTGAATGTAGCTGAGCTACAAGTGACTCTCCATTGAATGTAGCTGAGCTACAAGTTACTCTCCATTGAATGTAACTAAGCTCCAAGTTACTCTCCTTTGAATGTAACTAAGCTACAAGTTACTCTCCATTGAATGTAACTAAGCTACAAGTTACTCTCCATTGAATGTAACTAAGCTACAAGTGACTCTCCATTGAATGTAACTAAGCTACAAGTGACTCTCCATTGAATGTAACTAAGCTACAAGTGACTCTCCACTGAATGTAACTAAGCTACAAGTTACTCTCCATTGAATGTAACTAAGCTCCAAGTTACTCTCCTTTGAATGTAACTAAGCTACAAGTTACTCTCCATTGAATGTAACTAAGCTACAAGTTACTCTCCATTGAATGTAACTAAGCTACAAGTGACTCTCCATTGAATGTAACTAAGCTACAAGTGACTCTCCATTGAATGTAACTAAGCTACAAGTTACTCTCCATTGAATGTAACTAAGCTATAAGTTACTCTCCACTGAATGTAACTAAGCTACAAGTTACTCTCCATTGAATGTAACTAAGCTCCAAGTTTCTCTCCATTGAATGTAACTAAGCTCGAAGTTACTCTCCATTGAATATAACTAAGCTCCAAGTTACTCTCCATTGAATGTAACTAAGCTACAAGTTACTCTCCATTGAATGTAACTAAGCTACAAGTGACTCTCCATTGAATGTAACTAAGCTACAAGTGACTCTCCATTGAATGTAGCTGAGCTACAAGTTACTCTCCATTGAATGTAACTAAGCTACAAGTTACTCTCCATTGAATGTAACTAAGCTACAAGTTACTCTCCATTGAATGTAACTAAGCTACAAGTTACTCTCCATTGAATGTAACTAAGCTACAAGTTACTCTCCATTGAATGTAACTAAGCTACAAGTTACTCTCCATTGAATGTAACTAAGCTACAAGTTACTCTCCATTGAATGTAACTAAGCTACAAGTGACTCTCCATTGAATGTAGCTGAGGTACAAGTTACTCTCCATTGAATGTAACTAAGCTACAAGTTACTCTCCATTGAATGTAGCTAAGCTACAAGTTACTCTCCATTGAATTTAATTAAGCTACAGGGGAAGCTATGCCGGGAGAATTGTAGCAAGCTACACTACAATCTACATGAATTGATTTACGTGGACCCCTACTTAAACAAGTTGAAAAACTTATTCGGGTGTTACCATTTAGTGGTCAATTGTACGGAATATGTACTTCACTGTGCGATCTAGTAATAAAAGTTTCAATCAATCAATCAATATAAGCTATCTACCTACTCAGTGGCCTAGTGGTTAGAGTGTCCGCCCTGAGATCGGTAGGTCGTGAGTTCAAACCCCAGCCGAGTCAAACCAAAGACTATAAAAATTGTCCAGTCGTTGTTAAAAGTCCCATTTATTTTGATTTGATTTTTTTCAGGGTTGAATGAGTAGTCTTCTTCTACTCACCCACTGCTGCTTCACTGTGACACATATGTCTCACTGTTGCCCCCTGTGGGGTGGTGGCAGTACTGCACACATAATCAACCCTAGTTTAAAGGCCTACTGAAATGAGATTTTCTTATTTAAACGGGGATAGCAGATCCATTCTATGTGTCATACTTGATAATTTCGCGATATTGCCATATTTTTGCTGAAAGGATTTAGTAGAGAACATCTACGATAAAGTTTGCAACTTTTGGTTGCTGATAAAAAAAGCCTTGCCTGTACCGGAAGTAGCGTGACGTCACAGGTTGTGGAGCTCCTCACATCTGCACATTGTTTACAATCATGGCCACAAGCAGCGAGAGCGATTCGGACCGAGAAAGCGACGATTTCCCCATTCATTTGAGCGAGGATGAAAGATTCGTGGATGAGGAAAGTGGGAGTGAAGGACTAGAGGGGAGTGGAAGCGATTCAGATAGGGAAGATGCTGTGAGAGGTGGGTGGGACCTGATATTCAGCCGGGAATGACTAAAACAGTAAATAAACACAAGACATATATATACTCTATTAGCCACAACACAACCAGGCTTATATTTAATATGCCACAAATTAATCCCGCAAAACAAACACCTCCCCCCTCCCGTCCATACAACCCACCAATACAACTCAAACACCCGCAAAACACACTCACTCCCACAGCCCAAAGTACCGTTCACCTCCGCAAAGTTCATACAGCACATATATTCCCCCAAAGTTACGTACGTGACATGCACATAGCGGCACGCACGTACGGGCAAGCGATCAAATGTTTGGAAGCCGCAGCTGCGTACTCACGGTAGCGCATATCCAAATCAAAGTCCTCCTGGTAAGAGTCTCTGTTGTCCCATCTCCACAAGCATGCATATCCAACTCAAAGTCCTCTTGGTAAGAGTCTCTGTTGTCCCAGGCCAATGGTAAAGCTTGACTGTCATCGTTCGGGAATGTAAACAATGAAACACCGGCTACGTGTTTGTATTGCTGCAGCCGGCTGCTAATACACCGCTTCCCACCTACAGCTTTCTTCTTTGCTATCTCCATTGTTCATTAAACAAATTGCAAAAGATTCACCAACACAGATGTCCAGAATACTGTGGAATTTTGCGATGAAAACAGACGACTTAATAGCTGGCCACAATGGTGTCCCAAAATGTCCGCTACAATCCGTGACGTCACGCGCAAATGTCATCATACCGAGACGTTTTCAGCAGGATATTTCGCAGGAAATTTAAAATTGCAATTTACTAATCTTATCGGCCGTATTGGCATGTGTTGCAATGTTAAGACTTCATCATTGATATATAAACCATCAGACTGCGTGGTCGGTAGTAGTGGGTTTCAGTAGGCCTTAATGGTTTCATCAAGACTATTTGGGTGATGTTTGGCCAGTTGAAAAAACCTGCTCTAAAGGCATACATTAGTCTAAATATGGCCAAGGACACATTATTGAGCAAGTCATCTTCATCACTAAAGGAAAAAATATAATTTGCAGGAAAGAATTCCTCTGACATTTTCAAGTATGTTTCTTTTTTTTTGAGTGGTCAGCTTGAAGCGTCCCTCTGTCTCTGACTCCCTAGTGGTCATGTGACATGAGTGCTGTTATAATTTTGCTTCCTAGTTTCGATGACCCGCCTTATTTTGCCTCTGATTGGCCAGTCCGTGATGTTTGGCCCTAACCTTAGCCAATTGTGACTCATCATAGGAACATCAAGCAATCATCATGGATGTTCTCCGTATGTATGCATGTTCTCATTCATCCAGCTCATTGGATTTTATACTGATTTTCTTTTGGCCCGGATTCACAGTCCATTTTCTCTCTTTGTAGCTTTGATGTAAGCTACCTCGCTACATGGCTCTAAAAGTAGCTAAGCTACAGGAATCACTACTCGTTAAAGTAGCTAAACTACTAAAATGCAGTTAAGCTACGTAGCTTAGCTACATGTAGCTTGCTACTGCCATCACTGCCGATTGCTACCTTTTATTTTATATCATCTGGGGGCCATTTATGGCCCGCAACAAATTATTAACGGCCCGCCACACGTTTCAAAAATCCTATCACAAAAAACACATAAAAAGTGGAATGCAAGAGCAAGTTGGTGTAAATTAACAGAAAAAGTTAAAATGTTGACACTAAAAACTACTCAGTGTATTTTTTTCCAAGCCGATACAGATAACTTTTTGCTTCTCAAGAACATTACCGATAACCCAAAGGTGTTAAACTCAAATCCTGTGGCCCAAATCTGGACCGCCACATCATTTCATGTCGTCCTGCGTGCGTTATTTTACGTGGTCCGCCGCATCATTTTATGTTGCACATTTTATGTTGCACATTTTATGTCATATCCCACATTATTTTATGTGGCCCGCCTCATCATTTTATATCTTTTGCCGCATTCATTTATGTGGCTTGCCACATAATTTTACATCTTTTTCCGCTTCATTTATGTGGCCTACAACACCATTTTACATCTTTTGCCACATTCATTGATGTGGCCCGCCACATCATTTTATGTGATATGCCACTTTATTTTATGTGGCCCACCACTGCATTTTATGTGATAGGCCACATCATTTTATCTCATATGCCCAATATTATTTATATATAATTTTTTGTGGCTCGCAGCATGATTTTATGTCATATGCCACATAAATTTATATGGCCGCCACATCATTTTATGTCATATGCTGGATTATTTTATGTGGCTCGCAGCATCATTTAATGTCATATGCCCAATATTTTATGTGGCCCGCCACATAATTTTATGTAATATGCCACATCAATTATGTGGCCCGCCACATCATTTTATGTGATATGCCTAATTATTTTAAGTGGCTCGCAGCATCATTTTATGTCATATGCCACATCAATTTATATGGCTTGCCACATCATTTTATGTGATATGCCTAATTATTTTAAGTGGCTCGCAGCATCATTTTATGTCATGTGCCACATCAATTTATATGGCTTGCCACATCATATGTGATATGCCTAATTATTTTAAATGGCTCGCAGCATCATTTTATGTCATATGCCACATCAATTTATATGGCTTGCCACATCATTTTATGTGATATGCCTCATATTTTAAGTGGCTCGCGGCATCATTTTATGTCATGTGCCACATCAATTTATGTGGCCCTTCATGTCATTTTATATGCTATGCCATTTTAATTTGTATGGCCAGCCACATCATTTTATGTCATATGCCTGAATATTTTATGTGGCCCGCCACATCATTTTATGTGATATGCCACATCAATTTATATGGCTTGCCACATCATTTTATGTGATATGCCTAATTATTTTAAATTGCTCGTAGCATCATTTTATGTCATGTGCCATTTCAATTTATGTGGCCCTTCATGTCATTTTATGTGATATGCCACATCAATTTATATGGCCCACCACATCATTTTATGTGATATGCCACATTATTTTATGTGGCTCGCAGCATCATTTTATGTCATATGCCACATTAAATTTACATGGCTTGCCACATCATTTTATGTGATATGCCTGATTATTTTATGTGGCTCACAGCATCATTTTATGTCATGTTTATGTGGCCCACCACATCATTTTATGTGATATGCCACATTATTTTACGTAGCTCGCAGCATCATTTTATGTCATATGCCACATTAAATTTACATGGCTTGCCACATCATTTTATGTGATGTGCCTGAATATTTTATGTGGCTCGCAGCATGATTTTATGTCATATGCCACATCACTTTATGTTGCCCGCCACATCATTTTATGTCATATGCCGGATTATTTTATGTGGATCGCAGCATGATTTTATGTCATATGCCACATCAATTTATGTGGCCCGCCACATAATTTTATGTGATGTGCCTGAATATTTTATGTGGCTCGCAGCATCATTTTATGTCATATGCCACATCAATTTTTTTGGCCCGCCACATCATTTTATGTCATATGATGGATTATTTTACGTGGCTCGCAGCATCATTTAATGCAGTGGTTCTCAAACTTTTTTTGTCATCCCCCACTTTGGACAAGGGGGAGTTTTCAAGCCCCACCTGCCCCCATCGCCCCAACAGAACGCTAATGCCAAGCTTAACATTTTCAAATTTATCGAACGTCAAGTAACATCAAGTTTTATACATTCAAACTCAATAACATAAAATAAAATCAAGTTCAATAATAAATAAAATAACTGTGCAGCTGTGGTATAACTTGCATCAAGTTCAATATCAAATAAAATAACTTGCATCAATTCAATAATAAATAAAACAAAAGTGTTATAACTTGCATCAAGTTCAATAATAAATCAAAAAAAGTGTTATAACTTGCATCAAGTTCAATAATAAATCAAATAAAAGTGTTATAACTTGCATCAAGTTCAATAATAAATCAAATAACTTGCATCAAGTTCAACAATAAATAAAACAAAAGTGTTATAACTTGCATCAAGTTCAATAATAAATAAAACAAAAGTGTTATAACTTGCATCAAGTTCAATAATAAATCAAAAAAAGTGTTATAACTTGCATCAAGTTCAATAATAAATCAAATAAAAGTGTTATAACTCGCATCAAGTTCAATAATAAATAAAACAAAAGTGTTATAACTTGCATCAAGTTAAATAATAAATCAAAAAAAGTGTTATAACTTGCATCAAGTTCAATAATAAATCAAATAAAAGTGTTATAACTTGCATCAAGTTCAATAATAAATCAAATAACTTGCATCAAGTTCAATAATAAATGAAAATAAAAGTGCCACTTTGCAATCTTTGCCAAAAAAAGGAGGACAGGGCAAGTGAACATGAGTTTTACAGTACTCCAGCATTAGTGGCTGCAATGAGCCTGTTTTGCACTGCACAGCTTTTCAAATCGGGGTTGCAGGCTTGACACTGCCACTGTTAAAACCTCATTGAATTCAGGGCTGAGCTGCCTTGACGCGAGTGTTTCCCGGTGAATGACACATTGTGTCCAATGCGCATTTGGCGCAACCCTCTTTATTAGAGCCTGCAGCCCGTTTCTTGACTTTGCCATGCGCGCCATCAGAGCAAAAGCCCACACAGTTTTCCCATTTAAGGTCGTGTTCTTTGAGGAAACTGTCCATTATCTTGAACAGCTCATCAGCAGTGGCTCTATTTTTTATGTATTTGCAAAACAGCAAATCCTCGCACAGTGACTCGCCATTCACAAAGCTTCCGCTTAGCCCCGCCCCCATTAGTTACTGTTGCTGTCTGTCAAACTTTCGCTCCTACCTAGAAATGTAAAGCATTCAGGAAAAATAAGTAATTTACATTTATCTATATAGCGGATTTCACAGACAGAATCACAAAGTGATTTACAGTGTGTATAGAAAATGAAAGCATAGTAAAAAAAAAAATCAAAGAATATAATAATAAAAAAATTAAAAAAATCAAAGTGAAATTTCCTCCCGTTCCTCGCGCCCCACCTGTCATGTCTCTATTCCCCACCAGTGGGGCGCGCCCCACACTTTGAGAAACGCTGATTTAATGTCATATGCCCAGTATTTTATGTGGCCCACCACATCATTTTATGTCATATGCCGGATTATTTTATGTGGCTTGCAGCATGATTTTATGTTGTATGCCATATTATTCTGAAGTGGCATATCACATTTAATTATGTGGCCTGCAAAAAAATCTGGCAATAATAAAGCACTTTTTAAATAAATGCATGTATTATTCTTTCAATTTTGAGAGAAACATGTACTGCATATGTTGTTCTCTTGAATATTATATGATACTCTGTTAGTAAAACTCTAATAATACAATATTTCATATGTTGTCTGTGGCCCTCTGAGGGCAGCCATCATTGCCCTTCAATACAAAGGAGTTTAACACAACTTGTTTATTTGTTTTAAATGTACTTTATGTCTCTGCAGGTCCATACAACACCATCACTGTGAAGCTGGCGTTTGACCTGCTGAAGTTCAAGGTGACTTTATTTGTACCCCAAGTTTGATGATGTTATTTTTCCCTTTTTGTGGAACATTTTGTGCAAATAGCACGCAAAATGTCTTCCTCTGAAAGAGTGAAGACGTCCCAAACTGGATAAGAAGTTATCTAACGAACAGGAAACAATACGTGAAGCTAGGCGAACACACGTCTACAACGCTAAATACATCCTGTGGTGTACCTCAGGGATCAATACTAGGACCTAAATTATTCAATCTCTATATAAATGACATTTGTAAAGTTACAAAAGATTTAAAGTTAGTACTATTTGCGGATGATACAACGGCGTTTTGTT
This sequence comes from Entelurus aequoreus, assembly GCF_033978785.1. Taxonomy (NCBI): domain Eukaryota; kingdom Metazoa; phylum Chordata; class Actinopteri; order Syngnathiformes; family Syngnathidae; genus Entelurus; species Entelurus aequoreus. The sequence goes on along the minus strand of NC_084746.1, from coordinate 40,961,250 downwards.
CAGGAGAGAACACACAGAAGATAACACAAATAATAACAGAAGAAATTAACAAATTAAAAAGATGGTTTGACAAAAACAGACTATCGTTGAACCTCAGTAAAACTAAAATAATGCTATTTGGTAACAGTAGAAGAGAAACTCAAACACAAATACAAATAGACGGAAAAGAAATTGAAAGAGTAAATGAAACCAAATTTCTAGGTATAATGATTAAATAAATAAATGATAAATGGGTTATACTTGTATAGCGCTTTTCTACCTTCAAGGTACTCAAAGCACTTCGACAGTATTTCCACATTCACCCATTCACACACACATCCACACACTGATGGCGGGAGCTGCCATGCAAGGCGCTAACCAGCAGCCATCAGGAGCAAGGGTGAAGTGTCTTTCCCAAGGACACAACGGACGTGACTAGGATAGTAGAAGGTGGGGATTGAACCCCAGTAACCAGCAACACTCCGATTGCTGGCACAGCCACTCTACCAACTTCGCCACGCCGTCGATTGATGATAAATTGAACTGGAAATCTCACGTAAAAAATATACAACATAAAGTAGCAAGAAACACGTCAATAATGAATAAAGCAAAACATGTTCTAGACCAAAAATCACTTCATATTCTCTACTGCTCACTAGTGTTACCATATCTGAAATATGCAGAAATATGGGGAAATAATTACAAAAGTACACTTCATTCATTAACGGTGTTACAAAAAAAGATCAGTTAGAATAATACATCATGTTGGATATAGAGAACATACAAATCCTTTATTTATTGAATCAAAGATACTGAAATTCCACGACATAGTGAATTTGCAAACAGCTAAAATTATACACAAAGCAAACTATAACCTGCTACCCAAGAATATACAACAATTCTTCTCAAAAAAAGAGGAGAAATATAATCTTGGAGAAAAATGTAATTTAAAACATTTGTATGCACGTACAACACTTGAGACCTTCAGTATATCAGTATGTGGAATTCAATTATGGAATGGATTAAGCAAAGCAATCAAACAATGTACTAATATGATCCACTTCAAGAAACTCTTCAAACATAAAGTGTTTACAAAGTACAAAGAAGAAGAACCATGATAAACATTCTGAATTTATTTAATTCATCCATTCTTTCACTCTCAAAATAATCTTACTTATCTCGTCATATGAAATGTAACTTACTTCACCAATTATTATTTATCTATTTATTTTTATTGTGATTACTTATGGAGTACATTGTGAATAAATTGAGCACAGGAAGTGAACAAAAAAGTTTAGCAACTGTTATGTAAAAGAAAAGGGGTAGGATTAAATAAGCTCTGCTTCTTCCTACTCCTTTTCGAACATGTTGAAAAGAGAAACTGGAAATTGTGATGTATCATGTTGTATGCTTGCATGTTCGAAATAAACTCAAACTCAACTCAACTCAAACAATCGACGTCATGTTTGTTTACAACAAGTTTACCACAGGAGTAATAGAAAAGGAGCACTTGATTTGCTTACCCTAACCCACCTACAGCACAGTATAGTTAATTTGCCTCATTTGGAATATTTGAGTTGAGATAGGCTCCAGCACCCCCCGCGACCCCGAACGGGACAAGCGGTAGAAAATGGGATGGATGGATAGTTTTTTAAAAATCTGTTATCGGATCTATTTTTTAGTGTTAGTGCTAATATGACACGATATGCCTGATATTTATCATGCACCCTTGCTAGCAAGACAAAGCATGGTGTTTTTTCTTTATAAAAATCTATATATCGTATTGGTGTTATGTACTGAGAAGGGAAGGAGGCGACAACCCAGGCAGAACTGCGGTTTACAAGGTTTATTTAAACCTTTGATGAGTACGTGGGGTGTGTATGCTACTCTAAGTGAATGGATGTCGACGATGTGTGGAATTAATTGTGTAAGTGTTACCAGGGGTTGTTGTCTGTGAGTGTTGGATGTATCCTTCGTCAAATCAAGGGGACAAGGCGAAGAGGCAGTCCGTGAACAGGCAAGGGGTCGAAGGTAGGAGCGAGGCAACGTAGTCCGTGTCCGAGAAGGGGTCGAGGATCGAGGAAGGCAGTCAGAGATCCGGATGGATTTCGAGAGGCAAAACGCGGTCACGGATGACGGGGAAGACACTGCGGAAGACACAGGGGACATGAGCGAGGGAGACACGGAGAAAACACAGAAAAGGCGAGCAAAGCACAAGGGAGGGAATGCCAGACGTCATGCTTACGGGGAAGACTAGCGACGTTCTGGCAAAGGTTCCTCGGGTCCGCTGGTCTTTATGCCGCTCCCTCTCATCAGGTCCAGGTGCGCTGATTAGTGATTGTCTGCAGGCTTGTTGTGTGGACGTGCTGCGCTCAGCGCGAGCAGGGGCATGTCTGAGCGCGCTGCCAGCAGAGGTGCCGGCAGCTGCCGAGGAAACGCGGATTCGAGCCCGAGCCGTGACAATTGGCTTTGAAAAGTGAATATATGGAAATGGCCATAGGGCCACCTTCTATGGGAAAAATTTGGACACTTCAGATTTGCATCCTCATTGTATGTATTTATTATGTATTGATTACTTGTTTGCAACGACGCATTCATTTGTCACTTCTTTCAGCGGCCACGGTCACATGACCTTGTTTCGCCAATCCAGCGTAAGCACTTTAACGTTGGACTCCATTTCACCAATCAACCAGAGGTGACCTCACTCAAACTATGCACACTGTAAAAAAAAATGACATGACATCAGACAATGTTTACTTAGAAACTAAGAAAAGTAACTTTTAAACCATGCGCTGTCATCTGTGTCAGTAGAAATGTTTACTTTCACCCTTCAAGGATTCCACTTCCATCTATATAAAACATGTTGCGTTAAGTTGTATATGTTTTTTTTTTTATGTTTTAGCTGCGCATATGCTAACATTAGCCCACTTATAAGGTCATAGGTGAATGTAAAACATGCTACTACTATGGACACAGTAGTGTCATTAAAAATAGCTACTAAATAAAGCAGAAGTTACTCACCAGCTACTTAGTACTTAAGTCGTTTTTAACTAAATACTGACTCAGTGGCCTAGTGTTTAGAGCAGGGTTCCCCAAACTACGGCCCGCGGGCCGGATCCGGCCCCCCAGCATCCAAAATCCGGCTCACGGGAAGTCCCAAGTTAAAAAAAAGTGTTTAAATTTTTAAATTTTTATTTATTTATTTATTTTTAATTTTTTAAAATTTTATCTTTCCTTTCTAATCCATTTTATACCGCTTGTTACTCTCGGTGTCTCCTAGCCGCTCAGGCAAATCATATTGTCTAAAAATGAATTTTCCCATCGATAACGTGACAATGTTAAATGTTGATGAACATCAATGTTGATTGATGTTAAATGACAAAACGGATTAACTCGCTGGAATATAAAGACAATGTATATATATATATATATATATATATATATATATATATATATATATATATATTTATATATATATATATATACAGCCCGGCCCCCGGAATTTTTTTTTAACCCAATGTGGCCCCCGACTCAAAAAGTTTGGGGACCCCTGGTTTAGAGTGTCCGTCCTGAGATCGGTAAGTTGTGAGTTCAAACCAAAGACTATAAAAATGGGACTCATTACCTCCCTGCTTGGCACTCAGTACCAAGGGTTGGAATTGGGGGTTAAATCACCAAAATGATTCCCGGGCGTGGCCACCGCTGCTGCTCACTGCTCCCCTCACATCAAAGGGGGCAATCAAGGGGATGGGTTAAATGCAGAGGACAAATTTCACCACACCTAGTGTGTGTGTGACAATCATTGGTACTTTAACTTTAACTCATACTCAAGTATACATTTGGAGGACTACTTTTGACCTAAGTCCTATTGGTACACAATGAGTACAATGGACCCACCTCTGCTGACATCACTGGACCCCTCACCCTTTCAAAAGAAGCAAATGCTCCATATATGATCCACTCAGTTTGAGGAGGACATGGCTCTTTTAGCTTCATGTTCCACCTCCGCCATAAAGCCAGGGTTGTCATCTCCATGCTCCAGCAGGTGGTGCTCTTTCATTGCTTCTAGAACACTATTGCTACCCACCAGTTTTTTTTTCCAAAAAAGGCCCTACTGTTGAAGATTAAAATACTTTTTTAACAAAGGGGTTAAGGCATCATTCATTTTCCAGCGTGATTATAGGTGGCACAAAACCTTTGATGAGCTTTTCGTGGAAACAATTCCTTGACTTCTAAAGTATTTCATTTCCCCTCACATGGAGGAAAAGCCTCTTTTCATCTTGTTCTTCATGATTGGACGTGTGGGCACGTTTGAAGGTGTCTTCTACTCAGCCGCAGGACCTGCTGTTTAACACCAGTAATTATAACAAAAGTATATTTACAAGCCTTTTCAAAAATAACATCATATTTTGGTCCGTTATGGTTCCTGACCATATAATGAGGGATGGGCATTTTCACTTTATCCTTTGAGATTTGGATCACATTGAATCAGTATGATGCCAACCCTCTGAGCAGCATTAGCCTGCTTACTAGCACACTGGCATAGCAACAACAACAACGTTGACCTAAAGATTGGAAGCAGTATCTCGTTTCGTTTGGTCTTGAATGAACATGTTTGCGAAGATCATGTGGGAAGGTCAAACACTGCACACAAGCCATTATTCCGCAGACATAGAATCTTTTGCATTGGTGACTCAGTCTCTGTGCTTTTTGAATTGACTACAACTACACATGAACCCACCATGAGGCCAAAGAAAGTTGCAAATGCCAGAGCTTTGACAAGGGAGGTGAGAAACAAACACTATTGAGTTTGAGTTTATTTAGAACATGCATGCATACAACATGATACATCACACATGCATACAATTACAACATGATACATCACACATGCATGCATACAACATGGTACATCACACATGCAAACAATTACAACATGATACATCACACATGCATGCATACAACATGATACATCACACATGCATACAATTACAACATGATACATCACACATGCATACAATTACAACATGATCCATCACACATGCATGCATACAACATGATACATCACACATGCATGCATACAACATGACACATCACACATGCATATAATTACAACATGATACATCACACATGCATACAATTACAACATGATACATCACGCATGCATACAACATGATACATCACACATGCATACAATTACAACATGATACATCACACATGCATGCATACAACATGATACATCACACATGCATGCATACAACATGACACATCACACATGCATACAATTACAACATGATACAGCACACATGCATACAATTACAACATGATACATCACACATGCATGCATACAACATGATACATCACACATGCATACATTACAACATGATACATCACACTTGCATGCATACAACATGATACATCACACATGCATACAATTACAACATGCTACATCACACATGCATGCATACAACATGATACATCACACAAGCATACAATTACAATATGATACATCACAATTTCCATTTTCTCTATTCAACATGTTCAAAAAGGAGTAGGAAGAAGCAGAGCTTATTTAAGCCGACCCCTTTTCCTTTACATAGCCTTAGCTGACTCTTGTGTTCACTTCCTGTTCTATATTAACAATATACTCCATAAATAATTACATTAAAAATAAATAGTAAGTTATATTCCATATGGTGAGTGTCAGGGTTGCCCCTGACAGTTTGGTTGTGTTTTTTAGTTTTTCCTCTATTAGTTGTATTTCCTGTCAGCGCTCTTGTTTTGGTTCTGTTTCCTGTTTGTCTTCCTGAGTGCTGTGTCCCCTCAGCTGTGGCTGATTGGCACCGGGCCACACCTGGTGCCAATCTGCCAGATGCTATTTATACCTGCCCTGTCCTCCAGTCACTGTTGGATTATTGTCATTGTAATACTTGTCATTGCAGCTCCTACCTGTTTTGTCGTTTATTCCTGAATCCTGTAGCTGTTGGCAGCGTGCTGTTTTTTGTTCCTAGTTCCTGTTTGCCGGATCCTGTTTCCCGTTTTCCAGTTTGGCTCCTAGTTCCTGGTTTGTGTCTTTTCTTTATTTTTACTTTTGGACATTAAATAATGTTTTTCCGCACAATGCCTGCCGCCTTCTCTGCATCTTGGGGTTCGTCAACAACTCATTGTGACAGTGAGATGAGTAAGATTATGTAGAAAATGAATGGATGGATGAAATAAATTCAGAAGGATTATCATGGTTCTTCTTCTTTGGACTTTGTAAACACTTTAAGTTTGAAGAGTTTTTTGAAGTGGATCATGTTAGTACAATGTTTGATTTCTTTGCTTAATCCATTCCATCATTTAATTCCACATACAGATATACTAAAGGTATTAAGTGTTATACATGCATTCAAATGTTTTAAATCTAAGGTTATATTGAGATTTTTCTTGCCCTGATGTGGGATCAGAGCCGAGGATGTCTCTTGTGGTTTGTGCAGCCCCTTGGGGCATTTGTGATTAAGGGCTATATACAGGTAGATAAACTTAGATTAGTTTATTTCAATATTTGGTTTTCCTCTGGTTATTCAAACAGATCTCAAATTTGCTCTAAAATGTTTGCACAAGTAGTGAAACCGTTAAAAATAACATATAACCTGCTTATCACGCGCTAAGTCAAGGTTCTTTAGAAAGGTTTTACCAAACGTTTAAGTCCATGTTGCGTTCTTTTTGTGTCCAGGTGCAAGGTGACTGGTAAGAAGTCCGACCTTGGACGTTGTTGGCCGAACGGGAAGTGGTCCAGGGTTTAGTTCTAATGACCTGGTGTTCAGTCATAGAGTTTGTGGTGCTGGACAGAGACCTCCAAGTAACTTAATTGATTTTGTTA
>NC_084746.1:40846909-40949409 GCF_033978785.1 Entelurus aequoreus | reverse complement strand
GTTGAAGTCGTATCATGAAGGACCCCCAGAAGAGACCCATCCCATCCAACTACCGGCCAATTACCTGTCTCTGCACAACATGGAAGGCCCGGTCAGACATCATTGCGGCAAAAATGAGTAAGCATGTGGCTCAATACATGAGTGAGGCACAGAAAGGAATTGGCAGTAATACCAGAGGAGCCAAGCACCAGCTACTGGTTGATAAAACAGTCGCCCGAGACTGTAAGAAGAAACAGACCAACCTGTGCACTGCCTGGATTGACTACAAGAAACATACTTGCCAACCCTCCCGATTTTCCCGGGAGACTTCCGAATTTCAGTGTCCCTCCCGAAAATCTCCCGGGGCAAACATTCTCCCGAATTTCTCCCGATTTCCACACGGACAACAATATTGGGGGCGTGCCTTAAAGACACTGCCTTTAACGTCCTCTCTCACCTGAAACCTTCACCCCTTAACAGCCGCATGCTGTCCCGGTGTCCGCTTTTCCTCCATATTAACAGCATACCGGCCCAGTCACATAATAATGTACCGTTGGACGGGTTTAACAATGGTCTTTACTCGAAGATGTCAAGAAATGCTCACACATTGTATGATCTTGTAACTGGTTTAATAATAACGCAAGGCATACTTGGTCATTAGCCATACATGTCACACTGAGGGTGTCCGTATAAACAACTTTAACATTGTTACTGATATGCGCCACACTGTGAACCCACACTAAACAAGAATGACAAACACATTTCGGGAGAACATCCGCACCGTAACACAGCATAAACACAACAGAACAGATACCCAGAATCCCTTGCAGCACTAACTCTTCTGGGATGCTACAATAACATCTACGGCTTTTGGAGCTCAGTGCACAACTGCACACACAACAAGAAGGAGACAAAGCAGAAGAACGAAGAAGAGACATGGCGACGACGAGTAAGAAGAAGAAATACGCTTGCAAGTTCCAAAATTATTGAAAAAAAATTTCATTTAATCCAGAAAAACTCGAAGGGGAAGGGGTATGCTGCCCCCTGCCCCCCCCCCCCCCCCCCCCCCCCCCAAAAAAAAAAAACAAAAAAATCAGGGGGTCTCAAGGTTGGCAAGTATGACATGAAAGCCTACGACTCAATGCCGCACACACGGATACTGGAATGTCTGGAACTGTATAAGAACAACAGGAATCTAAGGGCCTTCATCCAGAACTCAATGGAAATGTGGAAGACAACCCTATAGGCCAATTCAAAGTTGATTGCCCAAGTCAACATCAAGTGCAGCATATACCAAGGAGATGCACTATCACCACTGCTGTTCTGCATAGGCCTGAACCTCCTCCGTCAGATCATTACGAAGAGCGGCTACGGGTACCGATTCCGTAGTGGGGCAACAATCAGCCACCTGGTCTACATGGATGACATCAAGCTGTATGCCAGGAGTAAGCGAGAAATAGACTCACTGATCCATATTACCAGGATCTACAGTGATGACATAGGGATGTCATTTGGATTGGACACGTGTGGCCGGATGGTCTCAAAAAGAGGCATGATGATCAGGACTGAGGGGATTGACCTACCAGAGGGAAACATGGGTGATATCCAAGACAGCTACAAGTACCTTGGCATCCCACAGGCTAATGGAAACCATGAAGAGGCCACAAGGAACTGAACCACAGCCAAATACCTCCAGAGAGTAAGACATGTCCTGAAATGTCAGCTGAATGGTAAGAACAAAGTCTGCGCCATCAACATGTACGCACTACCAGTCATCAAATACCACGCTGGTATCATAAGCTGGCCAAAGGAGGAGACAGAAGCCACAGATATTAAGACAAGAAAGCTCCTCACCATGCACGGAGGATTCCACCCCAAGTCCGGCACCCTGTGGCTATACACCATGCGGAAAGAGGGAGGCAGAGGGCTAGTGAGCGTAAAGGCCACAGTCCAGGATTAAACATCGAAAATTCGAGAATACATCGTACAAATGCCCCGAAATGACTGCTTAATGAATGTCTCAGGCAGCAGAACCGTTATGATAGTGCAGAGGAGGAGGAGCAGACAACCTGGACGGACAAGCCCCTACATGGCATGTACCACCGTCAGATAGAGGAAGTGGCTGATATCAAGAAATCCTACCAGTGGCTGGAAAATGCAGGACTGGCAGACAGCACAGAGGCACTAATCATGGCAGCACAAGAACAGGCCATAAGCACAAGAGCCATAGAGGCCAGGATTTACCAGAGTAGATCAAACCCAAGATGCAGACTGTGCAAAGAAGCCCCTGAGACAGTCCAGCACATAGTAGCAGGCTGTAAGATGCTAACTGGATCAGCGTACAGGGAGAGGCACAACCAAGTGGCTGGGATAGTACAGGAACATCAGCAACCAGTATGGAATAGAAGTACCCAAATCCCAATGGACCACACCACATAGGGTGGCTGAGAACAACAGGGCCAAGGTTCTGTGAGACTTCAGCTACCAGACTGACAAACAGCTTCTGGCTAACCAACCAGAGATAGTGGTGGTGGACAAAGAGCAGAACAGGGGGATGGTGATAGATGTGGCAATCCCAGCTGACGCCAACATCAGGAAGAAGGAACACGAGAAACTTGAGAAGTACCAAGGGTTGAAAGAGCAGCTGGAACGGATGCGGAAGGTCAAGGCTTGCGTGGTCCCCGTGGTAGTGGGGGGCTCGGAGCAGTAACCCCCAAACTGGGAGAGCGGCTCCAACAGATCCCAGGAACAACATCTGAACTTCTTCCCTCACCTTCTAATACAATGTGACAGTGAAAATAGCATCCAAACAGCATGTGTTGATACTAAAGTGAAGACAAAAGTAACTGTCATGTGCTATATAAATAAAGTGGATTGGATTGGATTGTCATCACTCAGCTGTGGTTTATGACCTACCTTCACTCAAACCAAATACTTAACTAGTGTATTCTTCTTGGATAGTAGAATCAACCTTCATTGCAAATTACATCAAAAAAGAAGCCAGCTAAAGTGTATTTTCCACCCTGTCTGGCAGGTTTGTGTGTTTTACCTATGAGGTCATGGGCGTGAGCCAATGAACATATATTTAGTAGATACACAGGGACAGTTAAAACTACAGTATACATGTACTCCCCAAACTTAGTCACGCTCATGCCTTTTTAATGCTTGCTTGAATATTATTGTTGGAGAAGAGCGCGTAGTCACTTGAATAGAACCCATCATTATGTCACGCTGGTGGGAGGGTGGAAGATGCTATAGAACTTTAGAATTTCAAGACAATGCTTCAAGGTGCACACACCAGTCTCACGTGTTGCTTTTCCCATGGCTTGCATTTTCCAGCAGTCAAACTAAAAATCATGAGGCCGCAAACGGCTCGGCAACAGACTCCTGGAAAGTTCTACTCGGACGACATCATCATACATGGCGGAGCGTGAAGTTATCTTCACGCAACTGCCAGTTACGATGTGGAGACAAAATGAGCTCACTGTTGCAAACGATGCTGCAGAGAAGTAGGAAAGACAGTTTAAGGAATGACCGGGGGGGGGGGGGTTGGGGGGGGCAACTCATGTTAGTTCAGGGGCCACATGGAAGAAAATCTATTCCTATGTGGGCCAAACGGGCAAAATCATGGCATGATCATTTAAAAATACAACTATGACAACGTCAAGTTGTTTTCTTAAAACAAGCACATTCTGAAAATGCACATATCACAAATAATTGTCTTGACAAAACACTTCAAGTTAGTTGAAAATTCTGAGAAAAAAAAATGGGGCAGTTTCAAAAACACCATGAAGAACACAATGAACTTAGACATATTCCCAGTGTATCTACAAAGTAATTAAACTTTAAGCCCATCTAAGAATGAACAAAAAACTAAATAAAGAGTAAATAAAAACTCTTCTATGTATGAACTACCTCAGTTGTCATTTCCACATATTCATCCTGTGCTAAGTCAACTGATGTAGAAACTATTAAAGAGTTACTCACTGCCTTCTAAGCATCATTGTGTATTGATAGAAACAATAAAAGCTGGGCCATGTGTCAACAATTCCAACAAACCAACAATAAAACCTGAAAAGACTGACAGTATTGCAGTAAATTACACATTCTTCACTTTCTTTAAATTCTCAGAGAAGACAATAATGTTCACAGAAATATGTCAATGTGCAGTGTCTCATGCTGCATTTAAGTCTTTATTTTACTTTCTTTAAACTTGTAGAGAAGACAATAATGTTCACAGAACTATGTCAATGTGCAGAGTCTCATGCTGCATTTAAGTCTTTATTTTACTTTCTTTAAACTTATAAAGAATACAATAATGTTCACAGAACTATGTCAATGTGCAGAGTCCCATGTTGCATTTAAGTCTTTATTTTACTTTCTTTAAACTTGTAGAGAAGACAATAATGTTCACAGAACTATGTCAATGTGCAGAGTCTCTTGCTGCATTTAAGTCTTTATTTTACTTTCTTTAAACTTGTAGAGAAGAAATTAATGTTCACAGACCTATGTCAATGTGCAGAGTCTCATGCAGCATTTAAGTCTTTATTTTACTTTCTTTAAACTTATAAAGAATACAATAATGTTCACAGAACTATGTCAATGTGCAGAGTCTCATGCAGCATTTAAGTCTTTATTTTACTTTCTTTAAACTTATAAAGAATACAATAATGTTCACAGAACTATGTCAATGTGCAGAGTCTCATGTTGCATTTAAGTCTTTATTTTACTTTCTTTAAACTTGTAGAGAAGACAATAATGTTCACAGAACTACACTGTAAAAACTCTTTCAGTGGTATTGTCCATTTTACTTTATTTTTAAAAGTATATTTATTCCAATAAATCAATTTATTTTTATTTGTATAGTTTTTGAGTTATCTATAAGTAAAAAGTGTGAATATTTTCGTAACTTAATTTTTTATGTGATAAAATTAATTTTATTGGACTTCCAACATATATTGATTTAGCAAAACTCAGTTCAAAGGTTTATATCAGACCTAAAAGGTCAGGACCCGCCCACCTGCATGCAGCTGTCGAAGAACAAGCCCAGACACGTCTCTTCACGGAGCCCAAGGAAAACACTTTACCGGACTCATCACTCATGTAAGTAACAATTTATATTGTTAAAAGTCAGTATTTGCCAGGATTGAAATGTATACATTTTCAAAAGCATGGCTCAACGTTTTATTTAGTTTGCTACTTTTCCCGCCGACCGCCATTTCGAATGTGCTCTTACTTCCAATAGCTCATTAACTTCAACCAAACATTGTTATAGCTGTGCAGTTTATAATTAGCGTTTTATTTGCGTGGTAGTTTAATATTTTATTCTTCAGTTTATAAGCAGCCACATTAAAGCTGCTTCACTAGCTTGCATTAAAAGTTGCTAGCAGCTAGCTAGATAGCTCCCCTCAGACCTGCTGTCCATGCACACTCTTAGGCAAAACGCTACTCTTGTAAGAATAACACTCATTGTGTAAGTCTCAATCTCAACATTTCCCCCCCCAAAATCTCACCAGTAGTCACTATTTAAAGCAGGGGTCCCCAAACTACGGCCGGGGGGCCGGATCCGGCCCCCCAGCATCCAAAATCCGGCCCACAATTTTTTTTATTTTTATTTTTTATTTTTTTAATCTTTCCTTTCTAATCCATTTTCTACCACTTGTTACTCTTGGTGTCTCCTAGTCGCTCAGGCAAATCATATTGTCTAAAAATGAATTTTCCCATCGATAATGTGACAATGTAAATGTTGATGAACATCAATGTTAATTGATGTTAAATGACAAAACCGATTATAAAGACAATGTGTATGTATATATATATATATATATATATATATATATATATATATATATATATATATACACACACACACACACAGCCTGGCCCCCGGCCAAATTTTTTTAACCCAATGCAGCTGCCGAGTCAAAAAGTTTGGGGACCCCTGATTTAAAGGGTCATTTTTGCTGCTGGCCCTTGTGGGCGGCGCGGTGGGCCAGGCTCTGGGGTTCCTGTCGCTGGCTGGCTTGGCTGCGTGGGGGCGGTGGCCCCTGGTTCCCTGGGCACCACACCTACTGTTTGTGGGATGGGTTCTCGGGGAGGCTGGGGCCGTACTCTGGCTCCCGCACACACTGGGAGTCAAATGTATTGTACATGCAAATTCACATATACTCACACACATACATAGGTACCTACGCTCCCACATACATATACAAATAAATACAGTACATATTTACACACTGAAAGTTCGTACATCCACACGCACATTCATTATACAAACATACTGTATACACATACTGTACATATACATTCACTGTAAAAACATACATATACACATACTGTACATATACACTCACTGTACAAACACACACATACACATACTACACATATACATTCACTGTACAAACACACACATACATATACTGTACATATACATTCACTGTTCAAACACACATATACACATACTGTACATATACATTCACTGTTCAAACACACATACTGTATACACATACTGTACATATACATTCGCTGTACACACATATACACATACTGTACATATACATTCACTGTACAAGCACACATATACACATACTGTACATGTACAAGTACATATGCACACATAAACTCATGCACATAATCACGTTTCATCAAACATATATTAACGTTGTTGCCCTAGGGTAAACTGGGTATAACACATGGCACACTGACAAAGCTTAACCTATTGTTACTATAACAATCTACAAGGTTAATGTAGGTTGCTTCTCTTTCTTCCCCTCCATTTTTCTGCATTCTTTCGTATCTCAAGTTATCATTACGTATATGTATTGCTGCATTTGAACAATTGTATTGTTGATAATAAAGGTAAAGTACTGGTATTGTTTAGTATCAATAGCACTATTTCTATTGGTATTCATATTGCTCCATTTTTAGTGTAATAATCATTGTCATTTCTGTATTTTTATTTTTATTTTCGCTAACTGCTTATTTGCTATTACTTTTACCATCATATTTGTACATGTCGTATTTGCTGATGTTGCTCTGTTGTTGTTGTTTGCTGTTGTTGTTTTTGTCTCTCTGTCTAATCCCCCTCTTGCCCCCACAATTCCCCCCTCTGTCTTCCTTTTTCTCTCTTTCTATCCCCTCCTGCTCCGGCCCGGCTGCACCAAATGATAATATAAATACATTTAATAATGTCAAAATACAAGTAAGGCAACAAGAGAAGTATCCTACACTTCTCTTTTGTAAAGTAAATCTGAACAGCCGATATGGGCATCTACATCTGCTATATGATTTGCCCGAGAAGCTGGGCAGGACATTTAAAAAAAATAAAAATAAAATAAAGGGTCCTTTTTCAAAATGTTCTTCCGTGGGGGCATGCCCCCGGACCACCATACTGTTGCTAGGTTACCAACTTAGACCACCGCGCTACAAAAAAATCCAGAGGAAACACTGCAATTGAGTATATTAGGGTGTAAAAAAAAAACATATATAAAGGGCTCTCATCAGGCTTATATATCCAAGACGTTAGACATGAACCATAACTTGTCTTTTTTTCTCTCGCTCTCTACAATGACAGATGGGATGGCCCTGTAAATTGTGCAGCACTGTTGTGCCAACCAAGAGTGATTTTTTAAAGCATTACAGACTGCACCATGGGACCTTTGGACACAGCCATGCCTTCCCTTGCATTCATATAGGTTGCCCATGCTCTTTTAAATGCTGGAGTTCCCTTCGCTCTCATCTGTCAAGATACCACCCAGAAGTCAAATTCCTCAACTCACCTCAAGTAAGTCCTTCATTCACCTGCCCTCTGTGTAAAAGGACTCTGCCAGGAGCATCAATGATATGATGGCCAGAACGTATACAGTTGGAGAAGACAGGAAGTTGTTGCCAAGTCTCCTGCTGGGGTGGCAGAATTTAAGGAAAGATGGCCTGCCCTCTTCGAACCATTCCAGGTAAATGATTTATCATTCTATTTTTCCTGACTAAGTTTCCATTGTGACTTGGACATGACATACTAGACTCACTTTTTGCCTGAAAATGTATACTAAAACCCTTAATATCAGTAACGGTCAACATTTGCTGTCTTACAGATTAATGAAGAGTTCCGAAGGTGCACTGCTGTTCCACTAGAATCAACATTTATGTCCCAGCTGGACAGGTAGACTCCAAAACTCCTGGAGCTCTTCAGTGCAAAAGGTGGAGTGACTGGTCAGCGCATCAAGAACTTGTTGATGGAACTGATACAGGTGGGTTAAAAGTGGTTTAAAAGTTTACAACTGAATCTGTAATCATGCTCTAATAATGATATCACAAATTTGGAGTAAAATTGCCAACAAAATTCATTTATTTATTATTCTTCTATTAACTCTAGGACCCAAGTGCCTCTGCAGTGATAAAGAGAGATGTGACTTTGAGATGCCTCATAGAGTACATGGGAGAGAGTGGACAGGAGCTAATCTCTGACTACTGTGTAAGTATTGTTTAAAAGCAGGTTTGGATCAGTCTGATGTATAAGCTTAAATTTGGTTTACTTATGTGAACTGACTGAACCAGCAGTTGTCAGGTGGAGGTCGAGCATGCAGCTAGTTGGCAGGAGCCCCAGGATAGCCAATTAGCATAGCACCACAGAGTGATGCCTTTCTGTCTTGTGTTTCTGTTTGCCCTAAAAAAAACAATGCAAACAAAAAATACTCCCCTTAAACAAGCATTAAAACATTTACTATATATATATATATATATATATATATATATATATATATATATATATATATATATATATATATATATATATATATATATATATATATATATATATATATATATATATATAACATATTACTGTTTGTTTGTTTGTTTTAATTTCTGGTTTTTCTATTCAGGTTTTTTATATGCAAATTAAAAATGCCAATAAAAAGCATGTGGCTGGAAATGCATCTATTGTACCAAGTTTAATGTACAAGATCTCAAATTAAAATTCAAATGTTTTCAAAATGGTCTTCACAAAAGTAATCATTATCTGGATTAAATCACACAATTTATATTAAATATAATCAATCAATCAATCAATGTTTATTTATGTAGCCCTAAATCACAAGTGTCTCATAAAATTAGATGTTTGTTTTTTTAAATTACTGTTTTTGTATCTCAAAGGGAACTGCAGAGACCACTGTTCATGAGGACCTGGAAATGAAGAATATGAGCATCTACATCTGTCGTGAGCCAAATGCAGTAGGAATCATCATTGAGGGAGTACCACTCCTTACTCATCTTGGAAACCTAGCCAAAGCATGCTGCCTACTTCTGGGGTTGACGTATGCACTTAATCTTGAGTATCCATCCAAACTTTCCAAAACATTTGAGGTGTTTCAAAGACTTTTTGTGGGAAACGATACACTGCGCCCAAAACCAACCCCCAAATTCATGACTCTCAAAAACAAGCTTCTAGCTTAGGCAGTGAGCCATGACTGTCAGCTTGCACTTTTGAACAGCTATTTTCTTGTGTCTGTTCAAAATCATTATACATTGTTCATTGAGTGGAATTCTTCAGAATGTTGTAACGGTTTGTCCTGTTCAGGTTTTATACAAAGCTCCAGGTCATCGTTTCTGGTGTGTAAATTAAGTTTTTTTTATGTTTTATACACACTAAATTGCCCCACTGTGAAGCTCCAGCTGGTCAGAAGGAGGGATCTGTGAGTTGTTTAAGTTAAAATGTTTCAAAATATACACACTGAAAGACACTATGGTGAAGGTGTTCTGCTTGTGAATTGTTACAGAAGTACAGATAATCTTAATGTTAAATTGTTTTAGCAAGAAACTGTACTGTGAAGGTTCTAAGTAAAACTTGAGATGCTGAGGTCATGCATTCTTTTATGCACTAAATAAGTGAAGTGAATTACATTTATATAGCGCTTTTTCTCAAGTGACTCAAAGCGCTTTACGTTGTGAAACCCAATATCTAAGTTACATTTTAAACCAGTGTGGGTGGCACTGGGAGCAGGTGGGTAATGTGTCTTGCCCAAGGACACAACGGCAGTGACTAGGATGGCGGAAGCGGGGATCGAACCGGCAACCCTCAAGTTGCTGGCACGGCCGCTCTACCAACCGAGTTATACCGTATACTGATGTTCTTGACTGTTAATACTCTCCAGCTTATTGACACGGTTTGGATATAGCTTGTGAAAATGTTTTATTAATATGTATACGGTTAAAAAAAGAAAACTACTGTGAAGGTGTTCTATACAGCACTTTAAAAAGTTGAGGTCATGCATTCTATGCACTAAATATGGATGTTGACTGTTCATACTGTCCAGCTCATTGCCACTGTTTTTATATGATAATGATTTAATAAAGGTTGGAATTTGATATGTCTTGATTTTTTAATTATTATTCTAAGTAATTATTTTAAGCAGTTTCCATTTCCAAAACAAAGAAAGGGTAAGTTGGTCAAAATTAATAAAATTGAGTACACTAATTATTTTTTCATTTAAATGTTACTTATTTTAATTAAGTCTTGTGTGTTTAATATGCTGATGTTTTTTTTACATTGATTTTACTCAATTTGTTGGCTTTTTCTGTAAGCGCAACTTAATCTTTTTGCATAAATCGAAATGCATATTATTAAGTTCTACTTACTCAAAATACCAATTAGTTGACTAAACTAACAAAAATTACTTGGAAAATGTTGCCTTATTTTTATTGAGTTAGATCTAGGCAACAGTTTTTACAGTGTATGTCAATGTGCAGAGTCATGCTGCATTTAAGTCTTTATTTTACTTTCTTTAAACTTGTAGAGAAGACAATAATGTTCACAGAACTAAGTCAATGTGCAGAGTCTCATGCTGCATTTGAAGTGGGGTTAATTACCAATTATTTATTTTACTCCTGTTTGTTTTATGTTGGTTGGAGGGGGAGGAGTAACTTTACCGTGTACCTCTTGCTTGGTATACTTGCTCGCCCCGACATCCAGTGGACATATTTAGAACTGCAGTTTCTTTTATTTAAAAATGCAACTCAATTTAACACTGAGCAAACTCATCTCAATTGAACCTGGGGCCACATGTTTGACATCCCTACTAGAAACAATCATGTAATGCACAATTTATGAAAAATGTGAATATCGTATGTGTTGTTGGTCATAAACGTACTTGCTGTGTGTGTATAGTCAGTGGAACGTCAACATTGGAATGTTTTGATCATTTGAAGCACTGGTGTCAAACTCAAGGTCCGGGGCCCACATCTGACCCACCACATCATTTTATATGGCCCACGAAAGCCTGGAAATATAATGCGTCAAAGTAATTTTATCTTTTCTTACTCAATATATTCGTTCTTTCCATTTTGGCAGGAACATATACACGTGTACTGCATGTATTTGCACGTCTTTAAAATGTCAATATTATCCAATGATGCAACACATGTTACATTATCCATAACTCCAAACATTTTGTTAAATAATGTTGTTCAAATCAAAATAAATACTATCTGCTTGTCTTTTGATTTCGAAGCAAGTTATCCATCAAATTAAACACTGTAAACATTACATTTTAAAAGTAGTACTGTTTTTCAATTTACAGTACTACACTGTAAAAAACGTCAACACCATAAATGTTACAGTACATTTTTTGAATGGCAACTGAGCTGCCTGTATTTTACCGTAAAATCTACAGATTTATTCTTAGTGTGTGTGAACAAATATAATAACCAAATGCTTAGGTAATTGAGTAATAATATCATGAGGCACATTTAATCACTGTTACAAGTGGCCCTATGAGATCAGCCGTAACGGCAATGTGGCCCTCAATGAAAACGAGTTTGACACCCCTGCTTTAAAGTGCTTTTTTTTTAAGTTGTTGCTATCAATCTGAAAATCTTATTTGACAATACCAAACTTTTTGTTATACTTCGTATAAACACTCCTAATATAAGGCATATGACAGGGGTCCTCAATTATACTTGTCCAAGGGCCAACTTTTTTCTCAGCAGACAGTGGAAGGACCAGTACTGTACAATAATCAAACAAAAACATTTTAAATACAATTAATTTTTTTTTGATAGTAATATAAATAAATAATATTAATAAATAATGTTTTAACAAAAACAATAACGTTATGCATTCACATTCACCCTGACTGCGATTCAAACCCTGGTCCCCTGGGTCATAGAGCTAGTGCCACTACCCATTCAGCTATCTTTTCCATTAATTACCCTCATTTTCAGACTATAGAGCGCACCTAAATATAAGCTGCACTCACCTAACTTTTGGACAAATTGTATTTTGTTCTTATTTGGGCAAGTCTATAATACATTGAAACATGAACTATTACACAGGTGCATGTGTATTTTTTAATAATGTTTAGGAGTCCCATGTGAAATTTGAAAGGAAACCATAGCACTGTTTGACCACTAATATCACATGAAATGACAACAACACAACTTAGCATTAACACAGGACAGTAACGCAACCAACATTTTAAAGTGCATGCAGAGGTGGACAAAACTGCTGGATTCTGACCAGTCATGCTGCTTCAAAGGCAGCCACTGCCATCTTGTGGGCCGTTGTTCACGTTTGTAGACCACCCACATACTTTCAGTTTCTTTTATTTAGACAAGCTCTATAAATGTAGGTTTTTCTTTACCTTGACATATTTCGACTGGCTCACAAACTCTCAGGCCCTCTTTCATGTGGATGACCAGCTAACCCTGTGGATAATGGACTTTTTAAACAGAGTTCTGGTCAACACCACCTTCTCTGACCTCCAGCACACCTCAACTGGCTCCCTTCAGGGCTGCGTGCTCTCACTATCAATCAATAAATCAATCAATGTTTATTTATATAGCCCTAAATCACAAGTGTCTCAAAGGGCTGCACAAGCCACAACGACATCAGCGGTACAGAGCCCACATAAGGGCAAGGAAAACTCACCCCAGTGGGACGTCGATGTGAATGACTATGAGAAACCTTGGAGAGGACCGCATATGTGGGTAACCCCCCCCCTCTAGGGGAGACCGAAAGCAATGGATGTCGAGTGGGTCTGACATGATATTAGTGAAAGTCCAGTCCATAGTGGATCTAACACAATAGTGAGAGTCCAGTCCATAGTGGATCTAACATAATAGTGAAAGTCCGGTCCATAGTGGGGCCAGCAGGAAACCATCCCAAGTGGGGACGGGTCAGCAGCGCAGAGATGTCCCCAACCGATGCACAGGCAAGCGGTCCACCCCAGGTCCCGACTCTGGACCGCCGCACTTCATCCATGGCCACCGGACCTGTGTCCCCGCCCCTCCACAAGCGAGAGGGGGGCAGAAGAGAAAAGAAAAGAACCGGCAGATCAACTGGTCTAAAAAGGGGGTCTATTTAAAGGCTAGAGTATACAAATGAGTTTTAAGATGGGACTTAAATGCTTCTACTGAGGTAGCATCTCTAACTACTACTGGGAGGGCATTCCATAGTACTGGAGCCCGAATAGAAAACGCTCTATAGCCCGCAGACTTTTTTTTGGCTGTGGGAATCACTAATAAGCCGGAGTTCTTTGAACGCAGATTTCTTGCCGGGACATATGGTACAATACAATCGGCAAGATAGGCTGGAGCTAGACCGTGTAGTATTTTATACGTAAGTAGTAAAACTTTAAAGTCACATCTTAAGTGCACAGGAAGCCAGTGCAGGTGAGCCAGTATAGGCGTAATATGATCAAACTTTCTTGTTCTTGTCAAAAGTCTAGCAGCCGCATTTTGTACTAACTGTAATCTTTTAATGCTAGACATAGGGAGACCCGAAAATAATACGTTACAGTAATTGAGACGAGACGTAACGAACGCATGAATAATGATCTCAGCGTCGCTAGCGGACAAAATGGAACAAATTTTAACGATTTTACGGGGATGAAAGAAGGCCGTTTTAGTAACACTCTTTATGTGTGACTCAAACGAGAGAGTTGGGTCGAAGATAATACCCAGATTCTTTACCGAGTTGCCTTGTGTAATTGTTTGGTTGTCAAATGTTAAGGTGGTATTATTAAATAAATGTCGATGTCTAGCAGGACCGATAATCAGCATTTCCGTTTTCTTGGCGTTGAGTTGCAAAAAGTTAGCGGACATCCATTGTTTAATTTCATCAAGACACGCCTCCAGCTGACTACAAGTCGGCGTGTTGGTCAGCTTTAAGGGCATGTAGAGTTGGGTGTCATCAGCAGAACAGTGAAAGCTAACACCGTATTTGCGTATGATGTCACCTAGCGGCAGCATGTAGATACTAAAGAGTGCAGGGCCAAGAACCGAACCCTGGGGAACTCCGCACGTTACCTTAACATAGTCCGAGGTCACATTATTATGGGAGACGCACTGCATCCTGTCAGTAAGATAAGAGTTAAACCAAGACAAGGCTAAGTCTGACATACCAACACGTGTTTTGGTACACTCTAATAAAATATTATGATCGATGCTATCGAAAGCAGCGCTAAGATCAAGAAGCAGCAACATAGATGACGCATCAGAATCCATTGTTAGCAATAAATCATTAGTCATTTTGGCGAGGGCTGTCTCCGTAGAGTGATTTGCCCTGAAACCGGATTGAAAAGGTTCACAGAGATTGTTAGACGCTAAGTGTTCATTTAGCTGCTGTGCTACAATTTTTTCGAGGATTTTCGAAATAAACGGAAGGTGGGACACCGGCCGGTAGTTTACCATGAGATCAGGATCGAGGTTAGGTCTTTTGAGTAGAGGATGAATAACCGCTTTTTTGAATGCTAGGGGAACAGTGCCAGAGGAAAGTGATACGTTTATAATATTTAGCACTGATGGACCTAATATTACAAACAGTTCCTTGATAAGTTTCCCAGGAAGTGGGTCAAGTAAACATGTTTGTTTTATCCCACTTACACGCCGTAATAATTCCTCTAATGTTATTTCATCAACAAGAGAGAGACTATTTTGGAGGGCAATATCCGTCGTATATGCAGTCGTATCTGTGTTAATAGAACCCAGTTGTAGCTGAGATGCGTTGTCTTTAATCTCCTTTCTAATGAGTTAAGTTTTCTTATTAAAGAAATTCATAAAGTCATCTGCCGAGTGGTTGGAGCTACTGTGAGGAGTCCCTTGTTGGGTTAGCAATGCTACTGTACCAAACAAAAATTTAGGATCGTTTTTGTTGAGGCGGATGAGATTTGAGTAATATTTAGCTTTAGCTAAGGTAAGCATGCGTTTATAAGTTATCTAACTATCACTTGATGGAAAACCTCAAGTTTAGTCGCGCGCCATTTGCGTTCCAGCTTTCTACATGATAATTTATGAGCTCTAATTTCTTCAGTAAACCATGGGGTGCGCCTTTTAGGGGCCCTTTTTAGCCTTAGCGGTGCTATACTATCAATGGTTTTGCGCAGGGCGTCATCAAAGTTGTTAGTGAGGTTATCAATAGAGCCCACATAATTTGGGAAGTGTGCCATTACCGAAGGCAGTAGACCAGCAAGAGTCATCGTTGTGGCAGCATTAATGTTGCGGCTGCTATAGCAGTTATTATTATTATTATTATTATTAGCTTGCACTACTGCTCTTCTTCCTCTACACCAGTGACTACAGAACCACACACTGATGATAGACTTCTCCTAGCTCTGCTATCAAGCCATTCTCATCACTACGGACCAGCTCTTCTCTTTCTTTCCCTCCATTTATCTCCTTTTTTTTGTATCTCTAGATATCATTACGTATATGTATTGTTGCATTTGAAACAAATGTATTGTTGATAATAGAGGTAATTATTGTTATTATTCATTATCAATAGTACTATTTCTATTGGTATTTGTATTGATCCATTTGTAGTGTAATTATGTTCATTGTCACTTTGAATATTTCTCATTGCTGGGAGCTCAAACCACTCGTAAACGTTTTTGTGTGTCTGTATGCGGAGTAAAATTATGGAACAAACTGGACTTACAACACAAGCAATGCCAAACTATTAATCGATTTAAACTATTATACAAACATTGGGTCTGGTTCAAATATACAGATGCGGGTCTTTAATTTGACCTGCTGTTGTACTCTGTCTCAAAGTGTTAACATGTGCTCAAGTTTCCTTACCATTATTGATATGTTGTCTATTACCATTGTTGGTATTTTGTCTATTACCATTGTTGGTATATTCATTCTTCCTACATTGTTGATACAAATTATTGTTACAGTGTAATAATTATTGTTACCTGTGGTAATGCCACTATGATACAACATTTGTATTATAATCCTCAAACAAAGTAACAGTGAAACTCAATGGAGTAATCACTGAATGGAGAACTCTGGGTGGGATTAAATAAGTTATCTTCTTCCCACTCCCTTTCCGGCAAAACTGGACATTCATGCATTACATACTGTACATTATCTTTTGCACTATATTAATTTATATTATTATGTGTTGTCAACTTTGTACTTTTTTTATGTCATTGCCTGAAATAAATAAATAAATGAAAAAAAAAAGAAAAATTGTAATTTCTGTATTATTTATTTTACTAACTGCTTCTTTAATATCACTTTTACTATCATATAATGGGTTATACTTGTATAGCGCTTTTTTTTTACCTTCAAGGTACTCAAAGCGCTTTGACAGTATTTCCACATTCACCCATTCACACACACATTCACACACTGATGGCGGGAGCTGCCATGCAAGGCGCTAACCAGCAACCATCAGAGGCAAAGGGTGAAGTGTCTTGCCCAAGGACACAACGGACGTGACTAGGAAGGTAGAAGGTGGGACATATAAGTACATGTCCTATTTGCTGATGTTGTTCTAGTGTTGTTCTATTGTTTATGTTGTTGTTGTTGTATTGTTGTGTTTGCTATTGTTGTTGTCTCTCTGTCTTATCCCCCTCTTGTCCTCACAATTTCCCCCTCTGTCTTCCTTATTTTTCTCTTTCTATCCCCTCCTGCTCCGGTCCAAATAATAATATAAATCCATTAAATAAAGTCAGAGATGAAATGTTGGAAAGTTTTTAAACTTATGTTTTAATAAAAATTGTTCAGCATAATAATGAAAAAAGTGGATAGTTCATTGTGTTACTGAAGGTAATATTATTCATATGGTGCTGGGATACCCACGATTTCAGCCTTTCAAAGCTCCTCTTGGACCACCAATGTTTGACCTCGGTATTTGCCAAATCCTGGTAACGGCCCTGCTGATAAGAAGAAGTAACGAATCTATTGGCGCTATGCAGACCACCCATCCAGCGACTACAATGAATTCATTGAAAAGAGCGGATAACGAGAGCATGCGCAGTACAGTTTGCAGGGATTTTGTTCCGAGTCCCCCAAAAAATGGTGAAAAACGTAAAAAAAAATTGAGACAGCAATAAAGTATCCTATAAATGCTTATTTGAAAAATAAATCAATAACGACAGGTCTCTCTCACGGTTGTTAAGCATATTTTTAATGAAGTGGTACACATTAATCAACAATTACAGCTGCAGCACTCTTTTTATTTCATGCAGATAGCGCCATGGGACCACTTTCTAATAAGTTTCTTTTAAAAATATTTTCAGTGCAATTTGAAGCTGAAAAAACGAAGAATTGGCCTGCAACTATATATATGATAAATTACTCCTCTGCTTTGATTATCGCACAAAATAAGCAGACACACACCTTCACCTTAAACCTCACACTGCAGACAGGACCACACACAAAACCTTTGGAATGCTATAAAAATGTATTTAGGTTGAATATAAGTTTTTTTTGTACAAACCTATGTGGCGTGCTGTAATATATACATGAGTGATGGGGTTTTTGACTAAATGGATAGAAAGTAATACAAAGAGTTGAGTATGGCATCATTAATATAAAGCAGTATTTCATTGGGGCTATCCATCCATCCATCCATTTTCTAGTCGGAGACAAAAATCAATAATGACATAAAGTAGACATGCACAGTATATTGTGTTTTGAATTGCAGGTCAAACACTGATATACAGTACTCCATCAACATCCTTTCTACATGCAAAATAAAATAAATATGATTTCAAGTTATAGCCAATGGTTCTTAAAAGCTGCGACTCAATTTAACCAGAGCACCATTTTTCAAATGCAGAAATATAAGTGCTCACAGTTGAAAATGAGTGTGGCCAAACATTCCCCTGTTTCAGATCCATGACTGATTCTTCCAGGTTCTGACACAGGCCTGGTTGACAGGTCCTTCCTGCGTGTGCAGAAAACCAAGCAAGAAAATGACCTGAGAGCAATCAAAAAGGGGAGAAAAGACACCATTTCAAGGTGTGGACGGTTTGGTGAGTGATGTAAAACATTATCAGAAGTGGTGTTGGTCAAATGAAAGACTTTTACTGTGCAAAAACAAAAGGAGGTTTGTGGAGGATACATTGAACAGCTATTTAGAATGAACGGACCTCTCAAAGGGAATGTCTTTTAGAGCTAAATAAACTGCTGTTTGCCAACAAGCATGAGACATCTTTATGATTGGCTTTTATGTCTTCTTCTCCGACATTTTGGGGTTTCCACGGCAGCGGTGCGGAACCACGGGGCGCTGGCAGCGCAACATATACAGTATGTACATAATGTGTGCGTGCAAGACCACATTTGGACGTGTTCGTGTAGCCTTGTGTAGTGCTCTTGCCTCAGCTCTGAACACCCGCTGGGTGGTCTGCAGGGAAAATGTTTATGATCCAAAGTGAGCTAATCTTGTTTGGCTGAATGGAGAATGATTTACAAGATGCTGCAGCAGGGCCAAGCAGGAGAGGAGGAGGAAATCTTAGGACTCCATTACAAGTCATACTGCGTCCAGACACTTCTCTATTTGTCTTTTGCTTGGACGCTGTCTTTGATTGATCAATTAGCTGCATGATGACAGCCTGCACAAATGGCAGCTTCTCATTTTCCTCATGGAAATCTCAGGGAAATCTCCATCAGACTGTATGAAGGTTTGGCAAAGGCCGCCTTAGACAGACTACAGCACACGTTTTAAGGAAATGGGGCTCCACACGCACATACACTGTACATACATACATACATACATACATATACACATACTGTACATATACATTCACTGTACATACAAACATACATGTACATATACATTCACTGTACAAACACACATAGACACATACTGTACATATGCATTCACTATACAAACATACATATACACATACTGTACATATACATTCACTGTACATACATGCATATACACATACTGTACATATACATTCACTGTACATATATACATACATACATACTATACATATACATTTACTGTACATACATACATACATACATAAATATACACATACTGTTTAAAACCTTCTAAATATACAGTATTTGTTTACATTATGAGAGCCCTTTAGACATGAAATAACATATTTTAGTCACCTTTACACTCTTTTAATTGAACACACTGTACTAATGCTGCCTGGAGGTTGAGCCAATCAGTGGCTACGATACTGAACAGTGCGCTCTGATTGCTTTGGTCACATCCAGCGGACAATAGTACTGTAATAGAGATATTTTTTTAGTTAATTTAGACATTTGCTTGAAAAAGCCTAATTTAGGGCAAAAATGTTGGCAAATATGCTTCTAAAAAAAAAAGAGAAAAATCTGCGACGTGGTGTAGCCGTTGTCTGTGAAACACAATGTGGCGAGAGTCGACGGTCATTTCTGTAAACTCTGAGTGGAATATGCATCTTGCAAATATATTCAACCTTTTTTAGGGGCACAGATATCCAGAGAGTCTATGGTGGCATATAAGAGAATAATAAACACAATGAAGGACAGAACTGTGAGAGTACACTTCAAGTGTATTCAAATCAAATGACACATTGCTAGTCATTTTTAGCTTTGCAGCTGAGGGCTGCAACAACAGCTGTTCTAATAGTCGACTCATCAGCCAGGATTTTTTCTGATTAATCGACTGGTCAAATGATTATTGCTTTTGATCACACCTTTGAGTTTGATGCTGAGTGTGGGACTTGGTTTTAAAATCTGGTATTGTATGTGGGGCTGTCGTGGTTGACAAGACTCTGCAGCATCGCATGGACATCAGGGGCGGGGCCTCTGGATTGGCAGACAGGGGTGGTGGTTCCTCTCTTTAAAAAGGGGAACTGGAGGGTGTGTTCCAACTATGGTGGGATCACATTCCTCAGCCTTCCCTTTAAGGTCTATGCAAATGTACTGGAGAGGAGGCTAAGCTGGATAGTGGAACCTCAGATTCAGGAGGAGCAGTGTGGTTTTTGTCCTGGTCGCGGAACTGTGGAACAGCTCTGCAGGGTTCTTGAGGGTGCATGGGAGGTTGCCCAACCAGTCTACATGTGCTTTGTGGACTTGGAGAAGGCATTCGACCATGTACTCTATGGAGAGTGTTAAGAGAGTATGGGGTATCGGACTGTCTGATTGTGGTGGTCCGCTCCCTGTATGATCAGTGTCAGAGCTTGGTGCGAATTGCCGGCAGTAAGTCGGAGCCGTTTCCAGTGAGGGCTGCCCTTTGTCACCGATTCTGTTCATAACTTTTATGGACAGAATTTCTAGGTGCAGTCAGGGCGTTGAGGGGATCCGGTTTGGTGGCTGCAGGATTAGGTCTCTGCTTTTTGCAGATGATGTGGTCCTGATGGCTTCAACTGGCCAGGATCTTCAGCTCTCACTGGATCGGTTTGCAGCTGAGTGTGAAGCGACTGTAATGAAAATCAGCACCTCCAAGTCCAAGTCCATGGTTCTCGCCCGGAAAAGGGTGGAGTGCCATCTCCGGGTTGGGAAGGAGATCTTTCCCCAAGTGCAGGAGTTCAAGTACTTTGGGGTCTTGATCGGAAGTGAGGGAAGAGTGGATCGTGAGATCAACAGGCGGATCGGTGCAGCGTCTGCAAGGATGCAGACCCTGTATCGGTCTGTCGTGGTGAAGAAGGAGCTGAGCCGGAAGGCAAAGCTCTCAATTTGGCGGTTGGTCTAGGTTCCCATCCTCACCTATGGTCATAATCTTTGGGTTATGACTGAAAGGACAAGATCACGGGTACAAGCGGCCTAAACAAGTTACCTCCGCCGGGTGGAAGGTCTCTCCCTTAGAGATAGGGTGAGAAGATCTGTCATCCAGGAGGAGCTCAGAGTAAAGTCGCTGCTCCTCCACATCGAAAAAAGCCGGATGGGGGGGTCCAGGCATCTGGTTAGAACGCCTCCCTTGGGAGGTGTTTAGGGCACGTCCGACCGGTAGGATGCCACGAGGAAGACCAGGACAAGGTAGAGAGACTATGTCTCCCAGCTCGCCTGGGAACACCTCAGGATCCCCTGGGAAGAGCTGGACCAAGTGGCTGGGGAGACGGAAGTCTGGGCCTCCTGCTTAGGCTGCTGCCCCCGTGACCTGACCTTGGATAAGTGGAAGAGGGATGGATGGATGGATTATGTTAAATTTATTTGTAACAAAAGAAACATAAATTACTGAGAAACAAATTATATTACTTTATTACACAAATGATATAACTACAGAGAAATATAAATCAATAGAAATAAAAGTGTAAACATGAACATTCCTGGTGGTGTATCAATTAAAATTGTAATAAACGACTAGTCGTCAACAACACATCTTTATCAGTGAATTGTACAAATCGAGGTTGTTGATTATGTCAACTAAAATGCTTAGAACTCACTAACTCTTAACCATTTAAACTTTTGAAGTGGAGTGATATTCAGTATGTGTTTTTCCCCTTAAAGGCTATCGTACTTTCTGCTTGGTACATTTAGCCATAGCTGTAACTAAATAGGACACGTCCCGTTGAGCCTAAACTAGACAGGACACGCCCCGTTGAGCCTAAACTAGGGTCAAACTACCAGGGCATTCAATCAATCAATCAATGTTTATTTATATAGCCCTAAATCACAAGTGTCTCAAAGGGCTGCACAAGACACAACGACATCCACGGTACAGAGCCCACATAAGGGCAAGGAAAACTCACCCCAGTGGGACGTCGGTGTGAATGGCTATGAGAAACCTTGGAGAGGACCGCATATGTGGGTGACCCCCCCCCCCCCCCCCCCCCCCTCTAGGGGAGACCGAAAGCAATGGATGTCGAGTGGGTCTGACATAATATTGTGAAAGTCCAGTCCATATTGGATCTAACATATTAGTGAAAGTCCAGTCCATAGTGGGGCCAGCAGGAATTTATCTCGAAACCAAAATTCCATTGTTGTCGATGGCGTTACACACAATACGGTTGAAACAAGGACACTAGCGAAAACCTTTGTGTAGTTTTTTTGTTTTTTTTTAATCAGATGTTGTGCATTATTAGACTTGACGTTGACAATAAAGTAAAAAAGTTGAGGAATATGCAAAGTTTTATTTCCAATACACAACACTCTGAATGGCAGTGTAAAACATAACATGTCATGGTGGTTCTTTCTTTTGCACACAATATGTTTTACACACCATCTTCAAGCCGCTGTCTGAATTTCTCTTCAGGATGCGTCGTTTTGTGGGCGGGCTTATTTACGTGCCTCCACTTAGACCGGGGGTCAGCAACCCACAGCTCTAGAGCTGCAGGCGGCTCTTTAGCGCCGTCCTAGTGGCTCCCTGGACCTCTTTCAAAAATGTGTGAAAATGGATAAAGATGAAGAAAATAAAATTTTTTTTTGTCTAAATAAGGTTTGTGTAGGACAAACATGACACAAACCTTCCTAATTGTTATAAATCCCACTGCTTATATGAAACATGCTTCACTGATGACAGTTTTTGGCGAGCGCCGTTTTGTCCTACTAATTTCGTCGGTCCTTGAACTCACCGTAGTTTGTTTACATGTACAACGTTCTCTGATGCTGCCACAGAAAGACGTGTTTTATGCTAATCCTTCTTTGTCTCATTTTGTCCCCCAAACATTTTATGCTGTGTGTGTAATGCAAAAAGGTGAACTTTGTTGTTTTTTTGATTTGCTGGAGTGCATATCAGGCATATTTGGTCAATCCATGACTGCAAGCTAATCGATGGTAACATGCTGTTTAGGCTAGCTGTATGCACATATTGCATAATTTTGCCTCGTTTGTAGGTATATTTGAGCTCATTTAATTTCCTTTACTTCTGTCCTCTGTGTATTTAATTTATTTCTGCATGTCTCATGACACATTATCTGTATGTAATATTAGCTGCATTTATGATAGTTGTTTGTGTGCCATGTTGTTCCAGACCACAGCAAACGTTACCCAGCTTGCACAGATTGTAATAAAGCCATTGGAAGAAGACAGCCTGCCGTTTCTTTTAACTTGGACACACACATCTATACCTTTGGCCATTCTGAGCCAGTAATTTCCAGAAGTTATCTCATCCTGTGAGAAGCCTCCATTTTACTAATGATTTCCAATGTTGCAAAAATGTGTTGAATAAAAATTAAAATACAACATTTCTGTCAATGAAGATTTGAGTCAGCCTTTGATAGTAGGCTAATATAATTCATATAGACACTTATATCATGTGTTGTCTTCATTATAACACTTATATAAGACTTTTAAAGTAATTTTGATAGTAGGCTAATATAGCTAATATAGACACTTACATCATGTGTTGCCTTCATTATAACACTTATATAAGACTTTTAAAGTCATTTTGAAAGTAGGCTAACACAACTAATATAGAATGTTGTCTGTCTATCTGTGTTGGCCCTGCGATGAGGTGGTGACTTGTCCAGGGTGTACCCCGCCTTCCGCCCGAGTGCAGCTGAGATAGGCTCCAGCAACCTCTACGACCCAGAAAGGGACAAGTGGTAGAAAATGGATAGATAGACACTTACATCATGTGTTGTCTTCATTATAACACTTATATAAGGCTTTTAATTTTTTGCGGCTGCAGTTCATTACCCCTCTGTAAAAACAGGCTCTGACAGTTGATGCATTATATGATGCCATCAAATCAAATGATATCCAGATTATTGCATGACTGAATATTATTATTATTCACGGTACTGTCTTCCCACTGTCAGAACTCCCAAGAAACATATTTTGATAACTCCTCTTATTTTTTATTCCCTTTATTTAGTTATTTATCAAAAAGACTGTCTCTGGCAACATTTCCTAAAGGTCCTCCAGCCTTCATTATGGTTTTTAATCTATATTCTAGCGGTGCAATGTAAAGTAACGATACAATGTAAAGTTTGTGTCCACCTCACCCTTATTTTCTTTTTCCTGGTGACCATGCAGCAACGGGCAGTGAAGCTCATCTCCTGGCCAGAGCAAACACAAGCAAGGCTGCATTCCCCGAGCTCAATTTGCTGTTACGTCTCAGCTCTGTGAAATAGGACTTGCTGGGTGGCTGCTAGTCTGTTCACACCACATTGTATCTGTGTGAATGACATCAACAAAAAAGAAAGAAAAACAAGACGAGAAAGTGTAAAAACATTCCAAAACACTGAAGTAACACTTATGTATCATGAATATAAGATATAATTTCTGTTTTTTGTCACAGTGGCTATATATTCACACATTGATACATTTTACCATGAATTGATTAACGTGGACCCCGACTTAAACAAGTTGATAAACTTATTCGGGTGTTACCCATTTAGTGGTAACAAATACTGCGGCATGGTCATGCTGGACCTTCAGAAGGCCTTTGTCACTGTTAACCACGCTATAGCATATAGTAGAAGCATTCAAGTCCCATCTTAAAACTCATTTGTATACTCTAGCCTTTAAATAGACCCTCTTTTTAGACCAGTTGATCTGCCGTTTCTTTTCTTTTCTCTTCTGCCCCCCTTTCGCTTGTGGAGGGGGGGGGGGGGGGGGGGGGACACAGGTCCGGTGGCCATGGATGAAGTACTGGCTGTCCAGAGTCGGGACCCGGGGTGGACCGCTCGCCTGTGCATCGGTTGGGGACATCTCTGTGCTGCTGACTCGTCTCCGCTCGGGATGGTTTCCTGCTGGCCCCACTATGGACTGGACTCTCACTATTGTGTTAGATCCACTATGGACTGGACTTTCACTAATATGTTAGATCCACTATGGACTGGACTTTCACAATATTATGTCAGACCCACTCGACATCCATTGCTTTCGGTCTCCCCTAGAGGGGGGGGTTACCCACATATGCGGTCCTCTCCAAGGTTTCTCATAATCATTCACACCGACGTCCCACTGGGGTGAGTTTTCCTTCCCCTTATGTGGGCTCTGTTCCGCAAATGTCGTTGTGGCTTGTGCAGCCCTTTGAGACACTTGTGATTTAGGGCTATATAAATAAACATTGATTGATTGATATACTGTTGGATAAGCTCAGAGCAATCGGATTTGATAAAACCTCATCGAGCTGGATGCAATCTTACTTGGAGGGGAGGAAACAGGTGGTAGAGGTGAACGGCACCGTGTCCCCCCCCTCTCAGTAAGCTGTGGAGTCCCCCAAGGCGGTATATTAGGGCCTTTACTGTTCCTAATATACATAAATGACATGTCATGAGCATGCGACTGTGAATTATTCTTGTTTGTGGATGACCTGCTGGTATCCGGCAAGGACAAGCCACAGGTGGAAAAAAACCTCAGTGCTGAACTCCGTAGTATTTGCACCTGGCTCACTGACAATAAACTATCTATACACTTAGGTCAAACGAAATCCATCCTATTTGGGTCGCAAATCAACCTTAAAAAAGTCAATGACTTCACTATAAAAGTGGGTGACATTGTTATCACCAGGAAAGATGAGGTCACCTATACCTAGGTTCCATTCTTGAGGCTAATCTTTCCTGTGATAAAATGGCAACCAAGGTAATCAAAAAGGTCAACCAACGAACGAGATTTATCTATAGAATCTCATCTCTGGTCAACAAAAGCACCTTGAAGATTCTAGCGGGAACTCTCGTTCAACCCTTTTTCGATTACGCTTGCACATCCTGGTACCCCAGCACCTCCAAAACCCTCAAATCTAGACTCCAAACATCCCAGAACAAGCTAGTCAGGTTACTTTTACACCTCCACCCCAGATCACACCTCACTCCTATCCACTTCTCCAAAGTGGGCTGGCTCAGGGTGGAGGACAGAGTAAAACAACTTGCACTGAGCCTATCTATAAAATCCGCTACACCTCCCTGATACCGAAGTACATGTCAAACTACTTCCAGAACGTAAATGACCGCCATAACCACAACACCAGAGGGAGCTCCACTAACCACGTTAAACCCAGATTCCGATCTAACAAAGGTCTTAACTCATTCTCCTTCTACGCCACATCAATATGGAATGCGCTCCCAACAGGTGTAAAAGAAAGTGCATCTCTATCCTCCTTCAAAACCGCACTAAAAGAACACCTCCAGGCAACTTCAACCCTGGACTAACACCCTCCCCCCTCCACATCCCACCTCCCCGGATTGTAAGTAATCAAATGTAAATAATCAAATGTATATACTTGTTCTTATGCTTTCTGAACCCACTATGTTCACTGCTCGCTGTACATATCCTACCAAGTCAGACCTACACTGTTTCAGTGTCCATTTCTCTGATGATGCAATTGTTGATGACTGAAGTGTTGATATCAACCAAACCTAACCCCCCCTCCCCTCCACATCTCACCCCCCCGATTGTAAATAATGTAAATAATTCAATATATATACTCTGATGATTAACTTGTGTGATGACTGTATTATGCTGATAGTATATATTTGTACCATGAATTGATTTACGTGGACCCCGACTTAAACAAGTTTAAAAACGTATTCGGGTGTTACCATTTAGTGGTCAATTGTACGGAATAAGTACTGTACTGTGCAATCTACTAATAAAAGTTTTAATCAATCAGTCAAAAAGCACACAGAAAACATTTATTTTTTACGTGTTTTTCCAATTAATAAATTGTAATATTCACGACATTTGTAGTCCAATGTTTCTTATAATTTATACTACTAGTGTAGTGTTTTTTGTTGTTGTTTTTTTTACTTGCAGTGCTGCTGTTTCTGGCGGAACAATTTGTCAGTGGACCTGTTTTCCAGTCGGACCTTCACAACGAACGCGACCTCCCAGATATCAACATTCGAGTGACGCTATTGTTTTAGCGGACTCGGTGGTTGGGTCATTTGTGTTCCTTCGTCGCTTGTCTGAGAGGGTTTGATATTATTTGACATTTCGTTATCCGACACGCAAAGCTCCAGCAGCTGTTGTTCGGTAGCTGTTAGCCAAGTGCTAACAACTTTGACAGCAGCGCCTTCACTTCCGTGTGTTCACTTGCACGTGTCCGCCATCTCTTCCCATTCGCTCTGCTGGGAGCTCACGGGGGTTTTTAGGAGGCAGCGAAAGGTAAATAAATATATGTGTTCAATGTTTATCTGGTCGTCTAAGTGGCGTGTACATTTCACGTTTCCACCGGTTAGCACTGCTGTAAAGGTTAGACCTTCCTTAAATACATTTCATCATTCACCCCCGACGACTTTTTTGTTACATCAGCTTGTTGTAAGATTGCATTTATGATCATCACATGATGGCTGTATGTATTTACAGTAGTTGTTGCAATGTGTGCTCTACCTCCCTATACTGTCATCCATAAAGTGAGCATTTGGGGTGAGGAGATCGATCCAAATATCGAAGGGTAGCAGTGAAGGATATGGCCAGTATCAGATTGATACTGTGAGGAGACCGATCCCAGTATCGAAGGATAGCAGTGAAAGTAAAGGCCAGTATCACATTGATACTGTGAGGAGATCGATGCAAGTATCGAAGGGTAGTATCAGATTGATACTGTGAGGAGATTGATCCAAGTATCGAGGGGTAGCAGTGAAGGATACGGCCAGTATCAGATTGAAACTGTGAGGAGATCGATCCAAGTATCGAATGGTAGCAGTGAAGGATACGGCCAGTATCAGATTGATACTGTGAGGAGATCGATCCAAGTATCGAAGGGTAGCAGTGAAGATATGGCCATGCAGTATCAGATTGATACTGTGAGGCGACCGATCCAAGTATCGAAGGGTAGCAGTGAAGGATATGGCCAGTATCAGATTAATACTGTGAGGAGATTGTTACAAGTATCAAAGGGTAGTAGTGAAGGATATGGCCAGTATCAGATTGATACTGTGAGGAGATCAATCCAAGTATCGAAGGGTAGCAGTGAAGGATATGGCCAGTATCAGATTGATACTGTGAGGAGACCGATCCCAGTATCGAAGGATAGCAGTGAAAGTAAAGGCCAGTATCACATTGATACTGTGAGGAGATCGATGCAAGTATCGAAGGGTAGTATCAGATTGATACTGTGAGGAGATTGATCCAAGTATCGAGGGGTAGCAGTGAAGGATACGGCCAGTATCAGATTGATACTGTGAGGAGATCGATCCAAGTATCGAATGGTAGCAGTGAAGGATACGGCCAGTATCAAATTGATACTGTGAGGAGATCGATCCAAGTATCGAAGGGTAGCAGTGAAGATATGGCCAGTATCAGATTGATACTGTGAGGCGACCGATCCAAGTATCGAAGGGTAGCAGTGAAGGATATGGCCAGTATCAGATTAATACTGTGAGGAGATCGTTACAAGTATCAAAGGGTAGTAGTGAAGGATATGGCCAGTATCAGATTGATACTGTGAGGAGATCAATCCAAGTATCGAAGGGTAGAAGTGAATGATATGGCCAGTATCAGATTGATACTGTGAGGAGATCGATCCCAGTATCGAAGGGTAGTATCAGATTGATACTGTTAGGAGATCGATCCAAGTATCGAAGGGTAGTAGTGAAGGATATGGCCAGTATCAGATTGATACTGTGAGGAGATCGATCCAAGTATCGAAGGGTAGTAGTGAAGGATATGGCCAGTATCAGATTGATACTGTGAGGAGATTGATCCAAGTATCGAAGGGTAGCAGTGAAGGATATGGCCAGTATCAGATTGATAATGTGAGGAGATCGTTACAAGTATTGAACGGTAGCAGTGAAGGATATGGCCAGTATCTGATTGATACTGTGAGGAGATCGTTACAAGTATCAAAGGGTAGCAGTGAAGGATACGGCCAGTATCGGATTGATACTTTGAGGAGATCAATCCAAGTATCAAAGGGTAGCAGTGAAGGATATGGGCAGTATCAGATTGATACTGTGAGGAGATCGATCCAAGTATCAAAGGGTAGCAGTGAAGGATATGGCCAGTATCAGATTGACATCCATAACTATGTATGTGGGTTGCGAAGGAGACCCTGCCCCAAGTGGAGGAGTTCAAGTACCTCGGATTCTTGTTCACGAGTGAGGGAAGAGTGGATCGTGAGATCGACAGGCGGATCGGTACGGCGTCTTCAGTAATGCAGACGCTGTATCGATCCGTTGTGGTGAAGAAGGAGCTGAGCCGGAAGGCAAAGCTCTCAATTTACCGGTCGATCTACGTTCCCATCCTCACCTATGGTCATGATCTTTGGGTTATGACCGAAAGGACAAGATCACGGGTACAAGTGGCCGAAAAGAGCTTCCTCCGCCGGGTGGCGGGGCTCTCCCTTAGAGATAGGGTGAGAAGCTCTGCCATCCGGGAGGAGCTCAAAGTAAAGCCGCTGCTCCTCCACATGGAGAGGAGCCAGATGAGGTGGTTCGGGCATCTGGTCAGGATGCCACCCGAACGGCTCCCTAGGGAGGTGTTTAGGGCACGTCCGACCTGTAGGAGGCCACGGGGAAGACCCAGGACACGTTGGGAAGACTATGTCTCCCGGCTGGCCTGGGAACGCCTCGGGATCCCCCGGGAAGAGCTGGACGAAGTGGCTGTGGAGAGGGAAGTCTGGGCTTCCCTGCTTAGGCTGCTGCCCCCGCGACCCGACCTCGGATAAGCGGAAGAAGATGGATGGATGGATGGATGTATAACATCCATAGTGTTCACTTGTCTACTATATTTGTTTTTTTTATTGTCCTCAAATATGTACAGTATATGTGGGTTTTTGCCTAAAATCTTTGTTTTGTGTGTTATACTGATTATAATGCATATAAGGCATATAAGGCAAAATCATGAAATAATTCAATGATGTTTGTACAATGAAAAAGTCGCAATTTCAGCTGACCAGCTCAGTGGCCTTTTGGTTAGAGTGTCCGCCCTGAGACTGGGAGGTTGTGAGTTCAAACCCCGGCCGAGTCATACCAAAGACTACAAAAAAAATGGGACCCATTACCTCCCTGCTTGGCACTCAGCATCAAGGGTTGGAATTGGGGGTTAAATCACCGAATGATTCCAGAGCGCGGCCACCGCTGTTGCTCACTGCTCCCCTCACCTCCCAGGGGGTGAACATAGGGATGGGTCAAATGCAGAGAACAAATTCCACCACACCTAGACAATCGTTGGGACTTTAACTTTAACTTAACTTTAACTTTAACTTCAGCGATGCCGGTGGTCAATTTACTTGGTTTGGGAAAATGTGCAGCATTGCCCACCACAATTTAGAATATGAAATGCTCTTTTTCAGAGTTGTTAATTGAAGTTGTCATGTCTTGCAGCCTTTGTGAGCACAATATGGAGCTGCAGGCGGTGTTGATGGCGGCCGGTGGGGGCTCTCGGATGACTGAGCTGACCTACAACAGCCCCAAAGCGATGCTACCTGTTGGCAACAAGCCCCTCATGTGGTACCCTCTCAACCTGTTGGAGAGGGTGGGCTTTGAAGGTGAGAACTACATTTACAATGCTTCTCTGGCTATGGCGACTACAATTCATCGACATCAAACTGACACAGAGGTTTTAATTAGTGCGATAAATAACCGCAAGAGGCTGAGTTTTTTTTTTTCTTTTTCCGCCGTCACCGGCATTTGAGTGTCAGACATGTCCGCCAATCAGAGTTTATTCATCTCCAGCTTCAAACAGGGAGAAAAACATCTCACTCTGTGCGTCTCTCTCAGCACCTGAGTGCATTTGTATACTTTTAAATGGTTATTTGCATTATTACTATATATTATGGAAGACTGTATATTAGGGTTGTACGGTATACCGGTATTAGTATAGTACCGCGATACTAATGAATCATATTCGGTACGATACCGTCTCTGAAAAGTACCGGTCCCGCACCCCCCTGCGGCCACGTCAAAGTCACGTGGTGATATTGCTGGATTACGAGCAGACGAGCATGTTTGGTCGCACACAATCACAGAGTACTTACAAGCAGACACAGTGTGTAGACAGAAAAGGGAGAATGGACGCATTTTGGCTTAAAAACAAACGATAAAGGTGAAGTTATTACACTGAAACCCCCTCAGGAAGAGGTGTTTTAAGACATGGCTAGCTTGCTAGCGGCTAATGTCCATCCGCCGTCGGCAGTGTTTTAGCTACTTCTAAATCACTAATCCTTGTCTCCATGGCGACAAATAAAGTAAGTTTCCTACAAGTATCATCCCTGGAGGACGATGAATAGCTAAACATGCTTCACTACACACCGTAGCTCACCGGCATTAAAATGTAAACAAACGCCATTAGTGGATCGACACCTAACTTCCACTTGAATTATATCAAGTACAGGCACGTATCTAGTCGATACTACTATGATTTTGTCGATATTTTTTGGCATCACAACATTTTTAAATGTATATTATGTTTATAAACTAAGGAAATATGTCCCTGGACACATGAGGACTTTGACCTACTCAGTGGCCTAGTGGTTAGAGTGTCCGCCCTGAGATCGGTAGGTTGTGAGTTCAAACCCTGGCCGAGTCACACCAAAGACTATAAAAATGGGACCCATTACCTCCCTGCTTGACACTCAGCATCAAGGGGTTGGAATTGGGGGTTAAATCAAGCTCCCCTCGACTCCCAGGGGGTAAACAAGGGGATGGGTCAAATGCAGAGGACAAATTTCACCACACCTAGTGTGTGTGACAATCATTGGTACTTTAACTTTAACTTAAACCTAATATGACCAATGTATGATCCTGTAACTACTTGGTATCGGATTGATACCCAAATCAAACAACAGAAGAATAAGTGATTGTTACATTTTAACAAAAGTGTAGACAGAACATGTTAAAAGAGAAAGTAAGCAGATATAAACAGTAAATTAACAAGTACATTAATAATACATTTTCTACCACTTGTCCTTAATAATGTTGACAAAATAATAGAATGATAAATGACACAATATGTTACTGCATATGTCAGTAGACTAATTAGGAGCCTTTGTTTGTTTACTTACTACTAAAAGACAAGTTGTCTAGTATGTTCACTATTTTATTTAAGGACTTAACTGCAATAAGAAACATATGTTTAATGTACCCCAAGATTTTTTGTTGAAATAAAGCCAATAATGCAATTTTTTTGTGGTCCCCTTTTTTTTAGAAAAGTACTGAAAAGTATCGAAATAATTTTAGTACCGG
This sequence comes from Entelurus aequoreus, assembly GCF_033978785.1. Lineage (NCBI taxonomy): Eukaryota > Metazoa > Chordata > Actinopteri > Syngnathiformes > Syngnathidae > Entelurus > Entelurus aequoreus. Next base: position 40,917,190 of record NC_084746.1, on the reverse strand, counting down.
TATCAAAATATTGGTATCGTTACAACACTACTGTATACCTTTTGTCAGTTTTTTCTTTAGTTTAAAGGCCTACTGAAATTTTTTATTTAAATGGGGATAGCACATCCATTCCATGTGTCATACTTGATAATTTCGCGATATTGCCATATTTTTGCTGAAAGGATTTAGTATAGAACAACAACGATAAAGTTCGCAACTTTTGGTCTCTGATAAAAAAAAGCCTTGCCCCTACCGGAAGTAGCGTGACGTAGTCGGTTGTTCGCTTCCTCATATTTTCCTATTGTTTTCAACGCAGCTAGAGCGATTTGGACCGAGAAAGCGACGATTACCCCATTAATTTGAGCGAGGATGAAAGATTCGTGGATGAGGATCGTTAGAGTGACGGACTGGAATGCAGTGCAAACATATCTTTTTTCGCTCTGACCGTAACTTAGGTACAAGCTGGCTCATTGGATTCCACACTCTCTCCTTTTTCTATTGTGGCTCACGGATTTGTATTTTAAACCACCTCGGATACTATATCCTCTTGAAAATGAGAGTCGAGAACGCGAAATGGACATTCACAGTGACTTTTATCTCCACGACAATACATCGGCGAAGCTCTTTAGCTACTGAGCTAACGTGATAGCATCTGGCTCAAATGCAGATAGAAACAAAATAAATAAATCCCTGACTGGAAGGATAGACAGAAGATCAACAATACTATTAAACCATGTACATGTAACTACACGGTTAATAATTCTCAGCCTGGCAAAGCTTAACAATGCTGTTGCTAACGGCGCTGAAGCTAACTTAGCAACCGGACCTCACAGAGCTATGATAAAACATTAGCGCTCCATCTACGCCAGCCAGCCCTCATCTGCTCATCAACACCCGTGCTCACCTGCGTTCCAGCGATCGACGGCGCGACGAAGGACTTCACCCGATCACAGATGCGGTTGGCGGCTAGCGCGTCTGCTATCCAAGTAAGTCCTCCTTGTTGTGTTGCTACAGCGAGCCGCTAATACACCGATCCCACCTACAACTTTCTTCTAAGCAGTCTCCATTGTTCATTAAACACATTGCAAAAGATTCACCAACACAGATGTCCAGAATACTGTGGAATTATGAAATGAAAACAGAGCTTTTTTGTATTGGATTCAATGGGTCCGAATGCTTCCGTATCAACCGTTAACGTCACGCGCATACGTCATCATATCTAGACGTTTTCAACCGGAAGTGTGGCGGGAAATTTAAAATTGCACTTTATAAGTTAACCCGGCCGTATTGGCATGTGTTGCAATGTTAAGATTTCATCATTGATATATAAACTATCAGACTGCGTGGTCGGTAGTAGTGGGTTTCAGTAGGCCTTTAACAGCATGATGTAGACGAAAGATCAGAATGTCTGCATTCAGCCATTTAAAAAAAAAATTAAATTACTGCATATTGTTGTAATGCGTGGCACCTTGAGACAAGAATATGCTGATTTCCACCCAGTTTTGAACAGTTATCTTGTGGGTAGGGCACATTTTTAATGGCCATGTTGCAGCCCCTAAGGTGCAGCTGGAAGAAACTACTAAGGAAAGTGTCCATAGAGAGATATAAACTGTCCACATTAGATTTGCGCAAAATATATGATTGAAATCATATGAATTTGCGCAAAATATATGATTGAAATCATATGAATTTGGCCAACAATAGATCTTTTAATACCATCGCCATATCATGATAATGCATGTTGATGACACATTATCAGTGTTTCCCATAAACTGCCAAGATACCTGTGGCGGTGGGGGCGTGGCTATGGGCGTGGTCATCATGACATCATCGAGTAATTTGCATTATTTACTACAATGATTTGATTTTCTCTAAAAAGGCTCAAAAAATGTATACTTACTAATTAGTAATAACAGTTTTGTTTGAAATGTCCATCCATCCATCCATTTTACAATATAATTACAACACTTTATGTACATATTTATATACAGATTTGAACAATAAGTTATTCACTGAAATATATTTATTAATTGTGGTTCTTACAAAAAATATATCTTATAAAATATAAAAGCTAAAATGTCCCTTAAAGCTCTGCCCATTTAAATGGTAAATGGTAAATGGGTCGTACTTGTATAGCGCTTTTCTACCTTTTTAAAGAACTCAAAGCGCTTTGACACTATTTTCCACATTCACCCATTCACACACACACATTCACACACTGATTTAATTAGTGCATACTAAATAATTTAACTTTAGCCTTCTACTACAACCATATTATTTACCAGCAACATAAAGTGAAACAGAGGCAGAGGTGTCCTGCCACAGTCAGTAACAAATAAATAGAAAACAGTAGTGGTCAAATACAAATAAGGCAACAAGAGAAGTATCCTACACTTCTCTTTTGTAAAGTAAATCTGAACAGCCTATATGGGCATCTGCATCAACTATATGATTTGCCTGAGAAGCTGGACAGGACAAAAAAAAAAAAATATATATATATATTTATTTATTTATTTATTTGTGGCGGACGTAATTCTTTCGTGGCGGGCCGCCACAAATAAATGAATGTGTGGGAAACACTGCATTATAGAGGTGTCCTGCAAACTTGACGGCGACAAGCGAACAAACGTGTTCTCATCCTAATGTAGCGTACTCACTAGCGAGCTAGCTGCTAATGTTCCTCCACAGTACAAAGCCGTTTGTAATCCTCGCCTCCAAGGCGGCAACTAAAATATGTTTTTTACAAGTTATATTATTACTAGAGGACGAGGAATAGCTACACATGCTACACAATGTAGGAGGTTATATAATAAAACATGCTAACTGCTAAACGAGCGCTTGCGAATGTAAACTTGTCAGCGAATCAATACAAATATTGACGATATAACATTTCATATCACAATTATTATGACCAAAATTATCACGGTATTGTTGAATGTGCTCAAAAAGTACTTACAATCACCCAGAAATCTTGTTTAACAAGTTATTTTTTATTAATATCTAAAACATACTTACCAACCTTGAGACCTCCAATATCGGGAGGTGGGGGGTAAGGGGGGGGGTGGTTGGGGGCGGGGCGCGTGGTTGGGGGCGTGGTTATTTACAGCTATAATTCACCAACTCGAGTATTTCATATATATTTCATATATATATATATATTTATTTATTTATTTTATTTACATAAAAGAAATACTTGAATTTCAGTGTTCCGGTGGCTATCCATTAGATGGCAGTATTGTCCTGTTTAACTTCTCCGTTCATGATGAGTATATAATTTCGGCCACCGTGTTCAATGGAGAAGTCTGTTCTACATATTTACAGGCAACATACACCTTCCCCTTCGAACTGTCCTGGATGAACTGAAATTCTTGTTTCCATTCGTTTGAATTCGTTAGGCAAGCTGTTTATATTGTGGGAAAGCGGACGTGAGAACAGGCTGTCCCCACTCAGTCTCAGGTCCGGCTGAATACCGGGAGTTTGTCGGGAGAAAATCTCTGCCGGGAGGTTGTCGGGAGAGGCGCTGAATACCGGGATTCTCCCGCTAAAAACGGGAGGGTTGGCAAGTATGATCTAAAATAAATAGATACACTGTTAGAAAACCGTCTATTTTGCATGTTTTGTGTTTCTTATGCTTTTCTGGTAGTGTTTTAATTGTAGTATTTTATCTGTTTTAATGGGTAAGCTTTGTTGGTTTCTACTGTAGCACTTTAAAATGATTTCATTGAAACATGCATTTAAGATAAAACCTATTGTTACTATTTAAAATTTATGGCGGGCATTTTGTCCTACTCTGTTCAGCACCGTAATAACACCTCCGTCTCGTATAGTTTAGAACATGGGTCCCCAAACTTTTTGACTCGGGGGCCGCATTGGGTTAAAAAAATGTGGCCAGGGGCCCCACTATGGACTGGACTCTCGCTGATGTGTTGGATTCACTGTGGACTGGACTTTCACAATATTATGTCAGACCCACTCGACATCCATTGCTTTCGGTAGAGGGGGGGTTACCCACATATGCAGTCCTCTCCATGGTTTCTCATAGTCATTCACATCGACGTCCCACTGGGGTGAGTTTTTCCTTGCCCGTATGTGGGCTCTGTACCGAGGATGTCGTTGTGGCTAGTGCAGCCCTTTGAGACACTTGTGATTTAGGGCTATATAAATAAACATTGATATATACTGTATGTATGTATATATATATATATATATATATATATATATATATATTGATTGATCAATCAATCAATCAATCAATCAATCAATCAATGTATATATATATATATATATATATATATATATATATATATATATATATATACATAGATATATATATCTATATATATATATATATATATATATATATATATATATATATATATATATATATATATATATATATATATTTAGAGCGCAATGATGTCACTCTATCAATGGGAAAATGCATTTTTAGACAATATGATTTGCCTGAGCAGCTAGGAGACACCGAGAGTAACAAGCGGTAGAAAATGGATTAGAAAGGACAGGTTTTAATTTATTTTTTATTTTGGACTTTGGACCCTGGCGGGCCGTAGTTTGGGGACCCCTGGTTTAGAACGATCACTTTGTGACAAAAGTCACAATCCTTGGTGTCAGTGTATGGTTGATACTACAGTGATTGCATCCATATTTTTATGATTACAACGTTTTGTTTTTGTTAATGTATGAAAACTCCGGAATATGTTCCTGGACACAGGTGGGGGCAAAAACCAAATGATTTGCATCAGAGCTCATTGTTGCTCATATTTAGTTATTTTGCACTAGTGTCTTTATTTTGCTCAAAATATTTTATGTAAACACCATCATCCTGTTTGTCTGATTAAAATTGTGATCGAAAATGGAATAATTCAATGATCGATAAATCTTAATGGTGAATGGATTTGTATTGTATAGCGCTTTTTTACCTTCAAGATACTTAAAGCGTTTTGACAAAATTAGCACATTTACCAACTGATGACGGAGCATCGGGAGTAACTGGGGGTTTAGTATCTTGCTCAGAAATATTTTGACATTAACTGGGGACGGCGTGGCGAAGTTGGTAGAGTGGCTGTGCCAGCAATCGGAGGGTTGCTGGTTACTGGGGTTCAATCCCCACCTTCTACCATCCTAGTCACGTCCGTTGTGTCCTTGGGCAAGACACTTCACCCTTGCTCCTGATGGCTGCTGGTTAGCGCCTTGCATGGCAGCTCCCGCCATCAGTGTGTAAATGTGTGTGTGAATGGGTGAATGTGGAAATACTGTCAAAGCGCTTTGAGTACCTTGAAGGTAGAAAAGCGCTATACAAGTATAACCCATTTATCAGTTATCATTTATAACTGAGGATCGAACCTTCAGGTTGGTAGACAACCGCTCTACCACATGAGCAATGTCATACCCAAAACTACCCACGATACCCAAATTTGTGGTGTTGCCCAAAACTAATGTAAAGTATCCAAGCAACAGAAGAATAAGTATTTTGTACATGTGAACATAAGTGTACATGGAACCATGTTGCAACAGAAAGGCAAGGCAAGGCAACTTTATTTGTATAGCGCTTTTCATACACAAGGCAGACTCAAAGTGCTTCATAGACAACAAAGTGAAATGAAAGAAAATAAAACCAAAATTAAAATGCATAAGGTTAAACTAAATTAACAAGTAGATCAATAATAGTTTTGAGAATATAATACAACCGGAAATAATGCTATATGTTAGCGCATTTTGCAGCAGGCAAATTAGGAACCTTTTGTATTCCGTTTTGAAATAGTTGATCATCTGCTGTATATGACAATAAATATATGGTTATCACAAGAGTCTGCAAAAAAGAGTTTAGGTAGTGATGGTCCACTTGAGCCATTGAACCACCAATTGGTTGTAGAATCTCTCAAAGCTTCATGCGTGTATTTAGTTCGTTTTGATTTTTGATTTTAAGCGATTCTTTTTTTTTCTTGACACAACTTCTCCATCATCCAGTTATTTCTGAGAAAGAAAGTGATTTCTGGTGGCTGGTTGAAAGAGAATAAATACCGCTTGTTGCCCTATTAAACGTAATGTTTACAGTGATAAGCACATTCGGGAACTGACGTTGCCGAGAATCGATCCCACGTCACGTGGCACAAAATAAAGATGCGTCATTTAAAAACTATTTGTTTTCTCTGAACTGACCGCAACTCTCAAAAAGCCACATTTTAAATGGAGTTTGCGTGTTGTCGAATCTCCCCGCAATATCTGCACCGCGTCCCGAAGCAGTCACGTGGTACGGCCAGGCAGCGATGTCATCATTTCCTGCTCCTCTCCTACAAACCCTGTTTCCATATGAGTTGGGAAATTGTGTTAGATGTAAATATGAACGGAATACAATGATTTGCAAATAATTTTCAACCCATATTCAGTTGAATATGCTACAAAGACAACATATTTGATGTTCAAACTGATAAACTTTTTTTTTTTTGCAAATAATCATTAACTTTAGAATTTGATGCCAGCAACACGTGACAAAGAAGTTGGGAAAGGTGGCAATAAATACTGATAAAGTTGAGGAATGCTCATCAAACACTTATTTGGAACATCCCGCAGGTGTGCAGGCTAATTGGGAACAGGTGGGTGCCATGATTGGGTATAAAAACAGCTTCCCAAAAAATGCTCAGTCTTTCACAAGAAAGGATGGGGCGAGGTACACCCCTTTGTCCACAACTGCGTGAGCAAATAGTCAAACAGTTTAAGAACAAAATTTATCAAAGTGCAATTGCAAGAAATTTAGGGATTTCAACATCTACGGTCCATAACATCATCAAAAGGTTCAGAGAATCTGGAGAAATCACTCCACGTAAGCGGCATGGCCGGAAACCAACATTGAATGACCGTGACCTTCGATCCCTCAGACGGCACTGTATCAAAAACCGACATCAATCTCTAAAGGATATCACCACATGGGCTCAAGAACACTTCAGAAAACCACTGTCACTAAATACAGTTTGTCGCTACATCTGTAAGTGCAAGTTAAAGCTCTACTATGCAAAGCGAAAGCCATTTATCAACAACATCCAGAAACGCTGCCGGCTTCTCTGGGCCCGAGATCCTCTAAGATGGACTGATGCAAAGTGGAAAAGTGTTCTGTGGTCTGACAAGTCCACATTTCAAATTGTTTTTGGAAATATTCGACATTGTGTCATCCGGACCAAAGGGTAAGCAAACCATCCAGACTGTTATCGACATAAAGTTCAAAAGCCAGCATCTGTGATGGTATGGGGGTGCATTAGTGCCCAAGGCTTGGATAACTTACACATCTGTGAAGGCACCATTAATGCTGAAAGGTACATACAGGTTTTGGAACAACATATGCTGCCTACTAAGCGCCGTCTTTTTCATGGACGCCCCTGCTTATTTCAGCAAGACAATGCCAAGCCACATTCAGCACGTGTTACAACAGCGTGGCTTCGTAAAAAAAGAGTGCGGGTACTTTCCTGGTCCGCCTGCAGTCCAGACCTGTCTCCCATCGAAAATGTGTGGCGCATTATGAAGCGTAAAATACGACAGCGGAGACCCCGGACTGTTGAACGACTGAAGCTCTACATAAAACAAGAATTGGAAAGAATTCCACTTTCAAAGCTGCAACAATTAGTTTCCTCAGTTCCCAATCGTTTATTGAGTGTTGTTAAAAGAAAAGGTGACGTAACACAGTGGTGAACATGCCCTTTTCCAACTACTTTGGCACGTGTTGCACCCATAAAATTCTAAGTTAATTATTATTTGCAAAAAAAAAAAAAAGTTTATGAGTTTGAACATCAAATATGTTGCCTTTGTAGTGCATTCAATTGAATATGGGTTGAAAAGGATTTGCAAATCATTGTATTCCGTTTATATTTACATCTAGCACAATTTCCCAACTCATATGGAAACAGGGTTTGTACATCAAGGAAACCTCCATACAGGCTTTGCGGAAAATTACTTGACACACGCCTCGAAACCTTGGCACATCTCGTAACCTCACTCATTTTAGGCCATGTCGCCTATCCCTAGTCCAAATAGGTAACTTTCAATAATAAAAAAGAAGAAACCTAACACTAAATGATTTGAACACCTCCTCCTGCTGCTTGGAAAACATTCTGTGTGTGTTGCACTCACTGTGTGAGGTCCAAATGTACACTTAAACTGCTATCCTGATGTATGTGTGTTTCCTGACCACATACTACTACTAAGGTGTGGCAACATGTCCACATCCACAAACGTTGGTCTTATAAAGGATTTGTTGCAGTATGCTGTTCTTGCCAGTAAACAGGGCTGTTCATTGTAAAAAGCTGTTTGCTCCACACTGCCCTGAACAAAAGTATGTTTCTATATATATATATATTATCACCCTGGGTGGCCAGCAGTTTTTAAAGTGTGCTGCCAGTCAGCCAAAGGCCTGCAATTGAGTTTTACTGGGCTGACACAGCGAGTGAGCAAACCATTTTATACAGACAAGGCAACAATTCCTAGACACATTTAAGAAGGTCTGCCCATGTTTTTATCTGCTTGAATTGAAGCTTCATTTGGGGGTTTATACTAATGGACATGTGACATGATCCTGTAATCATACATACTGCAGTCCACTGAGTTTGGATCACAGCCTGTCCCCCAGCCACTGTGTCATGATTATATTCTAACTTCCAGATTTCACTGTAGTCAATTGAGTAAATGTAATTGTGATATGAGCACTTTTTAAAGGTGTTTAGTGAGATGCCAGATCTATCATGTCTCATATTATAGCAGCAGGATGCAGAGTCTTACCTGTTCAAGAATATTCCTATTGTGGATATTAGGGATGTTTCTTGTTTAGAATTGAAATTGTGATTCTCTGGCACAATTGCTGTGCTTACTTTTCAAATAAATCACACTGTTCATAATTATTATTATACTCATCATTTTCCTTTTTTGCTTTGAAGCAGCCCTTTAATGCAAAACAAACTTTTTTTTTACCTGATAGTTCCTGTTTTTGTGTTTCGAGATCCCCATAAGTCCCAACAATTTGAAATCTAACAATTGAGGAGATATTTATAAAATAATCTTGCCGTCCTCCAAACTTGCTCAAAACGAGCCGTTTGGAATTTGAGACTTGAGGGATGTATTTTGCCCTTGTTACTTCAGTGGATCTCGCCATATATGGTAGCGGTTTCCCCGAAGAGCTTGGTGCGAGTCTGACATTTTTATTCAGTTGTAGTCCAAAGTTGTAGTCACAAAATTCCTTATTTTTCTCTATCCTCTTGTTTTAGGGCAGACTGGCTCATGCATCCACACTCATGCTAAAGTCCTCCGCATTCCTAAAACAAAGTAGCGTACAGTTTTAACTTATATCTGTCAGTAGACTCGATATGGAAGTGCTAAAAACTACGACATGGCTTCCCATGGTCTCTCTGTCATTCTTCATGTAAGGTCCAAAAATACAGTTATTTTGAATTAAAAGCCTGAAAATATTTATTACTCACTCACTCAACTGTACATTTATGTATGTATGGATGGACTACCCATATGTACTATTAATTAGTTTGTTTGATTAATCAAGTAATCAGATTAAATCACACTTTATAGCCTCGATGGAGGAAATAGTTGAAATAAACAATGAGTTTTCTGCTTGCCGTGATGTTTAGTATTTTTTAAAATGTATAGAAATGCATGTTATCAACACTGAAATTTTCACTTTTAACACGTGTGAATTAGTAAAATGCTTAAAAATATTCTTAAAACTGTTACAGTTTTAAATATAAGAGCAAAAATACAAAGTATGAATGAATGCATTATAACAATCATTGACATTCAAATAGTAAAGTAGAAAGCACATTACATAACCTGAATAAGTATACATTTTCTGAAATGTGTACTGTATTTATTTAACAATTGAACACATACACACTTAAAAAGCTGTTGATTGGAGAATTAGTGTTTTGATATTTAGATAAAACTTGTTCGCATTAACATATAAACTGTAGCTACACTAACATCTTTTCACATGACACCATGTTTTTGAATACAACTTTTTTTATACCAGTCAAGCATATAAAATAGCATCAGCTGCCTGCCTGCCAAAGTAGATTTTTACCTTTTTTCTGGTTTTTAGCACTGTAAATATGCAGGTTGCTTTCTGGTAATCGATCTAACACTGTACAACACTGGAATGACAGCTCCGGTACCGTTAGACAGTCCCAAACTTTTTTAGCTTCTTACCACACAGATCAGAATAATCACACTAACAAAGTAGAAATATAAACGTTTCTAATCTAATCTTAATACAATCTTTCCTGCTGCAAGCTGATTATTGATAGTCAGCAATCCTCACTGGAGGCTTCGGCAGTCAGCAGGTATAGAACAATGGCAGCAAAGACTCACTGGGTGAAATCGCATGTTAGTGTGCTTTTTTTTGTATTTGTTTTGTGACGCCTTAAATTTTATGTTAAATAGAGAAAACATTTTCTTTCCCACACTTCCCTAAAACACTTAATAAAGTTGTAGCTCTACACTAATATTCGGCAGTTGTGCTCTGCTTTGTTTTTAGAGGTGATCGTAATCACCACCAAGGAGGTCCAGAAGATGATGAGCACAGACACAAAACTGAAGATGGAGGTAAAAATGAAACTGGACGTTGTTTGTATCCAGGAAGATGGTGACATGGGCACTGCCGACGCTCTCCGACACATCCAGCAGAAGATCAAGGTAAGTGAAACGCGCGCACAATTAATTACAATATGTTTGACAATATAGTAGGACATAGAAAACAAACGTAAATAACAACTAAAATGATCAAATTGAACCAAGAAACCTATTTGTCTAACCAAACTTTAAATGGTTAAAGAGGATTCTAAGAGTGGCAGTGGCCCAGGAGCTAGATGAAATCATCATCATCACTGCCTTATTACTCAAAAATATAACATGATGAGTTTTGATAGTTTTATACATTTTTCATTTTTAAAAGCTATTTTTAAGTGTCTTAATGGATTAGCCCCTGATGTGATGTGTCAAGAAATACAGTACAGTAGTGAAGGTGTGCAGTGGGTGGGAGCTGTAGAGTGAAAAGGTGGCGGACCACTCTGGGCATACTTGCCAACCTTGAGACCTCCAATATCGGGAGGTGGGGGGGGGGGGCCCTTGGTCGGGGGTGGGGGGGTGGGGGGGGCGTGGTTAAGAGGAGAGTATATTTACAGCTAGAATTCACCAACTCAAGTATTTCATATATATATATATATATATATATATATATATATATATATATATATATATATATATATATATATATATATATATATATATATATATATATATATAAATACTTGACTTTCACTAAATTCTAGCTATATATATACATATATATATATTTATTTATTTTATTATATATATAAATAAAAGAAATACTTGAATTTTAGTGTTCATTTATTTACACATATACACACACACACACAACACTCATCTACTCATTGTTGTACTTGAAAGTACAATGCTTTGTTAAGGGTTGAATTGTCCATCCTCTTTCTATTCTCTGTCACTATTTTTCTAACCATGCTGAACACCCTCTCTGATGATGCATTGCTGTGTGGCACGCACAAAAGTGCTTTCATCAAATGCACGAGAGTGTGGAATCTTCCATCTCTCCCTAGCATGGCCCAAAACCGGTCAATCCTTGCTTCCTGGGGAAGATCTTCCCTGGCAAGCAATTGGTACTCCAGTACTTGTACCCGGAGGCTGGTCAGGTCCAATCGCAGCTGCGGCAGACTTTTTTTTTGGGGGGCGTGGCCTCCAGCTCCGGCTGAATACCGGGAGTTTGTCGGGAGAGGTGCTGAATATCGGGATTCTCCCGCTAAAAACGGGAGGGTTGGCAAGTATGACTCTGGGTCAGTCTGTGTTCTCAGTGAAGTTCTCACATATGTGGAACTCTTTTTTGATTGATTAAAACTTTTATTAGTAGATTGCACAGTTCAGTACATATTCCGTACAATTGACCTCTAAATGGTAACACCCGAATAAGTTTTTCAACTTGTTTAAGTCGGGGTCCACGTAATCAATTCATGGTACAAATATATACTATCATCATAATACAGTCATCACACAAGTTAATCATCAGAGTATATACATTGAATTATTTACATTATTTACAATCCGGGGGGTGGGATGAGGAGGGTTTGGTTGATCGCAGCACTTCAGTCATCAACAATTGCATCATCAGAGAAATGGGCATTGAAACAGTGTAGGTCTGACTTGGTAGGATATGTACAGCGAGCAGAGAACATAGTGAGCTCAGATAGCATAAGAACAAGTATATACATTAGAAATACATTTGATTATTTACATTTGGTTATTTACAATCCAGGGAGGTGGGATGTGGAAGGGGGAGGGTGTTAGTCAAGGGTTGAAGTTGCCTGGAGGTGTTGTTTTAGTGCGGTTTTGAAGGAGGATAGAGATGCACTTTCTTTTACACCTGTTGGGAGTGCATTCCATATTGATGTGGCATAGAAGGAGAATGAGTTTGGACCTTTGTTAGATCGGAATCTGGGTTTAACGTGGTTAAGTCACAGTTGGACATTCAACTTTTCTCCACAAAACTAAAAGAGTAACTTAAGGAAAATCAGAAGTGTGAGCACTAGAACTGGATGTAGTGTGGACAAATGGGGCCAATTATTTTCAATGTGTTTTTATTTTTGTACTTGTCTTAATCCTTTGGTATGTGTTTTACACTTTTCTCAACTTTTCTTTAAAAGCCTAACCAGGGACAAGGGTTGCAAATTAGCCTGTGGCTAGAAGTCTTATGTACTTGGACATCGGTTACCTGTGGGTAGCAATGTTTAATTGTACTGTCCCTGTCAAATAAATACTTAAATTAAAAAATAAAATACATTCGGAAACCAGGGGTTGACGGTTCAAACCCGCTCTCTCCATTACAGTCACTAATGCAGCCCACACTGTTGTATGAATGAGACTAAATGTCTGTTGGTGGTCGCCGAGGCCATTGGCATGACTTGTAAACTTGTCAGCCACGTATGCCTCAATCGACCCCACCGTAGCTGTGGCTCCAGATGTAGCTGACCAACACCATAATGTGAATGAATCCTGGGTTCTCGGTGTGTAGCACTTTTGTTCTCCGAAAAAAAGAGCTATACAAGTTATGGCTGTCAAAAATAACAAGTTAAAGGAGCCATATGTAGGATTCTGGCCAGAAATGGTACTGCAATCATAATCAAAAATCTGTATCCCCTCCCCCTCTCCCTGACTGAGGTTGCCAGATACACAGCCAAATCCAGCTGTATGGACTGGGCTACTTCAAGGAACTTCAAAATTCCAGTTCCTCTTACTAAGAGTTGAGGTGCTAGGACCATAACAGCTGAATAGACAAGCGTTTTGTCAATAACAAATCTCTAATCAACACATTTGACACAGAAATTAGGCTATTTTCAGAAAGAAGTAGGTCATGCCTGCGTACAATATCACAACAGTCAAATGGTTATTGTCAGTACTATCAGAAAACAAAAACTAAAACCAACTACAACCAACGTTAGCAATGGTTATACTGGTGAAAATAAGTAGCGCATGCTTAGCAGCCTAATGTACGCCCGAAACTAAAGAGGAGACATTTTACCAAGGTATGCCAATAGGCTACAGTTTCAAACCTTTCAGATTGCCATATAACTTGGTACATGTAGTCCACAATATGCAAACACCAATGAGGAATTATTTTATCATGTTATTTGGCCTTCTCCATACGTTTCACATTGCCATGACAGCCGTGCTAATGTTGGAACCCATTTCCTCAGCATATCACTTTTGGAGAAGTAAACTACACTACCCATATCCGGCAGCACGGTGAACAGGGGTTAGTGCATGTGCCTCACAATACGAAGGTCCTGGGTTCGATCCTTGGGCTCGGGGTCTTTCTGTGTGGAGTTTGCATGTTCTCCCTGTCACGTGTACTCCAGCTTCCTCCCACCTCCAAAGACATGCACCTGTGGATAGGCCCCTCCCACCTCCAAAAACATGCACCTGGGGATAGGTTGATTGGCAACACTAAATGGTCCCTAGTGTGTCAATGTTGTCTATCTGTGTTGGCCCTGTGATGAGGTGGCCACTTGTCCAGGGTGTACCCTGCCTTTCGCCCGAATGTAGCTGAGACCGCTACCCTGAAAGGGACAAGCTGTAGAAAATGGATGGATGGATGGATGGACTACCCATATCCACATAGGTTTTATTTGTCGAAAATATATTTTGCCGTATCAATTCGATGACACATCAACATACAGGCAAACGGGGGAAATATATGTCCGTTAGCCTGTATGTCAATGTGTCATTGAACGGGCTAGCATACTTAGCATTACACTAGGAGCTAAGCACCATCACACTAAGCATTGGTTGCAGGAACACACTAGCTTTGTTAGACAATATTATAGACTGTATTGGACAATATAGTTTACATACCAAATGTCCATTTCCATTTGTTTCAATTAATAAGAAAACGTAAACGCCTTACTTACCTATCAAGGAGGAACTCTTCTCCGCCTTCAATGGTCTCCATCTTTCAAAGGTATCCCTGATACAGATCCCGGTTTTGTTCCTGGCTTTGTCATGAATAAGTTGAGAATGGTAACTTTTAAATGGACTAGGTCTAACATGTTTAGTAACTTTACCAGTGGCAGTAGCTAGACGAAGATGGCCACCTGGATGTGACACACTCACAAATTTTCTAATTGGTCAAACGGTGGAGGGTGGGGCGTCAAAATGAAAACAATAACAATATTTCGGGGCTTTACATCTAATTTTGAAATGAGCATATCCTGGCTGAACTATTGTCATCAGTATAGAGGTATTGGAAAAGAAGATGATTTATTAATGCCTTTTGACATTTTAGGGCCATTTAATGATGACTTGACATAAAATTCGTACATATGGCTCCTGTAACTCCTGTGGTCAATCACAAAAAATAATCTCATAAATTATGTATATACCCAGATAAATCACACAGTTTATTTTGATCTGACATTCTTCTTCACCTTAACCTTGGGTGATCATGTGACAGGCGGCGTGGGTTGTTATACAGTCAGTGAGCAGGTCAATGCATACATCAGTGCAAAGATGAGTGAATGGACTTGCAAATTCACTTCAAAATAAACCCTGACTAAATGGAACTGTCACTAAATTTAGAGCAAATAAATGTTGTGCATTCAGGTAAAAATACTTTAAAAATATTCCTGTATGACATTCTGACAATAAAATCCAAATACTGGGCTCTTTTTTAAGTTGCAAGCAAGTAATAACCTGTGATTAATCCAAATGCCAAATTGTGATTTAATCATTATCAATCAGATTTTCTCTTCTGTCTTTTCTCCATGTGCTTTAGAATTTTTCTATTACGGAAATTACAAACACAAGAAATCCCCATCCATAGTTGAGTAGCATTTAACTTTTAAATTGCTTCAATTCAGCTTTTTAAACACACGCACACACACACACACACACACACACACACACACACACACACACACACACACACACACACACACACACACACACACACACACATGCTGACATGGTATACCTAACCCCCCAATCTCCATTTTCCACCCCCCCTCCATGTATCCTGCTTGCTGATCCTGTTACCCATCATCCCTTCGTCCCATTCTCTGTAAACAGATGAGGTCAGAGTTTAGATGTAGTGCTTTGCCAGCTCGCACATCTGTACACCACTTGTGTTTTGGCTACGTAGGCTTGTCTAACTTACCTCCCGTGTTAGTATGAGGTAGCCCAAAGTTTACAGCGCTTTGCTTTAGCTGTGGCCACTTGTTGGTGTCATTTCGACAAATTTTCATTCAAATTTCATTCAAAATAACCAATTACCAATTTCTTTAACAAAAAATAATACAACAATATATCGCAAAATGTTCATGGCCTGGTTAAACGTTGTTTTTTTCCGGTTTATTTTCATAACTTGAATGATGACATTCTAATTAGGACAGCTGTTTTTAAAGTGTGAGGCAGGGGGGAAACTTAAAGGGGTCAAAACTTAAGGGGAGGCGCAGCAGCTACCGGTAATTTTAGTTATTGTACGTTAAAGGCGAAACTAATAATTTACTTAGTCAAGAGCAAAATACTGGTCCCAGAAATCATTTGTCAGGAAGGCCTCTGGAGGGAGGCTCGCTGTATTCCTACACTTTGAAAACAAGTGGTTTAAAGGGAAACTGCACTGTTTTTTCTATTTATTTTTCCTATCGTTCACAATCCTTATGAGAGACAAGATGACAAAAGGGTTTTTTTTTTTCCCACTTTCTAACATTTGTTTCTGGTGGCCAGCAATGCAGCTAATGATAGCAATCAATTCTACCACTCAATCACTTAAAAAATGCATTCAAAACACGTCAACAATACATTATTTATGTTCTGTAACCTGCATAATAACCAAACTGTAGCAAATTGTTATTGTAAGAACGACCACCGAGGAACTCTTTTTCTAGCGTACTAACACATCGGCATACTTTGATATTAGCCATAGAAGCTAACTACGGCAAGAGATAAGGTAGCTTCTACGACAGTACGAAACAAGTTTGAGTTTGTAATGCACAACACTGTGAAAGAACACCAATCTGTACTGACTGAAAAACATGAACAATCATATTACAGTATGTGTTAAGTATTATTTCATGTTTTGTTTGTACACAGCTAGCTTGACAGCATATGCTGTCCAGTGTTTCCCATAAACTGCCAAGATACCTGTGGCGGTGGGGGCGTGGCTATGGGCGTGGTCACCATGGCATCATCAAGTAATTTGCATAATTTACTACAATGATTTGATTTTCTCTAAAAAGACTCAAAAAATGTATACTTACTAATTAATAATAACAGTTTTGTTTTAAACGTCCATCCATCCATCCATCCATCCATTTTACAATATAATTACAACACTTTATGTACATATTTATATACAGATTTGAACAATAAGTTATTCACTGAAATATATTTATTAATTGTGGTTCTTACAAAAAATATATCTTATAAAATATAAAAGCTAAAATGTCTCAATGCTCTGCCCCTTTAATTAGTGCATACTAAATAATTTAACTTTAGCCTACTACTACAACCATATTATTTACCAGCAACATAAAGTGAAACAGAGGCAGAGGTGTCCTGCCACAGTCAGTAACAAATAAATAGAAAACAGTAGTGGTCAAATACAAATAAGGCAACAAGAGTGGTTGTAGATAGACACAGAGCTTCATCAAGCATCTGATCCACTGAACAAAGAGCTCCAAAAATCTTGAACTTTAGACCATACTTGCCAACCCTCCCGTTTTTAGCGGGAGAATCCCGGTATTCAGCGCCTCTCCCGACAACCTCCCGGCAGAGATTTTCTCCCGACAAACTCCCGGTATTCAGCCGGAGCTGGAGGCCACGCCCCCTCCAGCTCAATGCGGACCTGAGACTGAGTGGGGACAGCCTGTTCTCACGTCCGCTTTCCCACAATATAAACAGCTTGCCTGCCCAATGACGTCATAACATCTAGGGCTTTTAGAGAGTAGAGTGCACAACTGCGCACACAACAAGGAGACGAAGCAGAAGAACGAGGAAATTACAGACATGGCGACGCCGTCGACGAGCAAGATGAAGAAATACGCTTGCAAGTTCCAAAACGAATGGAAACAAGAATTTCAGTTCATCCAGGACAGTTTGAAGGGGAAGGTGTATGTTGCCTGTAAATTTTGTAAAACAGACTTCTCCATTGAACACGGTGGCCGAAATGATATACTCATCATGAACGGAGAAGTTAAACAATACTGCCATCTAATGGATAGCCACCGGAACACTGAAATTCAAGTATTTTTTTTTTTCTTTTTTTTTTTCTCTATGTAAATAAAATAAAAAAATAAAAAATAAAAAAATAAAAAAAATAAAAAAAAAAATATATATATATATATATATATATATATATATAGCTAGAATTCACTGAAAGTCAAGTATTTCATACATATATGTGTATATATATATATATATATATATATATATATATATATATATATATATATATATATATATATATATATATATATATATATACACAGTGGGGCAAAAAAGTATTTAGTCAGCCACCCATTGATTGTCAATGGGTGGCTGACTAAATACTTTTTTATATATATATATATATATATATATATATATATATATATATATATATATATATATATATATATATATATATATATATATATATATATATATATATATATATATATATGTATATATATATATATATATATATATATACCGTATGTATGAAATATATATGAAATACTCGGGTTGCTGAATTCTAGCTGTAAATAACCAAGTATGCTTTAGACTGCCATCAGTTTTACTCCCTACACTTAACCATGTGTTTCCTACTGCCTGCAGACTTTGCACCCTTTGTTATATACACATGTTGTGTTTCTAATATAAATACATTTAATAAAGTAAAATACAAATAAGGCAACAAGAGAAGTATCCTACACTTCTCTTTTGTAAAGTAAATCTGAACAGCCGATATGGGCATCTACATCAACTATATGATTTGCCTGAGAAGCTGGAGAGGACAAAAAAAAATAAATTTTTTTTTAATTTTTTTAATTTATTATTATTATTTATTATTTGCTGCATGTATCATGATCAATGAAGGTGTCTGTTACTACATTATATATATACTTGCAGTGTGTATATTGTGTACATATTACATTTTGTTATGAAGGTGTCTGTTACTATTTTTATATACCGTATTTTTCGGACTATAAGTCGCAGTTTTTTTCATAGTTTGGCCGGGGGTGTGACTTATACTCAGGAGCGACTTATGTGTGAAATTATTAACACATTACCGTAAAATATCAAATACTATTATTTAGCTCATTCACGTAAGAGACTAGACGTATAAGATTTCATCGGATTTAGCGATTAGGAGTGACAGATTGTTTGGTAAACGTATAGCATGTTCTATATGTTATAGTTATTTGAATGACTTATACTCCAGTGCGACTTATATGTTTTTTTCCTTCTTTATTATGCATTTTCGGCCGGTGCGACTTATACTCTGGAGCGACTTATACTCCGAAAAATACGGTATATACTTGCAGTGTGTATTTTGTACATATTACATATTGTTATGAAGGTGTCTGTTTCTACATTATATATATACTTGCAGTGTGTATATTGTACATATTACATATTGTTATGAAGGTGTATGTTACTACATTATATATACTGTATATACTTGCAGTGTGTACATTGCACATATTACATATTGTTATGAAGGTGTCTGTTACTACATTATATATATACTTGCAGTGTGTATATTGTACATATTACATATTGTTATGAAGGTGTCTGTTACTACATTATATATATACTTGCTGTGTATATATTGTACATATTACATATTGTTATGAAGGTGTCTGTTACTACATTATATATATATATACTTGCAGTGTGTATATTGTATATATTACATATTGTTATGAATGTGTCTGTTACTACATTATACAGTATATATATATATATACTTGCAGTGTGTATATTGTACATATTTCATATTGTTATGAAGGTGTCTGTTACTACATTATATATATATATATATACTTGCAGTTTGTATATTGTAAATATTACATATTGTTATGAATGTGTCTGTTACTACATTATATATATACTTGCAGTGTGTATATTGTAAATATTACATATTGTTATGCAGGTGCCTGTTACTACATTATGTATATACTTGCAGTCTGTATATTGTACATATTACAAATTACATATATACTTGCAGTGTGTATATAAAACGTAGATGGAAGTTGTTTTAGAGGTTTTGAAGGCTACAACAGTGACTCTTATTTGCCGCATCTTCCAAGCATTTTTTATCATCTTTACAATCCCCCCCCTAAAAAAAGGGCATGTGTGTTCATGTCTCTCATAATGATTGTGAACGGCAAAATTCCCCCCAAAATGTGCAGTTCCCCTTTAATCACCAAACTGGTGGGGCCTGAATGAATTGCACCCTCTGCTGGTTAGTGCTAAGCAGTGAAACTTGAATCTCCCTGTCCTTGAAAACATTGTGTCTACACAACCTAATCTCATTGATACAAGTGTTCAGGCAATTAAATTCTGACAAACTTCTTGTCAATAACTCTTCTATCCTTAACTTCCATATAACTGTCTTAGTTATTCTTCTGTCTATAAAGATGGAGATTGGAACATTTAAAAAAATGCGCTTTGACAAGTTGAATATTTTCCCCTCTGGTGTTTGTATGAAATCATGGCGAGTTCTATTATTCCCCTTGCCTAGGACTTCTTTATTTAACCCATTGTGTAACCGCACAGATGCACACTCCAATGGGACAAGTTCCCTCATGCTCCCGTTGAGAATATTGGAGTGGGTAATCCTTTGAGCAGCCAGATAGATTAGAGTTCCACACACTCTCACACTGGAGGGTGATGAGTGAGGGAGCATAACCATGGCCTGCCAAATCATTCAAACTACAGAATACACTCACATCTCCTTATACTAACAACCTCCTGTAAGGGGATTTTGTGTAACCTATCAAACAAAATACTTACAGTAATCCATCTGCACTCTCGGGCAGCAGAGACTTGAAAAGAGACATTACAAGCAGCATTTGTCTGGTGACTTTTCACAAAGGTGTGTCTGGTCGTTGCTATGTTCTTTCACGTTAAACCCAACCAGTGAAAGGTGTGCTTAACGTGTACCTTTCTAGCTTTTTTACACATTTTTATTATTGCTTAGTTTTAATCACCTGACAAACATGAGTAAATCCAGGCTGACTCAGGTTCTGGCCTACGAGTGTTTGCCAACCTTCAAGGCGCATGACAAAAGGTGAAGAGAGAGACATTCCATCGCCAATGGTGCCTGAATGTCAGAATGCTGAACAATGACATGTCCTGAACAAACCTGTGGAGATTTCTCAAATCGGGTTGCTTATGTGCTACACTTGATTACATTTAAGCAGTACTGTAGTTTGTAGGCATGTAACGATATCAAAATCATGGTATTAAGGCCGCAGTACGATATTATTGTGGTATATGTCGAATGAAAACAAAGACATGTTATAGTGTGTAAAATGAAGTTCAAGATTCAAGGATAAACGGATAAACACACTCACTGTAATTGAACATAAACATAATGCTAACCTGTTGAAATCATATACAGTATATTACTACAAACATGTATTTTTAAGTGCAAATAATTGTGCGGGAACATCCACTGTGTCTCTCTAGTTTTACTTCCAGAGAAGCAGTGTCCTCTACAGTGGACATTTTTTCAATCAGTTTTGAAAATGCAGTTTCTTAGAAAAGTCAACTCACATTTTAACTTTTAACACTTCAAAAATTTACGTTTACCTTTGCTAGCTTCATCTTTTCCGGGTGATGGTAGCTTATCAAGTAATTCGGTGTGAAACCGTTGCTTTCCTTTGGCACGGCGCGCCTTGATCAAGTCTGTTTTGGTCTGGAGACAAGAATGCCGCACTTTATTACCTCGGCCACAGAGGGTTTGTTTGTCTGATTGTTAGCAGGGTTTAAAAAAATTAAATCTCACTATCTACTACGAAGTGGAACACATTTCACTTTCTGCTTTCTCTTTCGCTCCACGCCCCCACATTGCGGAGCCGCGCCGTGCAGAAGATTCTGGGAGATGTAGTTTATTTTTAGAACCGCCAAGTAAAAGAGGCAGAAAAAGAACTACACACTTAAGTTTTCGTTTGATACCGTCACTCGTCACTGCATTCTTGAGAAGATTTTGAAACCATAATACCAAGGTTTCTAAAAAATCGTTACATCCCTAGTAGTTTGGTATACTTTTTTTCTAATTTTCATTGTCAAATAGTTATCTATCAGTCACATCTTAAAGGCCTACTGAAATGAGATTTTCATATTTAAACGGGGATAGCAGATCCATTCTATGTGTCATACTTGATCGTTTCGCGATATTGCCATATTTTTGCTGAAAGGATTTAGTAGAGAACATCGACGATAAAGTTCGCAACTTTTGGTCGCTGATAAAAAAAAGCCTTGCCTGTACCGGACGTAGCGTGACGTCACAGGTTGAAGGGCTCCTCACATCTGCACATTGTTTACACCAGCAGCGAGAGCGATTCTGACCGAGAAAGCGACGATTACCCCATTAATTTGAGCGAGGATGAAAGACTCGTGGATGAGGAAAGTGAGAGTGAAGGATTAGAGTGCAGTGCAGGACGCCAGGGTGTATCTTTTTTCGCTCTGACCGTAACTTAGGTACAAGGGCTCATTGGATTCCACACTTTCTCCTTTTTCTATTGTGGATCACGGATTTGTATTTTAAACCACCTCGGATACTATATCCTCTTGAAAATGAGAGTCGAGAACGCGAAATGGACATTCACAGTGACTTTTATCTCCACGACAATACATCGGTGAAGCACTTTAGCTTCGGAGCTAACGTGATAGCATCGTGCTTAACTGCAGATAGAAACAGAAGAAACATGCCCCTGACTGGAAGGATAGACAGAAGATCAACAATACTATTATTACTCCTACTATCAGGAGACACCGAACCAAACCCTGGACCTGTAACCACACGGTTAATGCTGTCCAGCCTGGCGAAGCCTAGCAATGCTGTTGCTAACAACGCCATTGAAGCTAACTTAGCTACGGGACCTTGACAGAGCTATGCTAAAAACATTAGCTCTCCACCTACGCCAGCCCTCATCTTCTCATCACCACCCGTGCTCACCTGCGTTCCAGCGATCGACGGCGCGACGAAGGACTTCACCCGATCATCGGTGCGGTCGGCAGCTAGCGTCGGATAGCGCGTCTGCTATCCAACTCAAAGTCCTCCTGGTTGTGTTGCTGTAGCCAGCCGCTAATACACCGATCCCACCTACATCTTTCTTCTTTGCTGTCTCCATTGTTCATTAAACAAATTGCAAAAGATTCACCAACACAGATGTCCAGAATACTGTGGAATTTTGCGATGAAAACAGACGACTTAAGCTGGCCACC
Organism: Entelurus aequoreus; assembly: GCF_033978785.1. Classification (NCBI taxonomy): domain Eukaryota; kingdom Metazoa; phylum Chordata; class Actinopteri; order Syngnathiformes; family Syngnathidae; genus Entelurus; species Entelurus aequoreus. The sequence goes on along the minus strand of NC_084746.1, from coordinate 40,894,183 downwards.
GTGCTATTCCAAAATGTCTGCTTCAACCCGTGACGTCACGCGCAAACGTCATCATACCGAGACGTTTTCAGCCGGATATTTCCCGGGAAATTTAAAATTGCACTTTATAAGTTAACCCGGCCGTATTGGCATGTGTTGCAATGTTAAGATTTCTTCATTGATATATAAACTATCAGACTGCGTGGTCGGTAGTAGTGGGTTTCAGTAGGCCTTTAAATCAGTTGAGGTACAATTGTAATACACTACAGTACTTGTCTGCCACCAGCAGAGGCGCAGTTTATTTTGTCTCAACCAATTTGTAGTCTTAAGAAGAACAACTTGATGTCAGCTATGGCAAGGTGAGTAACATCACTGGAGACTTCTGGTATTGGGTAGCAATAATCTGCTCAGTACTGGTATTAAAACAGGAGCTCACATAATTCAGAGAGAGTTCACATTGTTCCGCTGACATGTTGGCATGCACATTTAACTTCAAAATGCACCCAGACTATAGTTTTGATAAATCTGTTAGCAAGTTTTGAACAAATAAAGGCGGTGCATTAAAGTAAAACATGGTAAGATGTTGCCTGTATGAAATTCGGAAAATAAAATTGCATATATGTCAAAATATTAGTGTTTTATGCACGTAGTATCGATCATATACTCATACTATCCTTGGTATCAACACCAATCGTTTTAAAAATCAATTTGCCCTCCCCTTAATTGTTGTTTACACCTGGCTGCTAAACACACCCATCTTCAATGATTATTCATGCAACATAAGTTGCTGTTATATATATATATATATATATATATATATATATATATATATATATATATATATATATATATATGTATATATATATATATATATATATATATATATATATATATATATATATATATATATATATATATATATATATATATATGTATATATATATATATATATATATATATATATATATATATATATATATATATATATATATATATATATATATATATATATATATATATAGACTGTGTGGGTGTCAGGGGGACTGCATTAGAGTGGTTCAGATCCTACCTGTCAGAGAGGTCCTTCTCTGTCAGGCTGGGGGACGCCACCTCTTCTTCTGCTCCGCTTTACTGTGGTGTCCCCCAGGGATCCATTCTAGGCCCCATCCTGTTTTCCTTGTACATTCTCCCCCTTGGAGAGATTTTTAAGAAACATGGAGTGTCTTATCACTTTTATGCAGATGACTGCCAAATGTATATGCCAATTTCAAAAGGCCACGGCCCCCTGACACCCCTTCTCAACTGTCTATGTGATGTCAAGGCTTGGTTAGCCCAGAATTTTTTAATAATGAATGAGGGAAAAACGGAAATTTCAGTTTTTGGTCCGGCCCTCACTGACTTGGGACCATTGCAAAATTATGTGCGTCCCAAAGTCACCAGCCTTGGCGTCACTATAGACAGCGATTTTAAATTTGACAAACAAGTCAATGGCGTTTTAAAATCGTGTTTTTATCATCTTCGTCTTTTAGCAAAGGTAAAACCATTTTTATGTTTTAACCTTTTTGAACACGTCGTGCATGCTTTTATTTCAAGTCGCCTGGACTACTGCAATGCACTTTATGCTGGCATTAGCCAAAAAGCTCTCTCCCGGTTGCAGTTAGTCCAGAACGCAGCAGCACGACTTTTAACAGGGGCCAGGAAACGCCAGCATATAACCCCAATTCTTCGGAGTTTGCACTGGCTCCCTGTTCATTTTAGAATTGATTTTAAATCCTTGCTGTTTGTTTTTAAAGCTTTACATGGACTGGCACCTCAGTATATCTCGGACCTCATCCAAATTTACACTCCTGCGCGCGCTCTGAGGTCCGAGAGCCAGCTCCAGCTCGTGGTGCCCAAGACGAGACTTAAAACCAGGGGAGACAGGGCCTTCTCTGTGGTCGGCCCTAAACTCTGGAACACTCTGCCCCTCCATGTTCAAACTGCTTCCACAGTGGAGTGTTTTAAGTCTCGTCTTAAGACCCACTTTTATTCTTTGGCTTTTAACACTACGTGAGTTGTGTGGTCTTCTGTCCTCTGTTGTCCTGTGTGGTTAGGGTTATAAATTTTGATGTCTATTTTACAGTTTTAATTGGTTTTACCCTTTAAAATCGTTTTTAATCATATTTATTTTTTATATCGTCTCTGTATTGGTTTTCTATTCATTTATTCTTTGTGTTTATTCAGTCATTGGTGTAGCATAATATTGTTTTTAATATTGTTTTTAATATCGTTTTTAATATTGTTTTTAATATTGTTTTTAACATGGCTGTGCAGCACTTTGGAAACATTCTTGTTGTGTAAATGTGCTATATAAATAAAGTGGATTGGATTGGATTATATTATCTGCTATAATAATACAAATGCTATCATACAATAATCTACTTGTTCATTTCCTGTTGTTAGCTGGTTACGTTCTGCTGCAACACTGTTACATTTAGCCTTTTTAAAGTGTACCAGGCATAGTACTACCTCAACTTATGAGTATTTTAAGATATGTTCTGCCTCTCGGCTTTTTGTAATGCTTTAAGTTGCAAGCATAAATTTGTGTTACAAGTTTTTTTTTTTTCTAACTCTGCGACTGGGCAGCGCCGTCAGTCCGCATCACACGAAACAGGAGCCAGCCTTCACGCCATGCAGCCAAAGACGTCCAAACGACGTACATTTATCCATGAAAATATGGAGAAAATGCAGATGGTCTGTTTGACGTGTTTCATTTTGTATTGTCTCCTGACTCTACAAACTGGATGATCGAGTATTACCTTTGGTAGACAGACATACCTGCGTTCCATTTCTCAAAGACGTCCGTGTGCAACATAAACCAGCCCATTAGAGACACCTGCAGAAGTCTGCTCTCTTAGGTGAATGCTGTGCAACATTATTACATTATTTCATAAAACTACTGTAGTAATTTGTAGTACATGTATTTCAAACAATACTTCTTACCTAAAAGTTTATTTTTATTTTTAAAAGGCATGTTACCAGTTAAAATGTTGGTGTTTTGGGGAGGGGGCAAACATGGATCAAAATTATTTAAATTAATTTCAATGGGCAACGCTGATTTGCAATACAAAAGTTTTGAGTTGCGAGCTTGGTCGTGGAACCAATGGAGCTCGTAAGTTTAGGTACCACATACATTTTTTTTTTAAATCGTCCGATACTGACTGTTGTGGCCGATCGATCGACACATCCCTAATTTTTGCAGCAAATTCCTATAAAACACTCTTACCCTGTAAATAATCTATAACTATTCTTTTTTAGATTTACTTTAATATTATTCATTAAATTGTTAATTACTAGCCATATATCCATTTCGTAGTTGGATTTGTGGAGGTGGCGGTTGTTTTTTTTCCGTTTCTTATAAAGTATTAAATTTTTATCTTTGTGATACAAAAGCCAAAAGCAGTGAAGCTGTGTAAATGGTAAATAAAAAGAGAATACAATGATTTGCAAATCCTTTCAATTTATATTCAATTGAATAGTCTGCAAAGACAAGATATTTAATGTTCACACTGAGAGACTTAATTTTTTTTTGCAAATAATCATTAACTTAGAATTTAATGGCAGCAACACATTGCTAAAAAGTTATCTTAGCGGCATTTTTACCACAATGTTACATGGCCTTTCCTTTTAACAACACTCAGTAAACGTTTGGGAACTGAGGAGACACATTTCTGAAGTGGAATTATTTCCCATTCTTGCTTGATGTACAGCTTAAGTTGTTCAACAGTCCGGGGTCTCCCTTCTGCTATTTTAGGCTTCATAATGTGCCACACATTTTCAATGGGCGAGAGGTCTGGACTACAGGCAGTCTAGTACCTGCACTCTTTTACTATGAAGCCACGCTGTTGTAACATGTGGCTTGGCATTGTCTTGCTGAAATAAGCAGGGGCGTCCATGATAACGTCGCTTGGATGGCAACATATGTTGCTCCAAAACCTGTATGTACCTTCCAGCATTAATGGTGCCTTCACAGATGTGTAAGTTACCCATGCCTTGGGCACTAATACACCCCCATACCATCACAGAGGCTGGCTTTTCAACTTTGCACCTAGAACAGTCCGGATGGTTCTTTTCCTCTTTGTTCCACAGTTTCCAACAACAATTTGAAATGTGGACTCGTCAGACCATAGAACACTTTTCCACTTTGCATCAGTGCATCTTAGATGAGCTCGGGCCCAGCGAAGCGTTTCTGAGTGTTGTTGACAGTGGTTTTCTGAAGTGTTCCTGAGCCCATGTGGTGATATCCTTTACACACTGGTGTGGCTTTTTGATGCAGTACCGCTCGAGGGATCCAAGGTTCGTAATATCATCGCTTACATGCAGTGATTTCTCCAGATTCTCTGAACCTTTTGATGATATTACAGACCGTAGATGGTGAATTCCCTAAATTCCTTGCAATAGCCTGTTGAGAAATGTTGTTCTTAAACTGTTGGACAATTTGCTCACGCATTTGTTCACAAAGTGGTGACCCTCGCCCCATCCTTGCTTGTGAATGACTGAGCATTTCATGGAAGCTGTTTTTATACCCAATCATGGCACCCACCTGTTCCCAATTAGCCTGTTCACCTGTGGGATGTTCCAAAAAAGTGTTTGATGAGCATTCCTCAACTTTCTCAGTCTTTTTTGCCACTGGTGCCAGCTTTTTTGAAACATGTTGCAGGCATCAAATTTCAAATGAGCTAATATTTGCAAAAAATAAAGTTTTCCAGTTCGAATGTTAAGTATCTTGTCTTTGCAGTCTATTCAATATGATTTGCAAATCATGGGATCTGCATTTTAAAGTTATTGAGATATTTATAAAAACAACCTTGCCTTTCTTCATACTTCCTCCAAACGAATTTGCTCAACTTGTGACGTTTTTCCAACATGTGCCGTTAGTGGATATCTCCATATATGGTAAACATTTACCCAAAGGGCTTTGTGTGAGTCCACCATTGTAATCAATCAGTTCCTTATTTTTCTCTATTCTCTTTTTGTGCAGCAGACTGGCTCATACATGCACATGCATCTTCCGCTGTTACAGTTTCTAATAAGATGCAGTGTACAGTTCTAACTTTTTCTGTCAGTAGACTTGAAATGGAAGTGCTAAAAACTACAACGTGGCTGACTAAGTCTAAATAAGATCACCCACAAAACGGCACATCCTGAAGAAACTGTCAGAAAGCGGTCTGAAGATGGTCTGTAAAGTATAATCTATGCAAAATGTTGACCAAAGAACCACCATTACATGTTAAGAAGACCACAAGGAAGTGTTTTAAGTGTAGAAAAAAATCATAACGTGAGCCCTTTGATAAAGGTCCTGTAAGAAAGGCTTCCATTGAGAAAGCTGTTTTCTCAAAAAGACATTGTGACTGTTTGTGTGTGGTCCTGACCTGTCCAGAGATTGTGGCTGTTGAAAGGCCAAAGTGTCTCTGTCTCTCCAGCTGACTCCACTCTGCCGTCGCCTGTGTCTTAGAGCATGTGTGTTAGACACAGAGGAGAGTTGAAAGGTCGCCGTGTCAGTAGATCTCCTGCAGGCGCCTGCAGCTTTGCTTTGGCAGCTTCCTGTCGCCAAGTCCAGACCAGGCTATGCTATAAGTTGCCACCAGGTCAACTGCATGACCTTTGGTCCCATCGATACGCTTCCCTCGCTCACACACTGACACTGTCTCTTCACTGCAATGCACATTTTGACCAAAATCAAAACACTTAAGTTAACCTATCATTTTTCTACAACATCAATTTAGCTTCATGTTGATATAATTATGTGTGATGACACTTATAAATACAATGATGTCATGGCTTATTCAGTCCTGAGGCTTCCCTCCATTGTAGACTGAGCAGAGATATCTCTGTCAATAAGGCGGCTTGTACTAATGGTGGGATTAGTCCTCACGCCGACAGCTCGCATCACTGCACAGACGCGAAGAGAGACACAAGTGTGGGCACACATGCACAAGTTGAAACACATGCACATATAGACATGATGTCAGTTCAAATGACTGATGCACTGTAAGCGATATCCTGATGGAGATGCACTGTTAAAGCATACTTGTGTTGGCGCAGATACAATAGTACCTCATCTTTTACTTACAGTGCCCAAAAGCAATATGCATTATTTGTTGTGTGTACACATCTAACTAGAAATTAAATCAAATATTGTTTAATTAGTTTAGACTCTGTAGATCTGATCCATGAAAGGTTGCGTGTATAACATACACGACATAACAATATGTAATATGTACAATATACACACTGCAAGTATATATACTGTATCATGTAGGAACAGACACCTTCATAACAATGTGTAATATGTACAATGTACGCACTGCAAGTATATATGAAATGTAGTAACAGACACCTTCATAACAATATGTAATATGTACAATATACACACTGCAAGTATATATATAATGTAGTAACAGACACCTGCATAACAATATGTAATATGTACAATATACACACAGCAAGTATATATATATCATGTAATAACAGACACCTTCATAGCAATATGTAATATGTACAATATACACACTGCAAATATATATATAATGTAGTAACAGACACCTTCATAACAATATGTACAATATTTACCGTATTTTGGTCTTTAATCAATAGCGAGACTTTCTTCTCTGGCGCATTTAATTCTGTTTTCATAGCAGCGCACGTCCGACTTCCGGCATCTACAACGAAGACGACTATTTTTGGACAAATGAGCATTCCAAAACCTTATCTTTTTTAAGCTGAATATACTAAGGATGAACTGCTGCTTCTAGAAGCGAGCACGAAGAAGAGGGTGAAACGCTGTAGCAGACAGAAGCCGAGAGAGTGAGGTCAGTGCGATTTGATCATGTTGCAAATCTGGAACTTTTGAGCCAAGCTATGCCGAATTATTAGAGTGCCCAAATCAACTGGAAACGTCCCCGGCCAGCTTGACCAAACTGTCCATGGAGTGAGTCACTCTACTATTGATCATGATACATGCAGCACATCACTGTACACTACAGTACATACACTGTCTGGCTAGCTGTGTACAAAGAAAACATGAAATAATACTTTACAGATGCTGTAATATGATTGTTCATGTTTTTCACTCAGTACAGATTGGTGTATTATCACAATGTTGTGTATTACAAACTCAAACTCGTTTTGTGTTGTTGCAGAAGCTAGCTTATGTCTTGCCGTAGTTAGCTTTTACGGCTAACACAATGTGTACGGCAGCACGGTGGAACAAGGGTTAGTGCGTGTGCCTCACAATACGAAGGGCTCGGGGTCTTTCTGTGTGGAGTTTGCATGTTCTCCCCGTGACTGCGTGGGTTTCCTCCGTGTACTCTGGCTTCCTCCCACCTCCAAAGACATGCACCTGGGGATAGGCCCCTTCCACCTCCAAAGACACGCACCTGGGGATAGGCTCCTCCCACCTCCAAAGACATGCACCTGGGGATAGGTTGATTGTCAACACTAAATGGTCCCGAGTTTGTGAATGTGATTGTGAATGTTGTCTGTCTATCTGTGTTGGCCCTGTGATGACTTGTCCAGGGTGTACCCCGCCTTCCACTCCGTGTGCAGCTGAGATAGGCTCCAGCACCCCCCGCGACCCTGAAAAGGACAAGCGGTAGAAAATGGATGGATGGACGATGTGTTAGTACGCTAGAAAAAGAGTTCCTCAGTGTTCTCTCTTACAATAACAATGTTGCTACAGTTTGGTTATTATGCAGATCCCAGAACATAAATTAAGTATTGTTGACGGCTTTTGCATTTTTAAAGTGATTTCAGAGGGACAAATGTTTGCTCCTACTAGCTGCATTGTTAGCCACCTAGAACAAGTTAAGTTAGTAAGTTAGTGAGCGTAAAAAACACAAAACTTTTTGTCTGCTTGTCTCTCACAATGATTGTGAACGATAGGCAAAATCTAAAAAAGTGCAGTTCCCCTTTAAGTGAGATAAATACAGAACACATTCCATTTATCATGCCTGTTTTAATGAATATGCAGAAAATATGCTGATCATCAGAACACTCAATATTGAGAGGAGACGATGGAAATGTAGTTATTAAGGACGCACAGTGTGATTTATCAAGACTGAAAATGTTCTGCGGGCTCTATTTTGCATCTTTAATTAGTACGTCGAGAAAGGACGTGCAAACTAGCAAAAATGGCTGTGAGAAAGGAATCGATCGCGCTGCAGCTCCGTCCTACGTATGCTTGTCAGAACATATGGAATGTCAAAAATAAAAATATTGGATATATCGTCTATTCGACAATATAATTTTTGAGCTGCTTAATGACTTAAGGAGCTGATTAAAATAAATTAAATTCATGCGTTTTAGTGTCTATTGGTGTGTTTGTTCTTTCATTTAGGAAATATATCATAAAACATCCCCTGTATGAAAAAATGTCTTGCAATATTAATTTTCTTGCGTTTGGATCGCTGCCATGTTGTGATGGTCCACTGCCTCCTCGCAGAGCGCGCCTTCAGCGTACTAAAATAGTTTATGTTGTGTAGATTACGATTCTATATTACCGAAAAGTTTACATTGCAAGATCCCGCAGGTAGGAGGAGCATGATACCATGATTGTGGAGGGAAATGAGTGTTTCTATGGGCACACAATGCCGGTAGTACACGCAAAAACCAAATTTAATTAAGTCTTTCTGTACCACTTTTGCAGCTATCAATTAAACACGCAACGTCTTAGTAGATCACACGCGCACTAATAGTACACATAATATTATAGTTTGCACATGCTGTTTAGTGTGTGGTATTTTAATTTTAGTAGATCAGGCCCCGTGAGGACTTTGTTGCCTTAGTTGCCATCTTGACTATGTGCATTAACCCGCTACATGGGTTGGTTGGAAATAGTATAATGCAAGGCTATTGTGGTCTCTTCATAACAAAGCCGTCACTCCTTTTTAGACTGACGTCCTGGTGTTGAGCTGTGACCTGATAACAGACGTGGCTCTTCATGAGGTTGTCGATCTGTTCCGGGCCCATGATGCAACACTGTCCATGCTAATGAGCAAAGCCCATGAATTCACCGAGACCGTCCCAGGCCAGAAGGGCAAGAAGAAAACAGGTAATAACAACAAACACATCATCAGCAGCTTCTCCATATTTTTATGGATAAATGTCACCCGTTGAGATGTTTTTTAAATTATTTATTATTTTCTTGGCTGGCGTGAGACTCTCCCTGCTTCAGTATGGTGCAGACTAACAGCGCTATGTTCGAATTGCTTTGCCAAGTTGGCTAAAGACTCAGTCATGTTTTTGATTATTTCTTTCTTTGATTAAATCTGTTTTCATTTGGACAGCAGTGTTTCAGTTACTTTTATTTATTGCAGGGTTTTTTTCTAGCTCAAATTGAGGCAGAGGTGGTATAATCCTAAACATGCGCCAGAATTTTTACGCAAATTTTTTGTAGTTTTTTTCAATTTACTTTACAATATGCTGTAAAGAACACCCGTAAAATGTATTGTCATTTTTATTAATTTGATGGGTAGTTTGCTGTAAAATCATAAGTCAAGCAAATATTTACCGTATTTTTCGGACTATAAGTCGCTCCGGAGTATAAATCGCACCGGCCGAAAATGCATAATAAAGCAGGAAAAAAACATATATAAGTCACACTGTAACTGTGGACAAGTATAAGTCGCATTTTTGGGGGAAATTTATTTGATAAAACCCAACACCAAGAATAGACATTTGAAAGGCAATTTAAAATGTATTTATTTATTTATTTAAAATAAATAAAGAATAGTGAACAGCAGGCTGAATAAGTGTACGTTATATGACGCATAAATAACCAACTGAGAACGTGCCTGGTATGTTAACGTAACATATTATGGTAAGAGGCATTCAAATAACTATAACATATAGAACATGCTATACGTTTACCAAACAATCTGTCACTCTTAATCGCTAAATCCGATGAAATCTTATACGTCTAGTCTCTTACGTGAATGAGCTAAATATTATTATTTGATATTTTACGGTAATGTGTTAATAATTTCACACATAAGTCGCTCCTGAGTATAAGTCGCACCGCCGGCCAAACTATGAAAAAAACTGCGACTTATAGTCAGAAAACTACGGTGAGTATTTATTTTTATTTAGACAAAAACATTTGGGAAAGTATGATCATATACTGTAATATTTTGCAATAATGGATACTATTACAGTTTAAAAGGCATGCAATTTCATGCAGTACATATATATTTTTCTGTCAAAATGGAAACAATCCATGATATTTAGTGAGAAGATATGAAGTACTTTATTGAGTTTGACACCTAAGCGCTTGCATAAGAGAATGATGGCTCCTCGCTTGTGTGGTGGGGCCACTTTTGCTTAAGACACTCATAGATGATTTTTAAGCAGCCTTCAAGCACTCTGTGGACAAAAATGTTGTCACCACCATAAATGATTACATTTGAACTGTTAATGTATCTGCTCTGTTTCACCTGGACTCTAGACTTGCGTCCTCGCCACATCGCTTTTTAAAGTATCGGCTGGTTTTGCCTGCCATATTTTACAACGCTAAAAAACATAAACGTTACTCTGACACAGAGGAAACTTTTTAAACACGACATGCTTGTAATGCTTTCTTTGAGTTGACCTTGTACCAGTCAATCTGTACCCTCATGTTAAAAGAGAAAATAAGCAGATATTAACAGTAAATGAACAAGTAGATTAATAATACATTTTTACAGTTTGTCCCTCATAATGTAGACAAAATAATAGAATGATAAATGACACAATATGTTACTGCATAAGTCAGCAGACTAATTAGGAGTCTTTGTTTGTTTACTTACTACTAAAAGACAAGTTGTCTAGTATGTTCACTATTTTATTTAAGGACTAAATTGCAATAAGAAACATATGTTCAATGTACCTTAAGATTTTTAAGTTTTTAATTTTAGTTATCAAAATACATTTTGGTACTGGGACAACCCTAGTGTATATACATATATACACATATTCATATTTATAATCGATATATATATTGGGGTTGTCCCAATACCAATGTTTTTGTACCGATACCAAAATGTTTTTCGATACTTTTCTAAATAAAGGGGACCACAAAAAATGTCATTATTGTCTTTATTTGAACAAAAAAAATCTTAGGGTACATTAAACATATGTTTATTATTGCAATTTAGTCCTTAAATAACATAGTGAACATACTAGACAACTTGTCTTTTAGTAGTAAGTTAACAAACAAAGACTCCTAATTAGTCTGCTGACGTATGCAGTAACATATTGTGTCATTTATCATTCTATTATTTTGTCAACATTATAAAGGACAAACTTTAAAAATTCATCGTCCTCCAGTGATAACGATACTATAAGAAACGTACTTTATTCTCTCGAGGTTGCGGGGGGTGCTGGAGCCTATCCCAGCTGCACGAGGGCGGAAGGTGGGGTACACCCTGGAGAAGTCGCCACTTCATCGCAGGGCTAACACAGATCGATAGGCAAAATTCCAAAGAAGTGCAGTTCCCCTTTAACTTAACAGAATACAAATAGACATATTTCTTTACCAGGAGTATGTCCTGCCCTTATTAAAAGAGAATACATTCAGTGTGCAGGTCTCCAACTTTGAGATATTTGTTTCACTAATACTTTATTGATGAAGGAGATCTCAGTGAGGTTATTGTCATTATGCAATGTTGTGTCATTTATTATGAAGAAAAAGCATCACACACACTCATAGCACATCCATCCATCTATCTTCTTCCGCTTATCTGAGGTGGGGTCGCGGGGGTAGCAGCCTAAGCAGATAAGCCCAGACTTCCCTCTCCCCAACCCCTTGGTCCCGTTCTTGCCGGGGAATCCCGAGGCGTTCCCAGTCCAGCCGGGAAACATAGTCTTCTAAACGTGGCCTCCTAACGGCTACTACTCATAGCTCATTTAAGTGACAGGCCACTAATAGTTTGAAGCCACATACCTCCTACAAAAACTGGATGTGTGATATGAATGAGGACGTGTGCTGGACCTCGGACCAACTGCACTCAGTAAGGAAACAAACAAGCAGAACACTTGTATTTAAACTCTTATACTGACAATACTGCTCGCTGCGTGCCCAGTCAAAACTGCTGTGTGACGTCACCATTGACCTTTTTCTTTTACAGGGCGCACCAACATGAAAACAAAATAATGGGCTTACTTCAATACTGGACAAAGTGCGTCCCTTGAAAGCTCAATACGGAACGTGCACTTTCGTTTCTATATACGGGCCGATTTATTTTTTGAGGGACGTCTACACTCTGCAAAGTATGTGAAAACACCGTTTAAACATCACAAAATGCCACAAATTCAGTCAGCCATTTAGAATATTCCTCTCCGAATACCTTCGCCCATTTTGGGAGATTGACATCACAGGAGTAACGTTTCTGCACTCTGACAATGTTATCTGATCAGTCATACTGGAAATACGCAAACATTGGAAATATATTTGGTGTTTATCATTAACAATCCTTATGTAAGACAAGAACACACACTTTTTTTAAGCATTTGAAATCCTAATTAAATAGCTAACAATTGAGTCAACAGATGGAGGGTCCTCTGTTGCGTTTATTATACTCCCACTAAAAAGATTCCATGTTGTGACCTGAAAATTAATCAAATACGAGTGATGTTGTTATCATAAGCGCCAATGCAGAAGGCACAATTTTAGCGACGCATTGATAGCAGTGAGCTAATGCTAGCTTACGCTGCTAATGTGGACACACTAAAAGTAAATTCTAGATTGTAATTCATGCATCTCTCACCTGCTAGTAGACAAATGTGTCCATGGTCTGACAGGCTGGTCCACTTTCACATACACCAAGATGGCCAAATAGACCCCACAAGACGCTTCTTGCAGGAAGTTGTTTTTAAGCCTTTGTGAGGATTGCGATTGAATCTTCATCTGAACGGAATTATGTGAGCATCCTGTAGGTCCCAGCAAGATTGGAACTATTACAGTAAGTGTTGTATTCTGGTTTGTTATGGTTAGTTTGTATGTTTAGCACCTAGCACTGCTGCTAATGCTATAGTGTCACAATGAAACTGCATCCATCACTAGCCTTCTAAAACTTATTGCTCATCTTCTTTGTGTTCGGGCTCAAAAACGTTGTTGGCTCTCACAAAGTCTGCTTGATTAGCATTGTTGTTGATGGGGAAGGGATCTGTGGTTCCTAGCGCACGTCACGCAATCATGTGACTGGCTTCTTCATTATCTCTCAAAATATTTCGGGAGTCTTTGTTAGATTGATACTATTTTGACCATATCTATGTATGGGCAAACTTTGGAAGTCTTCTGTTGTCATAAATCAGATATATATGACAATAGCTTCAATATGGAGGCAACTCTCCTGGTACTTTAAAGCACAACAATTAGCAATCAGCGACAGACCTTACCTCAAAACACTTTTAATTTGGGGCACTCCTAAGTTAAGGTACCGTTTATGTAAAAAAAAACAACTAGTTGATAACTGTATATTTACTTCAATGGTGTATATTTTTTAAAATGTGCCTGTGCAGCTGAGCAGCGAGATTTCGTGGGTGTGGACCAATCGGGGAAAAGACTGTTGTTCATGGCCAATGAGGTGGATCTGGAGGACGGGCTATCAATCAGGAAGTCCCTCTTGAAAAAGTAAGTAAAATAATAATATGATAAGTAAGTACTTCAACTAGTTGAAATATATATATATATAGCACATAGACGTCTGCGTTACTGCATTTCCCTTCAATCGGAGAGCAGATGTTTTTGTTTCTAATCAGGCTTTTGGGTAACATGATGTGTGAGATATTTGTTACAGGAAGGGAGCAGCGCCAGCTAGGTTTTCATTTCCTCATCCTAAAATGCCGGTTTGCGCGAGAGTGGTGTTTTGGGAGCTCGTAAATACTTCATGGAGCCAAAGCCACTGTAAATTCTGGCAAATGTGAGAGGGCCTGAGCAGCTGCTTGCAAGCTTTCTTGCACTGGAAAGTCTTCAGCCATCATTTCTTTCACTTGCACAATCTGTTCACAGAAATGCTTCCCAATCGCACACAAGTCCATCCAACGCCCCCCGAGGCTAGATATTCTTCTTTTGTCATGCTATGGAAACCCTTTAGGCCTGTTATGGCTTATATTCCAAGTCTTCCAATCAATTATTCGTACAGCACATGTCAAACAAATACAAGAGGAGAGTACAAATTTCAAACGGCGGCAATATTTCTAGGTAAGGTAATCACACAATAAATTCCAGCGTTGTGGATTTCTACGAGTCACCTGTGGGTATTTGAAGTGTAGTAGAACTGTTTTATACATCAGTTTTTATCTAGCCACCGGTCTTTCAAATGTCCCATTGAGCTCATTGAATACTTGTGAACGTTTATAAACATTCTGAGACTAATAAATATTGTGACAAATGTTTTTTTATATAAGCAATAGGAATATTTCTTTGATCGCTTTTGAGAATCTTAACAATTACATTGTCATTTTTAGATGCAAGAAAAGTACTAAAACAAAAAAATTTCTCCATAAAAATGTATTTACAGTACTTTAAACAAATCACATTAAATGCTATGTTAACAACATATTTGACTACATTGTTTGGGGGCCACATTTTCAGAAAGCTAAGAACTGAGGGACCAGTAGGGATGGTAATCGAAAACCGATTTTTGTTCAGAACCGGTTCCCAGTGTATCAATTCATTGGAATCGCTTGCCGTTTTTTTTTAGCGATTCTTCCGGGTGGGGATGACGTCATTACGCAACATACCGAGCGACGTCAGATCACAAATTGGCGGAACAAACACTAACATTGTACAAGAAAAGACTGCAATAAATAAAAGGCTGCTATTTCATCAAGAGGAGGACATACGAGCAACATTTTGAACACACAGAATGCAATAACTATAAATGAAAGTCGCTTCCATCTCATTCCAGCAGTAGTAACGCTACCACGATATCTGAATATCACGTTAGCACTATTATTTGTTGAATTGAAATGAATGCCTTCTCATTTAGATAAGCATGACGAGAGACAGATTCTGACTGGTCCGAGGCGGGCAGTACTCGCCCCAGTTCACGTCTGCCGCTAATCGAATGTCGCCGAGCAGCGACTAAGTTTGTGGTCAAAAGTTTGCATTTGTAGTCAGAGAAAAGTTGTATGTTTTCCTGCAACCAGATTTTCTCAGTCATTATATTATTCAGGTGAAACTCATAAAATTTGAATATGGTGTCCATTGATGTCAGCAATTAACTTAAAATGTAAAACTAATCTGTGATATTAACTCATTACATGCAAAGTGAGATATTTTAAGTTTTTATTTGTTATCATTTTGATCATCGTGGTTTACAGTTTTTAAAACCTTACATTTTGTGAGATTTTTAATTCAAAGTTTTCATTAATTGTAAGACATCAAAATTATAACCAATAAAGGCTTGACATATCTCACTTTGCATGTAATGAGTTATTATCACATGTTACTAAACCGTGTGTAATTTGCACATGATTAATTCTACAGAAGCATATTAATTTCTTAAATTTAATTTATATATATATATATATATATATATTTTTTTTCTTCCATGCTACATATGTGCCTCTTGAGTCCTCACTTTAAGCCATGTAAGAACATGTTACCTCTTAACTAAACAATATTGATCCTAATCCACCCTTTTTTCTCTCTTTTTTTTCCCAAATGAAAATCGGAAAGAGAACCGTTAAATAACCGAATTGTTAAACAGAATCTAAAGTAGAATCGGAACCGGAAAAATCTCATCAATTCCCTTCTACCTTCACTTTGTCTTATTTTGTATATTCCAGAGAACCAGTGTCCTCTACAGGAGACATGTAATTGTGGACCTTCTGCAAAAAAGCTAGTCAAAGATTATCTCTATAGCAGCACTCTAGTGTTTATAAGAATCTGCTGCAAGAATGTGAAAAAGCAGAACCTGCGGGCCAACACTTAAATAGCCCAAATGATTAAAAAAAGAGAGGATCTAAAATGGAACCTTGAGGAACACTATGAGTATAACTAAATGACTACTGATTGCATCTGAAGTAAACAAGCTACAGCAACACTTTACTTGCATATATAAATCTAATCCCTTTTTATTATTATTATAAATCACATTACAAAAAAAATGTTTGACTGCCAAAAAGGAGAGGACTTAAAGGGGTGCTTTGACGAACACCTCAGTTATGTAAATCCCAAGTTTGGAGCCCAGTGTGCTATGTTTATATTTATGTTATGCAAGGTTAAAATGTCAATGCAAGGATCTGATTATGTGGTACAAGTTCCTCACCCGTGTTTTAGGAATTTGCTGCAAAAATGTTGGTCTCCCAAGTTTTGAAACTGACCTCGGGGGCCAGTTATGGTGTCACTCTCGGCCTGTGAGCCACCAATTGACTAGCCCTGTGCTACGGTTTGCATCCAAGAAGTGCACTGTATTTGGCCTTAATCGGTCATAGACCAAATAACCCACAGTTAATGATCTTGTTTAATGAACTTATCTTAACCATAATACTTGAACAAATATTAGTAAAATTGTTTCAATTATTATTATTTGTATATATATATATATATATATATATATATATATATATATATATATATATATATATATATATATATATATATATATATATATTTTTTTTTTTTTAAATTTATTTATTTTAATTTTTTTAATTTTTTATTTTTTTAAAAGATCAAGTCCATTATCTAGCTGAATTAACTGATAAGTCAAACCTTGTTTTCATTTGTAATCAATTAAAAAAAACGTTCGATAACAGAAGAAATGTAAATCTAATCCGTCTGTTCCAGATACCCAAAATTATTACCACAAAACACATTTTATAGAGAATACATGTAGTTTTACAAAAGAACATATGCAAATGACCAATAAAATGGTTAAATGAACATTTTTAACATCACTTTTATCTTTATTAAAAATGCATGTTGGCATGACACCTTTGTACATTACTACCAGTTGTTTCTTGAATTCAAAAGTGTTTCTCACCTTCTTTATCAAAATGTTGGCGCTAGCAAACTTTCTTGGCCTCATGCTGCATTATTTAGCAGTCACACACAGGAAAAAAAATAATCACAGATTTGGTCACAAAATCCGAAGAATGATCAGTGGGTAAACAGACTAGTTTGTCACGCACAATCTTGGGCTGTATGATAACCAAGACGGCATACAAAAACTAAGGTACAATCTTGGGCCGTACGAAAACTAAGATTTGACTGTAAATTCTCATTAGCCACTTGAAACAGATATAGGGCAAGTTAAGATGTTCACTTCCTGTTGTAAGCGTCATGAGTGAAGTGACCTTTCAAGATTGTGGCTCTAGAAGCACGCTTGCATCTGTTTGCAATGAGGCCACAAGACCTAAAAACCTAATCAGCTCACAGGCTGCACCTTCCAATACAAGAGGAATTCAGTGAATGCAGACATGTATGTTGTAAATGAGGTATTCATCACTTCCACCTTTTGTTATATTCAATGGTATTTAATTATACAATATTCAAGGATTCATGGTGTATGTATATATTGAAATATGTATATAGATATTTAAAGTACATCATTGAACAAATGAATGAAATCGGAGGATTTAGGAGGCTTGATTGCTCAAATCTGAGAGTTGGCAACCATGTCAGCCAACCCTTCCATTTGTTTATTTTTACCAATTGGCCCTCAACCTTTTTATACATGTTTATTTCATTATGTAATACAGGGAAAGATCTATCTCAGTTTCCGGATCATCAGCATGCCAGAAAATCCTTGTTCCACCAGCAGTAGACCATCTGTGGCTTAAGCTGAGACTCACAGTAAAATCCATTAGAATATTTTAGCATTGGGGGAATTCTAGGCATTTTTATAACTAGATAGCCGTGTTGGCTATACGGAGACAAGCTGACTAATGAGGGTTTTAACAGTCATTCCGCAGTGTCTGAATCACCTTCCAACTAAACTATACATCATACTGTGTGTTTTAGAGCGAGCTGTGGCTGAGAATTGTAGTAGAACTCGAGTCATTAAATAAAGCTGCCTAGGGACAAAATACCTGACAGCAGCTCCTGTCACACTTTTCCTTTTTGATTCAGTACAGCATAGTGTTTTTCATCTCAGGACTGTAGAAATGAAAACTGACCACATTCTTTGTTGATTTTGATATACGTTTGATTGTTTGTCATCATAAGAACACCTGTTCATAGTATCAGCCTTACACAAATCTGTGATGTCACGGTGTCCACCTGGGCAATGTCTTATGAATGAATACATTGAAGACACCCACAGAGTAGGTCTTTGTCTGTGCGCGCACACATGTGGTTTTACACTTTCCAAAAATACCGTTACATAGAGGAACACACGCAGTTTGATTGATTGCATCTGGTTGTCAAATATCTGTCGCCGACAGATCCTCCTGAGTTGCACTTGTCAAACAGCTAAGAGGTTTTTGTTTTAATAACAAACTTCAGTGGACAGCATATGGCAGGGCTATTCAACTTGCGACTCAAGGGCCTAATCTGACCTAGGAATGACACCATTAGGTTCAGTTCAACACTTGTTTGCAGCAAAGACTCCAGTGCTCCTGTTGTACAAAGGAACTTAGACTACTATGAACATATAGGCAGATCTTTGCATTGACATTTTAACCCTAGGATATAGAACCCTGGGCTCCAAACTTGTGATTTATACAACCAAGGTGTTCCTCAAGGCACCCCTTTAAGTCCTCTGTTTTTCATTATTCGGGCTATTCAACTGGTGGCCCACAAGTTCAGTTCAAAAAACTTTGGAAAGACTCACATTTTGGCAGAAGGTGCGTTGCTCTTTTGACACAATAAATAGACCAAAATCAAATGTTCCATCCAAGCAATTCCTGTAAATGTAGAACCAATGAAAAGTATTTTACACTTCAATAATAATAAAATGCTCATTTACCACTAAGTTGACAATAACTGTATAATTGTAATGATTGCAATGTTAGAGTGCAGTCATTTCAATCCGACCTTGTGTTGCTGCAGTCATTAAATAGTAAATGGTCTGTATTTATATAGCGCTTTGCTATACTTGCAAGATATCCAGAGCGCTTTACATTATACATTACATTTACACACTGATGGCTACCTTGCAAGGCGCTGAACAGAGGAGCAAGGAGTGTGAAGTGTCTTGCCGCGAATAGGACGGCAGAAGCTGGATTCAAACCAGAAACCCTCAAATTGCTGACACGGCCACTCTACCATGAGAGCCACGGCACCCCGTTAAGTCGAATGTGCCAGTCCTGTCTTTTGTTGAGCCGCACAAAGTGTTTATACTGTAAGTATGGCACTTATTACACACCAGCTGTTAGATTGTAACGTATACATCTTAGATGTAGTTTTGATTGCCAAGTTGAAATCGCCATGTAAAATTGCTAATTCTAATCAGTAACATGTACTGGCATATCCAATGTAAATTAACATGGAACTAGTGCATTTTGAAAAACAGAGCCTGACTTCTCAGAGCTTTCTATCAGCCAACAAAATTATTAAAATAATGTCCCGTGTGATTTTACGTAAATGGGTACCCGGTATGGAATAAGGTCAATACCTATAAAAGTCTAAACTAGTCCTCTGCTGGACTCCACTTTGCTTCAGGGTGCAATTGATCAACAATAAAGATAGCATTTTTCAAATGAATTGATTATTTTCATTCTTTGTGCAAATACATGCTTGTGAGTCCATGCGCATGTTTGCATATGTAGTGTTTCCACATTGGTCTACTAGTTTTTGGTATTAGAGATATTGTGTAAAAGTACTTTTTTTTTAATGTTGTCAGCACAAATATGTTGCGGCCTTCCGACATAATTAGTGGTAATGCTTTGATCTCAGACGACTTGTCAAGTTTGCAAACATAGCGTATCAGTCATCCTAAAGAGTTACGACTTGCCAGACATTCTTATGTTCTGTTTGTAAATCAAAATCAAGGTTTTCGTGTCAAAGCATCACTGCACAGCGAACCACCATGTCTGCTTTTCATTATTCTCTGCTAATTGGACACAGACCTTTTTAAATCAATAGCTTCCAACCAAAAATAATCTAAATATATATCTACAATGTATATTCGATTTGTTGTCCATTGTAAATGCTCTGGTGTTTTCTGTTTTAGAGAAGGGAAACCCTACTATGTTGTTATTTTTATGATCCAATAATTGAACAGGCAGAGTAAGAGGAGCGTTGGTATGGAACAAAGGGGTGAGGGTGGATTTGTTTATTGAAGCCTGTAGGATGACTTGGTTTTCTTTGGCTCTGGCTTGGTAAATGTCACGTGTGTCACGTTTATACATGTGCAAACTCCCCACTGACACCCGGCAGATACCTCGTGGTAAAAAGGCCTCTACGGTAGCTGATATGAGACAACAGACAGATATGACCGCTCTTTTAACTTTTATGTCTGCTGATAGCTGTGTCTGGCTTTCATCATCTAAGCCTGCCCAGCCTGCAAGACAAATGGGTAAAGTAAGAGGAATGGTATTGTATGTGAAGTGTACTTTGCAATTCTAGGAATTTATATGATGAAGAAATTCATCTAATCTCTGAATTCAGCATGCCCACTATGGAAAGATCATATGTTAACATCAAGCCCTTTTCCACGTGAAACTTTAAGGCCCTGGAATATTTAGTTCCTGAAACTAGGCTTCTTATAGACCACTCGTTTGTGTTTCCACAGCATTTTTCAGGCTGATGGCGTATATTTCTACATCGATGCCATGTAAATAAACAGGCAACATTAGGTCATAAATCTTTTTACTCTAGTGTAAGTAAATATAATACAAAGCAATAAGATAGAAAGTGATATTATTAAAAAACAAAGTGTAGCAAATATTTCATAAACCGTTAGACTTTTGTCCCCCGTATCCAAGTCAGAAAGCCGTCCCCTCAGTAAATGAAGAATTCATGAGGTCCTTATGATCCATTTCATCTGTAAATGGTGTTTTTGCCGAGATGGAAACACCAACATAACAGATTTAGCCTTTGCATGGGGTTTAGGTTATTAACTACATAAAGTGTGTGTCACTGACTACTGTTACAGCATGTAACAAAGTAAATATTGAACATTTGATGTCATTTACATTTGTTCCACTCATTTACTGCCTATTCTACTTCACATTTATCTTCAAACCACAAGTGAGCAGCTGGAGGCGCCGCTTTGAATACTTAATATTCCTCTGTAAACATGTTTTAAAAAGTATGTCCATTTTTCTAGCTTTAAATACAAGTATGTCCACTTGTCGTAGATTTGCGTATCGAAATGAAGCTTCTAAAATTTCATGAACTGCATTAAACTGCAAATTTGTTCAAATCCTACGGCTGAGAAAAATACTGCAAGATTGTTCCATTCATCAGCCTTCTCCAGATGCCCCACAAAAGTTCCTGCAACCAACTCAAAAGTTAATTCTCTCTGTTTTTAAGTCTTCTGTAATAGGGTAATAAGAAATAAACAAGTCGACCCGCATACTGTAATGGCGGATTACATTTCGACTCCAAAGTTTTAGGAACGCCCCAATTGTGTTCCACCAATCAGCGTTTGACAGCACAGCCCACCCCTCAAACGTTCTTGCAGGAACTTTCCAAAGTTCAACCCAGTGACAAGGGACCAAATTAGTTCCTGGTAGAACTTTATTTACAAGGGTAGTTTTTGGTGAAAGCAAAGAGGGTATTTCATTTAAAAAGTTCCTGCAGTGGAAAAGGGCCTATTGTGGAACTTTGTGCTTATTATGCGGGATTGGCATTTCTTTTGACAATAGGGTGAGTTTTTCAATCCATGGTTGTATGCATATATATTTAGTTTTTAAAATACATGTTTTGGGGTCAACACTGAGATTTAAAAATCGGTGTTCCAAAATGCTGATTAGTTTGAGTAGTGCAAGTGTGCCAGTCTGTACCCAAGCGCAACACAAGTGCAAAAGGTGGGCTTGGCACAGGGCAGACGGTCCTGGGTTCAATCGGGGTCTTTCTGGGTGGAGTTTGCAAGTTCTCCCATATCTGCGTGGATTCTCTCCGGGTTCTCCCCCCTCCAAAGACATGCAACTGGGGATAAGCTGTTTGGCGGAATATACTCTTTCTTGCGTGCCCCCCGATTTATAGTTCTTCCGTGGGGGGGGGGGGGGGGGGTGATGCCAGACTTTTAATTATTAAAAACACTAAGGGGCAGTGTCTCCAGAAGGAGCAACTGTAGCTGTTGTTGACTAGATACTTCCATTCTGTGCCGAATTACGTCAACTCCTGAACTAATCATTCGCCATCATCAGTTTACTTTTAATGGAAGTTTTACTTACAGTAAAAAAACAACTTTTGAACGACTCGCAGCAGAGGACGCTATTATTATCTGCAATGCTTTTTGGCCATTCGGGACATGTAATTGTAACTAAAACGGTTAGATAACCACGTGCTGGTGTTGATCTCTATGGTCATGTTCACAGTTCACAAATGTTTCTAAGTATACCGCGCCTGAAGATTATTGACGGAGAACGAGAAGTGTTGTGTGTTTGAGAGAAAAAGACGTGTCTGCACAAGAAATAATGTGTCTTAATCGAACCTGTTGTTAGCCCAAGATTGACAATAAAAGTTGAAAAGAGTGTCGTATTTTGAGTTCTTCTGGGCTCAACAACAACACAATACGCTGAAAAACGACGCATACAGTAATTATTTTTAGAGCGCACCGAGATATAAGTACACAATATCAGTTGTCATGCAATTGTTTAATCACTGTTGTTTCATTTAATTCAATAATGTGTGCATTTCAAGCACAAAGTCCGCCCACCTGTGTTCAGGAACCCTCCTCGCCAAAAACGGACCAATCACAGCTCTGGGTTCTGCGTCGCCGGCAACGCGAACATAGGATTTTTGGGAGATGCACATAGGCCATAGGCATGGGAAGGGGGGACGACGCCAGAGTTTACACCAGGCTTAAGTAGACCTAAAGGATGGGTGTGCCTAGCACAATTGCTCATGCAGAAGCACACAGGAGTCGACCTGTTAGCTAGTTGCTACTGATAACTGCCAACTCACATAATATAAATAAACAGACAGACTTGAATCATCCAAAAAGTCAGTAAAGCAGTGGCAAGATAGTAATGAGTTGATGTGTCTATCACTAATGCTTACTGTCCCTGTGTCTCTGTCCTGCAGACATCCAAGGATGCTCATTAAAACAGGCCTTGTGGACGCTCACCTTTACTGCATGAAAAAGGCTGTGGTGGACTTTCTTACCGACAACAAGTGAGTTGCACACTTATTTATGTATTTTTTTATCGCACTTTTGCAGATACAGGTTTAAGAAAATACATTCCATGATTTGCATCTACTCAGAGGTATATATGAACTATATGTTGGATGATTAAAAGTCATTGAGCTCTAAGGGGTTACTGTCACAAACTGAGGAGGGATTTGTTCAGCCTCTTCTTAAAGGCATGAATACTGCTTTATGTAATGTCTCCAACAACCACAGGCTGTTCCATATTGTAATAGCTGAGTGGAGAAAGCTCCCGTCGAGGCATTTGGTGTTTGACTTTGGGATTTCCAGGGCACGGCTTGGTAGTACTCTCCGGGTGATAGGACCTAAGATGTAGGCTGCTTTAAGACCCGCAGGACAGCTGGGAGTGTGCATTTTATAAAGGGCAGTTGTTGCTGCATCTGCTCGTCATGTAAACAAATCAGAAGCTTGGCATTTACCTTCTGATCTTAAATGTTAGCTTTCAGCTATTCAAAATGACAGACGAGCAGAGCCACAGTGCCCAGACGTGAACACTCTTAATATGAAGCAAATGTGAAAGAGGGTTACAGCTTTGAAAAGTCCTGTTAGCAGGGTGTTAATTTGTTTTACAAGGTGTCACTGGCTGTAAGACCTTTAGCCTCTGAAGTGGAGCCGTGTCACAGTTGCTCCGCACCAAGTGGCTTCAGAAAGGATCAAGTGCGTTAAGGAGGTGTCTTCATTCAATAGAAATTTTTTGATTTGTTCACTCCAAGTATGATTGTGTAGTGCTCAAAAGATAATATTAATCTCTATTTGTTCTCTCCTTCGATGCAACACGTCAAATCAAATAATTAGTTTCAACATTGTTGTTTTATTGGATGGTGTTTGGTAATTCCATAATTGTTTCAACGACAGTTCTCCGCAGAGCTTAGTCATTTTAAAGTAAATGTGCCAAATGCTGCTGTTAAGAAGGAACATTGTAAAAGTAAGAATGGCAGTGTGTAGCTAGGATGTCTCTCTGTCTGGAAATATATCAGAACGTGGTCAGCTGGTTGTAGTCACAGCAAACATCAGTCCTTTGACCGCTGGGCCAAAAGACACACGGGCAATGCTTTTCCAAAGCCAAACATTTTTTCAAACCAGCTTCACAAAAAAAATAATGCTTCTCTTGATCCAATCCCTTTCCAACACTAATCCCACACGGCCAAGTCATTTAAATAAAGCAACAATTTGCCAGTTTTCACATCTTTATATTCAGTCACTATGTATATTTTTATTTCACTCTTTTTTGCTCCCTATGTTCACTCTTTCTCTCCCTCCACCTTCTTCCTCTGTTCACTAAAAAAGAAATGGACAGAGTAACTGTTGTTTTTCTCCTGTCATTCAGATGGAAATTCTAATCTCCCTTTAAAGTAAGGGAGAGAGTGAATGGGTGCAAGAGGGTGTTGAAGGGAAACACAGCACAGTGCATACAAGACTAAAAAACTACAACAAAAGAATACCTTAATGTTTTTGCAGAAAAATATTTCAGCTTTACAAACTCATAAAGTCACCATAGAAAAATGGGTTGATAGTTCTAGTCATGTATTATTTGTAGGAAACATGCTTGAATAGTGTTGCAAGTGTAGATTTTGCAGTACACTACATTAGGGGTGTCATAATGCAGACACCATTGGTTCATGTCAAGTAGGAGTATGTCAACAAATGTACTTTTGCTTTCAACGTTCATTTGACATGTAATACTACAAGGAGCCCATGAGCAAAAAAAATCATCACTGTAGTCACTTGTCATTGTTAACATTCTGTAACTATTTTCCTCCTTACTTACTCTAGGGCTATTTCATCAATCCGTGGTGAGCTAGTACCATATCTGGTGCGCAAGCAGTTTTCCAAACCGAGGAACAATCCAAAATCCAAAGATGACACTGAAGAGCAGAGCCAAAAGAAAAGTGACAGTGGTGAGCATCACACACAAAGAGCAACATTAATGCTGCTCCAAAAATATTGAGTTGCATCACATTTCCCTGCGTGGAAACCAGAAAAGTTACTTTGATGTTTCTCATGAACTAAACACCCAAATGACCGCCACAAAGTGTTGCATCGTCTTGAAAAGTATAGCACAGGAGATCGACAAAAATTGATTGGATTCATACCAGTTGTGATTTTTAATGTCGACTTTTTATTTACTCAGTTCACCGCAATCCATCACAATATAAAAACAACCCAAATATTACCATGGAATAAGGTTGCATAATATCCATTTTATACATTCTAACTGTGTCCTGCAAAGCCAATGCACACTGCTAACTTCCCTCCACAGTGCAGAGTCACTTTTAAGTCAACATTTGTCGCCTCCATGGCGGCAAAACATTTCTTACATGTAGGGCTTGGGCGATACGGACTAAAACTGATACAGCGATAACTGATAATGGTCTTGACATTTTTAAGTATCAGTAATCAGCATTGGTATGTCCAATACTGCCCCTGTGACTACTTGGTATTGGGTCCATACCCAAATGTGTAGTATTGCCCAAAACTAATGTAAAGTATCCAAGCAACAGACAAATAAGTGTTTATC
The DNA here is from genome assembly GCF_033978785.1 of Entelurus aequoreus. Lineage (NCBI taxonomy): Eukaryota > Metazoa > Chordata > Actinopteri > Syngnathiformes > Syngnathidae > Entelurus > Entelurus aequoreus. The sequence continues at coordinate 40,868,401 of NC_084746.1, read as the reverse complement.
ACATCTTATTAGAAGTGTAGATAGAACCATGTTGAAACAGAAAGTACCCGACTATTAACAGAAAATTCGCAAGTAGGTTTTTAATAGTTTTGACAAAATAATACAACCAGAAATTATGCAATATGCAGCCAAATTAGGAGGCTTTGTAACCCGTTTTAGAATGGTTTTATTATCAATTAGATACCAAATAATATCCATCCATCCATTTTCTACTGCTTGTCCCTTACGGGGTCGCGGGGGTGCTGGAGCCTATCCCAGCTGCACACAAGCGGAAGGTGGGGTACACCCTGGATAAGTGTCCACCTCATCGCAGGGCCAACACAGATAGACAACTTTCACGCCCACATTCACACACTAGGGACCATTTAGTATTGACAATCAACCTATCCCCAGGTGCATGTATTTGGAGGTGGGAGGGGCCTATCCCCAGGTGCACGTTTTGAGGTGGGAGGGGCCTATCCCCAGTTGTATGTCTTTGGAGGTGGGAGGGGCTTATCCCCAGTTGTATGTCTTTGGAGGTGGGAGGGGCCTATCCCCAGGTGCATGTCTTTAGAGGTGGGAGGGGCCTATCCCCAGGTGTATGTCTTTAGAGGTGGGAGGAGCCTATCCCCTGGTGCATGTCTTTGGAGATGGGAGGAGCCTATCCCCTGGTGCATGTCTTTGGAGGTGGGAGGAGCCTATCCCCAGGTGCATCTCTTTGGAGGTGGGAGGAAGCCGGAGTACCCGGATCCAAATAATATATTGTGATATATATCGTTATTGCAGGAGGCTGTTATATTAAATCGATTAAAATCGATTATAAAAATAGTTGCCGATTAATTTAGTCATTGATTCGTAGGATCTATGTTATGCGCATGCGCAGAGGCTTTAAAAAAAAAAGTTTTTAATTTTTTTATTTTTTTATTTTTTTAATAATTCTTTATTTATAAACTGCAACATTTACAAACAGCTGAGAAACAATAATCAAAATAAGTATGGTGCCAGTATGCTGTTTTTTTAGAATAAAATACTGGAAAGGATAGAAATGTAGTTTGTCTCTTGTATCCGATTATTAATCGATTAATCGAAGTAATAATCGACAGATTAATCGATTATCAAATTAATCGTTAGTTGCAGCCCTAAATATATATATATATATATATACATACATACATACATTAGGTCAGGAAAAAACACAGAGACTATTTCATCCCTACAAGCCTGTTTCGCATGTTTCCCTGCTTTTCAGGGGATTTTATAAATAAAATAAAATCCCCTGAAGAGCAGGGAAACATGCGAAACAGGCTTGTTGGGATGAAACATGTTTCGCATGTTTCCCTGCTTTTCAGGGGATTTTATAAATAAAATAAAATCCCCTAAAGAGCAGGGAAACATGCGAAACAGGCTTGTAGGGATGAAATATCCTTTGTGTGTTTTCCTGACCTAACGTTCCGCTCTACCCCAGTATTGAGCACTGTATAACGGATATGCTACAGAAACCTCGACTATATATTTATATGAAGGCATCAAAACTATGAATGAACACATGAGGAGTTATGTACTTAACAAAAAAAGGTGAAATAACTGATAACATGTTTTATATTCTAGTTTCTTCAAAATAGCCACCCTTTGCTCTGATAACTTTTTTGCACACTCTTGGCATTCTCTCCATGAGCTTCAGGAGGTAGTCACCTGAAATGGTTTTCACTTTACAGGTGTGCCTTATCAGGGTTGATTAGTGGAATTTCTTGCTTTATCAATGGGGTTGGGACCATCAGTTGTGTTGTGGATGAGAAGGTGTGTCCAAATGTTTGGCCTGTACTGTATATATACATATATATATATATATATATATATATATATATATATATATATATATATATATATATATATATATATATATATATATATATATATATATATATATATATATATTTTCATATTTTTATATTTTGTTCAGACTACTAAGCTTTGCTCTTTTAAGGTTTGATTTCTGTTTCCCTTTTTAATGTAGTCTTAGGTAGCAAACTGATTGTTACTTAATCAATTTAGCTCTCTGTCTTCTCAACAGAGCCTTGTTAATGTCAAAACAAAGTTGTTAGTAATCAAAAATGATTTTATTCATCCATCAATAATCAAGCATGTTTCATAGTATCAGTAATAATGGCTGCTTCACCGGCCTCCCTTCCCAGAGCTGCTCATCTCATCACGCGACGATCCTCTCCTCCAGCTGTCTCAGGAGCGCTCTTGCTGGAACGACCATGGCGGCGACATGAGCGAGGCTTACCACGGGGGAAAACTTCGTTGCTACGTTCACATCATGGACCAAGGACTTTGCTACCGCGTCAATACGCTTGCTGCATACATCGAGGCAAACCGCCTGGTGTGTTGCATGTGCTACAATTGTATGCTGAAAGGTCACCCTCTTGATTATTCTCATTCACGGACTGTTTTCTGTCTGCTTGCAAGGCTCCAAAACTTTTGTCTGAAGAGCCAGCAGTCCACGCTTCTGCTGTCATTTCGGAGAGATGTCAGGTTTGTCTCATGTTTCCTGGTCTATTGAGGTTGTGCTAATTGTCCTCCGATGAGTTGATATTACACTTTGATGACCAGTGAACACCTAGTAATGTTTCTGTGTACTATCATCACTCAGATGGGATCCGACAGCATGATCGGGGCGCTGTGTCAGATCGCGGATAAGACTTCCATAAAGAGGTCTACTATTGGAAGCTCCACCACTATTAAAGAGAAGGTGAAAGTGACCAACTCCATCATCATGCATGGGGTTACCATCGAGGAGGGGTAAGAGTACACGCCTACATACCCCATTTTTATTTTGTATTGAAAACACAAATCCATATTGAGAAATAATTCTGCCTTCAAGGCATCTTTATGGTTTAGGCTTTAATTGTAACCTCAAAGTTTGAAAGATTCAGTTGGTACATGGTTACTTTGCTCAATAAGGATTTCAAAATACAATAAGTTCTTTTGTCCCTTTTTTTGCTCAGAGACTAATAATGCCCCCAATTTTTACTTAAAGGGCCCTTTTATGCAAAAGCAACTTTTCTTACCTTTTGGTACCTGCTGTTGTGTATTTGGGATATGCATAAGTCCTGAAAATGTGAAATCAAACCGCATTGCGGGGATATTTCGAAAACAATCTTGCCTTCCTTTATACATTCGGTCCGTTTGGAATTTGCACAGCCTTTAATGTCCTATATGGTATAAATGATTGTCTTGTAGTCAATAAGCTCCTTCTTTTTCACAATTGTGTTATTTCAGGGTAGACTAGGTCATACATGCACACCAATCCATGTCTAATCAATCAATCAATCAATCAATCAATTTTTATTTATATAGCCCTAAATCACAAGTGTCTCAAAGGGCTGCAAAGTAGCCTTTAGTTCCAATTTATAGCTGTCAGGAGACAGATATAAAGTGGCTCGAAAACCATCTGTAAAACATATTCTATACAAAATTTTGACCAAAGAACCATCATTACATATTATGTAGACCACAAGGAAGTGTTTTAAATGTTGAAAAACAGTCATGCAATGACCCCTTCTAAATAGTTGAAATGTTCCACGTATTTATCAACCACCTCCAACTACAAAAAAATATCAGGGCCAAACTACAAGTAAAAGTTATAATACTATGTTTAATAAAGCCAGAATTATATGGGAGTAATGTTGTGATATTATTAGAAAAAAAGTTGATGTAATTCCTCATCTTACAAACTTAAATGTATACATGCTGACTGTTGTTGATGTTTATTGTTATAACATTGGTCTTTTTTTCCTGTAATGTTCAAACAATGATAGTTTGTCCTTGTAATATTACATTGTTTACTTAAGTTTAATAACATTCAGTTGAATAACTTTTTTTTCCATTGTATTGCTACCTAATTATTGTACTGTAGTCTTCTTACTTTGGTCTTGTAATGTTATGACTCTATCCTTTTTATTTATTTTGAGACGTTTTAAGATATATTGACTCTATTCTGACAACTTTTAACACTTTTTTAAAATGAACTTTACAACTTTTGAGTTACATGTACTATAGTTTTTAATGGCTAGATATCTTACAGTTCAATGGTAAGGATTCAAAATGTCTGTGTATGTTAAGTCAGCTGCATTGTAAATGGGAGGTGTCACAGGTTTTGTTTTCCACGCTCTGCGGGGTGGAAGAAGCCACAATGTGTCTATTGGTGTGCGACCAGCCAGAGGCCAGCTCCAAACAAACACAGAGCTGCTGAAGTGAAGCACACAACATCCCAATATCTCATTCCACCGCTAATTTACTTGCCCACCCGAGGATCCCACTGGTTATGGAATTTGCAGAACACTATGAAGCCTTGTTACTCCACACAGTCAAATCTGGGCTCTTTAGGATGTAAGGGAGCGAAAATCTGAAAAACACATTGGCCTTAGTGATATAATATTTTTCTGCAAATTCACACTCAGCTTCTTGGAAAGCCAACTTCTCTATATGGTTAAATGTTGCCATTAAGAGTCAAGCTGAAAAAGTCATATATTTTTTGTCTTTTCTGAATAGGTTATTTTTGGCCTCCCCACAGAATTTCAGTTCAGTAGTCTGAAAGATTTCTCATCCCAAACATGCAAGCATGACAATAGGTTGTATCGTTGATGCTGCACATATTTTACTGATGTCGTATGACACAAAGTCACTCACTCAAGCTTTGAGGTGTGCAGCCGTTGCTTAGCTGCAATGAGGAAGCACTGTAGAATGAACATGTGGATGAATCAGATCTCAGCCACAAGCTCTGACAGAAGGAGAGTCATCTTGGCCTGCAGTCCGGATCCTTAATGTTCTTATTCAAGGTCTCTTTTCTCTCCACTGAGGCCTCAACGCCATCTCCATCCTGTCTCTCTTCTTAAAAGCTCTTGAGGAGCCCAGCCACTTGGCAAGGGGACCCTCATCGTGGCCACGTAGGCGCATGCACAAAGGCTTAAAAGAAGGGGAGCGAGAGACACGAGAGGGGAAGAAAGAAGGTGGGCAAAGCAAGCCTGAAGAGAAAATTGCAATTCTTTCCTTTCTTTGGTTGGGTACATAAGAAGGAAGGAGAAAGAGGGAAAGAAAGAGCCAGTATGAGCGGATTAGCAGACCCCGGCCATGTCGCCCAAACCCCTTGCATTTCTGCTGCCTTTGTTTGGAGCTGACCACAGCTTGTTGACAAAGTGTTTGGGAAGGGGGATAGTCGGGGTCAACTTTACAGGGGGGTTGCAACAGGAGGTGGGGGTTGGTATGGGGTGGTCACGGCAAGGAGGAGCCCTGGTGTTAGTAATTAGTGGTGTTTCAGCTTCTTTGGTGGTCTCTCGCTCGCTAATGTTACAAAACTGGGATTCTTGTAACCTCCCATCACCAAATAGCAGCACCATCTCTGTGGCAGTCATTTCAACACACACCATCTTTCCTGGCTTTAACACCTGAATAGAAGGGGCCAATACAAACCTGTGTGTTTGGCAGCTACACAGTATGTGTGCGTCACTGCCCGGGCAAGACCAACATGTGTTCACCACACACGGCCTCCATGTTCAGTCAACACTAGACTGTCTGTGTGTCCTCCCCAAAAAATGTTATGGCCAATGTTTGGCTGAAGGCCAACATGCACAGCGGGTTGGCAGCACCACCTCAGGTGAGACTTTACCACCAAGCCAACACTGTTCTTGAGTATATATGCTAATGTCATGTCATTAGTCTCAGTGGGGATATTTGTCCTGATAGTTTGGTCCTGCGTGGCACTACATCAGTAGCTGTGGTTCCACTGGGCTGCTCCCAGTATAATGCTGTATATGTACACATTTCTTTGTGGAACTAACAAGATCTAACCTGCAGGCAGCTTTCCAGCAAAGCTGGAAACTAATATGTTATGACACAACTTTTACAACAGTGATCGTTTACTTAGTGCATGCTCACACGTAGAAATTTGTAGCAGGTTTCAACAGTTGGAAGAGGTGGGCCATGGCTGGGTACATTTGCTTATGCACGAACAAACACTGAAGTACCCAACCAAGGTGTGTGGTATAATTCATGTGATTGCTCCTCCTGCCAAGCTCTTGACCATAATATTCACTGTGTGCAATAAAAATGACTTGCTGATTCGTGGATGTAAGCGTACCCTTCCTCAACCATACCTGTGTTTAGTGCTATTTATGTCTCTCAAGATGTTATAGTTAAGAATTTGATACAATTGTGTTGAATATTGGTTCTCAGGTGCAACATCCAGGGCAGCGTGATCTGCAGCAATGCTGTCATTAGCCGAGGATCGGACCTCAAATACTGTCTGGTGGGAAGCGGACAGCAGATTGAAGCCGAGGGTGAGCTCAGTGAATGTAGCAACACACACAACATGTGCATTCGCCTGCTAAATGTGAATAAAGAATAGTTTTAGAAATGGGCAAAGTTACAGAATAATAGCATTCAAAGTAAGAGCTTTGACCCCTTAAGAAAAATAGTCATGCATGTGTGAGGTGTCTGGTCTTTCTTTATTTTAAGTCTGTATGATCAAGAGATTTGACGTTTTTTTGTATTTCTTTAATCCTCTTGTACCCAAAGCTATATGGAGTATAAGTGTGTGTGCATGTGTGTGTGCCCGCACAAATGTGTGTGTGTGTCACATTGATGGAGAGGTTAGAGAGCAGGCCAGAACAGGACCACCCGGAATTCAACAGCAGCACCTTCCAGCCACGTCCAGAACACATATTGGCGTTTAGATGCAAACTCAGACCACCTAATTGAGTGAACAATACCGCTCTAAAATCATTCTTTATTTACATTACTAACTATAATGGAGATATTCCTCTTCTAAATGGGCCAACTACAGTCCACACTTAATAATCATTTTGTCATCTTTGCTTTACATAACAGATGCTATCATTTTGTCCTACATTTTAGATGTTTCCTATATAGCTAACCTTTTGGAACTTTTTATGTGAATGTCTCGCTTTATTTGAGACTATAAAGGTTTGTTACCCATTGGGTTTTTTTAGTAGATCTGCAGAGTGTAACAAATCAGACATTGTGTGTTTTGGCGAAGTTGTGACTACTGGCTGCTCGCTTCTTGCTAACATGATATCATCCGACACTAGAAATCTGCAGGCAGAATTGTAGTGTGTAAGCTGTGCAGGCCAAAATTCTGTCACACAAATACAAATCTCCTTCTTTTGACTCTCTAAATGGCTGAAAGTCTTGGTTGGATTGATATTGATTTTTTTTTGTTACAAGACGGAGGCAAGCAATGTAACTTTATCATTTACACTCATTTTTCAGCAAAGACTGGCTAAAAACTGCGGAATCGTTGGATAATAAAAAAATAAGAGGTGGGTGGAAGGTAAGAGGGAATGAAGGATGGATGGGAAGTTAGTCTATCAATCAATGAATCAACTTTTATTTATAAAGCCCTTAATTACAAGTGTCTCAAAGGGCTTCACAAACCTCAACGACATCCTCGCATCTGAATCCACATCCGGGCAAGATAAAAAATCAACCCAATGGGAACAATGAGAAACCTTAGGAGGGACCGTAGATATGGGGACCCCCAAGCTATGGGTGACCGAGTGCAATGAATGCCAAGAGGCTACGGCTCATAATGTGAGAGTCCAGTCCGTAGGGACCCTTGCATGTAGACAAGTCGGCAGCGTACAGACATCACCAACGGAGACATAGAAGAGTGGTCCCCCCGGGTCTCCACTTGGAACAGCTAGCGCTTCCTCCATGGAAACTGATCCGTGGCCAACTGATAACCTCTCCACGCAGGAGAGGGGGACAGAGCAGAAAAGAGACGGCAGATCAACTGGTCTAAAGGGAGGTCTATTTAAAGGCTAAAGTATACAAATGAGTTTTGAGATGGAACTTAAATACTTTTACCGGGGTAGCATCTCTAACTGTTACTGCTAGAACATTCCAGAGTACTGGAGCCCCGATACAAAGCCCTCTAGAGCCCGCAGACTTTTTTGGGCTCTGGGAATCACTAATAAGAGTTCTTAGAACACAGATTTCTGGCTGGGACATATGGTACAATGCAATCAGCAAGATAGGGTGGAGCTAGACCCTGGGTCGTAGATAATACCCAGATTCTTTACAGAGTCACTTTGTGTCATTGTTTGTTGTCACGTGTTGAGGTGGTATTAGCTCGGTTGGTAGAGCGGCCGTGCCAGCAACTTGAGGGTTGCAGGTTCGATCCCCGCTTCCGCCATCCTAGTCACTGCTGTTGTGTCCTTGGGCAAGACACTTTACCCACCTGCTCCCAGTGCCACCCACACTGGTTTAAATGTAACTTAGATATTGGGTTTCACAATGTAAAGCGCTTTGAGTCACTTGAGAAAAAGCGCTATATAAATGTAATTCACTTCACTTCACTATTATTAAATAAGTGTATAATTGTTTTTATTGTCAAATGCTAAGGTGGTATTATTAAATAAGTGTATATATGTTTGGTTGTCAAATGTTAAGTGGGTATTATTAAATAGGTGAATAATTGTTTTGTTGTCAAAAGTTAAGGTGGTTTTATTAAGTGAACAATTGTTTGCTTGTCAAATGTTAAGGTGGTATTATTAAATACGTGTAGAATTGTTTGTTGTAAAATGTTAAGGTGGTATTATTAAATAAGTGTATAATTGTTTTGTTGAATTTTAAGGTGGTATTATCAAATAAGTGTAGAATTGTTTCATTGTCAAATGTTAAGGTGGTATTATTAAATAAGTTTATAATTGTTTTGTTGTCAAGTGTTTGGGTGGTATTATAAATAAATAAATAAATGATAAATGGGTTATACTTGTATAGCGCTTTTCTACCTTCAAGGTACTCAAAGCGCTTTGACAGTATTTCCACATTCACCCATTCACACACACATTCACACACTGATGGAGGGAGCTGCCATGCAAGGCGCTACCAGCACCCATCAGGAGCAAGGGTGAAATTTCTTGCCCAAGGACACAACGGACGTGACTAGGATGGTAGAAGGTGGGGATTGAACCCCAGTAACCAGCAACATTCCGATTGCTGGCACGGCCACTCTACCAACTTCGCCACACCGTCCCCGTATTAAAAGGTGTATAATTGTTTGGTTTTCAAATATTAAGGTGGTATTACTAAATAAGTGTATAATTGTTTTGTTGTCAAATGTTAAGGTGTTATTATTAAATAAATGTATAATTGTTTTGTTGTCAAATGTTAAGGTGGTATTATTAAATAAGTATATATATATATATATATATATATATATATATATATATATATATATATATATATATATATATATATATATATATATATATATATATATATATATATATATATATGTATGTATATATATATATATATATATATATATATATATATATATATATATATATATATATATATATATGTATATATATATATATATATATATATATATATATATATATATATATATATATATATATATATATATATATATGTATATATATATATACATTGTTTTGTTGTCAAATGTTAAGGTGGTATTAATAAATAGGTGAACAATTGTTTTGTTGCCAAATGTTAAGGTGGTTTTATTAAGTAAATAATTGTTTGGTTGTTTTATTAAGTGAATAATTGTTTGGTTGTCAAATGCTAAGGTGGTATTATTCAATAAGTGTATAATTGTTTGGTTGTCAAATGTTAAGTGGGTATTATTAAATAGTGAAGTGAAGTGAATTACATTTATATAGCGCTTTTTCTCAAGTGACTCAAAGCGCTTTACATTGTGAAACCCAATATGTAAGTTACATTTAAACCAGTGTGGGTGGCACTGGGAGCAGGTGGGTAAAGTGTCTTGCCCAAGGACACAACGGCAGTGACTAGGATGGCGGAAGCGGGGATTGAACCTGCAACCCTCAAGTTACTGGCACGGCCGCTCTACCAACCGAGCTATACCGCCCCAAATAGGTGTATAATTGTTTTGTTGTCAAATGTTAAGGTGGTATTATTAAAAAAGTGTATAATTGTTTTGTTAAATGTTAAGGTGGTATTATCAAATAAGTGTATAATTGTTTTGTTGTCAAATGTTATGGTGGTATTACTAAATAAGTGTAAAACTGTTTTGGTGTCAAATGTTAAGGTGTTATTATTAAATAAATGGATAATTGGTTGTCAAATGTTAAGGTGGTATTATTAAATAGATGAATAATTGTTTGGTTGTCCAATGTTGACGTGGTATTATTAAATACATGTGTAATTGGTTGTCAAATATTAAGGTGGTATTATTAAACAAGTGTATAATTATTTTGTTGTAAAAATTAAAAATTAATTAAAAGTTAAAGTGTCGGTGTCTAGCAGGACCGATAATCAACATTTATGTTTTCTTAGCGTTAAGTTGCAAACATTTGCTCGACATCCATTCTTTAATTTAATTTAGACACGCCTCCAGGTGATTGTTTAATGTCATTTAGACACACCTCCAGGTGATTGTTTAATTTCATTTAGACACGCCTCCAGGTGATTGTTTAATTTTATTTATACACGCCTCCAGGTGATTGTTTAATTTCATTTAGACACGCCTCCAAGTGATTGTTTAATTTCATTTAGACACGCCTCCAGGTGATTGTTTGATTTCATTTAGACACGCCTCCAGGTGATTGTTTAATTTCATTTAGACACACCTCCAGGTGATTGTTTAATTTCATTTAGACACGCCTCCAGTTGATTGTTTTATTGTCATTTAGACATGCCTCCAGGCGATTGTTTAATTTCATTTAGACATGCCTCCAGGCGATTGTTTAACTTCATTTAGACACACCTCCAGGTGATTGTTTAATGTGATTTAGACACTCCTCCAGGTGATTGTTTAATTTCATTTAGACACGCCTCCAGGTGATTGTTTTCATTTAGACACACCTCCAGGTGATTGTTTAACTTCATTTAGACACGCCTCCAGGTGATTGTTTAATTTCATTTAGACACGCCTCCAGGTGATTGTTTAATGTAATTTAGACACGCCTCCAGGTGATTGTTTAATGTCATTTAGACACACCTCCAGGTGATGGTTTGTCATTTAGACATGCCTCCAGGTGATTGTTTAATTTCATTTAGACACGCCTCCAGGTGATTGTTTAATGTCATTTAGACACGCCTCCAGGTGATTGTTTAATTTCATTTAGACACGCCTCCAGGTGATTGTTTAACTTAATTTAGATACGCCTCCAGGTGATTGTTTAACTTCATTAGACACGCCTCCAGGTGATTGTTTAATTTCATTTAGACACGCCTCCAGGTGATTGTTTAACTTCATTAGGCACGCCTCCAGGTGATTGTTTAATTTCATTTAGACACGCCTCCAGGTGATTGTTTAATTTCATTTAGACACGCCTCCAGGTGATTGTTTAACTTAATTTAGATACGCCTCCAGGTGATTGTTTAATTTCATTTAGACATGCCTCCAGGTGCTTGTTTAATTTCATTTAGACATGCCTCCAGGTGATTGTTTAACTTAATTTAGATACGCCTCCAGGTGATTGTTTAACTTCATTAGACACGCCTCCAGGTGATTGTTTAATTTCATTTAGACACGCCTCCAGGTGATTGTTTAATTTCATTTAGACACGCCTCCAGGTGATTGTTTAACTTAATTTAGATACGCCTCCAGGTGATTGTTTAATTTCATTTAGACACGCCTCCAGGTGATTGTTTAATACATTTAGACACGCCTCCAGTTGATTGTTTTATTGTCATTTAGACACGCTCCAGGTGATTGTTTAATTTCATTTAGACACGCCTCCAGGCGATTGTTTAACTTCATTTAGACCAGGGGTCACCAACCTTTTTGAAACCAAGGGCTACTTCTTGGGTACTGATTAATGCGAAGGGCTACCAGTTAGATACACACTTAAATAAATTGCCAGAAGTAGCCAATTTGCTCAATTTACCTTTAACTCTGTTATTATTAATAATTAATGATATTTATCTTTGTGGAAACACTGATCATCTTAATGATTTCTCACAATAAATATATATAGAAACAGATAAATATCAATATGCAACACTTTATTTTTATATTTTCTCTAAGTGCACATTTTTCAAATTGAACATTTTCAAATGATCACTTCTAAGACAGTCTTGTGAAATCACAATATCCCATTTTAACTAGCTAGCCACTAACATTTTTTAACAAATCATGAATTACTTTGCACCATGTTTGTACAAATAATAACTCATTTAAAATACAAAAGTAAACTCTCAAATTTTTAAATCATGTCACACTTTGAACTGGACACCAAATCTGTTATCTGTTTCTTTGTCAGTTAGTGGGAAGCCTGGCATTGCATGCTGTTAACTAGTGTGTTGTACTCTGGTGTGTAACTTGACACTGCAACTCTGAGTGAGTCTTGCAGATGTGCATCAGTGAGGCGTGTTCTGTGTTTGTTCTTGATGAAGTTCATGTCAGAAAAGGCTGATTCACAAAGATAAGATTTTTCCTCATTGTTTGCGGAACCTTCTTAATCTTTTGGACATATTTTCACAGCAATCTGGCCTTAAGCTTAATTATGATAAATGTAAAATGTTAAGGATCGGAAATCTAAAGGGCACGTCCTTTCGAATGGAATGCAAAGTGCCTGTTTTGTGGACAGATGGACCAGTTAACATACTTGGTGTTGTTGTCCCAGAAAATCTGGAAGATCTAGGCTCAGTAAATTATGATAATCGACTAAGAAAGCTGGACAAAATTATGCAATTATGGAAAGGGAAATCCCTAACCTTGTATGGTAAAATGTCTATTGCCAACTCATTAATTATTCCTCAATTTATTTATTTGTTTTTGTCATTACCAGCTCCATCACAAAACTTTTTTAAGATTTATGAGCGAAGGGTCTTCGATTTTGTCTGGAACGACAAACCAGAAAAGATTAAAAGAAAGGTTTTGTACAAAGAGTATGAATATAGGGGCCTGAAACTTCTCAACCTTGAAGCTATGTGTCTGTCTTTAAAAGCATCAATTGTTCCAAAGATGTATTTAAACATTTAGTGGTACACAAATGTCCTGTTGGACAAAAAACATGTACTGTATCAAAATAAAATTGTATCCTTTTTTACAAGTGATCCCCTCCCAGAGAGTCTGCTGGGAAACATGGCGGGGTTCATAAAGGAAACAATCCACTCATAGTGGTGTTTTCAATTTTATGTGCCAGAAAAAAGAGATGATATTTTGCTGCAGTTAATATGGATGAACTCTAATATTGTAATAGATGGAAAGCCTTTCTTTTGGAAAAATATGTTTGAAAGAGGAATCATTTTTGTCAATGATATTATCAATGAGAATGGTAAAATTGTGAAGTATGTTGAATTTAGAGCTATATATGGTGATGCTTGCTCAAGCTTTTCATTTTATCAACTAACTGGAGTAATTGGGAAAAGATGGAAACAAATAATTAATTATGGAACTACTAAATTATTAGTTTGTAAACCTCTAATAAGAAATTCTAGTTGGCAAAAAGGAACTAAAATAAATAGAAAAATATATAATTTTTATTTAATAAAGAAATCTTTGAAGGCTGCCGCATACAACACAAATGGAAAATGGGAGGACTTTTTTGACTGCCCGTTGCCATGGTATGCCATATTCAAACTAATCTATAAAACCACTATCGATGTGCAAAATCGTTATTTTCAAATTAAAATTATTTATAACTTCTTACCCACAGGGAAAATGTTAAAATTATGGAATATGACAGAGTCAGATGATTGCCGATTTTGTTGTCAGGAGCCTGAATCCACCCTGCATTTGTTTTGGTATTGTCATATTGTGTCTTTGTTTTGGGTGGAAGTTGAAAAAATGTGTTTAAGGATTGGTTTGTTTATTAAGCTTAATGTGGTTTCTGTTATTTTAGGAGAGTTCATTGACAATCATGATTTAGTCAATTTAATTATAGTACTCGGTAAAATGTTTATTTTTAAGGCCAAAAACAGATATTCACTTAGTATTACTTTCTTTAAAACATTTATTCAGTATTTTCTAACTTTAGAAAGTTACATGGTTGAAAACGATAATGATGCCAAAAAACATTAAAAAAAAGATGAGAAGTCCTCAAAGGCTTATTTTGAATGTATAATTATGTTTATAGATTATATGATATCTGTTGTTGTGTTCCCTAATTTGAGTGACCTGGACATAATCTGGACTGAACATAAATGCTTATTTTGAAAATTTAATTTTGTTTATAAATTATATGCAATCTGTTGTGTTCCCTAATTTTTTTCTGTGTACATGAATGAAGGTGTGTGTTGCTGAGTCCGACTTGGACATTATCTGGACTGGGCCTGGTTTAAAAAAACCTTTAAACAAATCTAATTTCATTGACAACCTGGTCTGTTGAAGATAAGGCCCTTTTTTAAAAAATAAAATAAAATAAGATAAATAAATAAAAAACATTTTCTTGGATAAAAAAGAAAGTAAAACAATAATACATAATAAATAATTACATAAAAAATAGTAATCAATGAAAATGTTAGTGGACCAGCAGCCTATACAATCATGTGTGCTTCAGGGACTGTGTCCCTAGCAGATGTGTTGTCAATGTTGTGGGAACCAGAATATTGGTAGCAGAAAGAAATAACCCCTTTTGTGTGAGTGGGTGTGGATGAGTGTGCATGGGGGAGGTTGTTTGGGTTGATGCACTGATTGAAAGTGTATCTTGTGTTTTTTCTATGTAGATTTAATTTAAAATTATTATTATTATTTTTTTATTATTATTTTTTTTTAGAACAGGCCCGCGGGCGACTCATCTGGTCCTTACGGGCGACCTGGTGCCCGCGGGCACCGCGTTGGTGACCCCTGATTTAGACACACCTCCAGGTGATTGTTTAATGTGATTTAGACACGCCTCCAGGTGATTGTTTTCATTTAGACACACCTCCAGGTGATTGTTTAACTTCATTTAGACACGCCTCCAGGTGATTGTTTAATTTCATTTAGACACGCCTCCAGGTGATTGTTTAATGCAATTTAGACACGCCTCCAGGTGATTGTTTAATGTCATTTAGACACGCCTTCAGGTGATTGTTTAATGTCATTTAGACACACCTCCAGGTGATGGTTTGTCATTTAGACATGCCTCCAGGTGATTGTTTAATTTCATTTAGACACGCCTCCAGGTGATTGTTTAATTTCATTTAGACATGCCTCCAGGTGATTGTTTAACTTAATTTAGATACGCCTCCAGGTGATGGTTTAACTTCATTAGACACGCCTCCAGGTGATTGTTTGATTTCATTTAGACACGCCTCCAGGTGATTGTTTAATTTCATTTAGACACACCTCCAGGTGATTGTTTACAATGTCATTTAGACACGCCTCCAGGTGATTGTTTAATTTCATTTAGACATGCCTCCAGGTGATTGTTTAACTTAATTTAGATACGCCTCCAGGTGATTGTTTAACTTCATTAGACACGCCTCCAGGTGATTGTTTGATTTCATTTAGACACGCCTCCAGGTGATTGTTTAGTTTCATTTAGACACGCCTCCAGGTGATTGTTTAACTTAATTTAGATACGCCTCCAGGTGATTGTTTAATTTCATTTAGACACGCCTCCAGGTGATTGTTTAATTTCATTTAGTTACGCCTCTAGGTGATTGTTTAATTTCATTTAGACACGCCTCCAGGTGATTACAATCAGGTGTGTTGGTCATCTTTAGAGGCATGTAGAGTTGGGTGTCATCACCATAACAGTGAAAGCTAATAGGTATGATGTCACCTAGCGGCAGCATGTAGATTCTTAAGAGTGCAGGGCGCTGTAACCAGGTGTAGAAGGATGACAGGTCGCAAGGAAGGGCAATATCAAGGATTTGTGATGAACCGAAATGAAAATGTTTGGGTTCCAAGTGATTAAACTGGACATATTTCGACATTTCAGATCTCTGTTGTCAGATATATAAAGTACATGTTGTCTTCACTCCACTCCTGCTTCCTGCTTATGTAATCACAAGTCTAGAATTGTTTGGGAAGAAGAAATGAATGTAGGGAGGGCAAAATACAGCAGTCTGTAGAGGACAGAATAAAGGAAGGAAGGTCAGTAGAACAGAAGTAGAGAAGGGGGGCAACTTGTAAGGAAAGAAAATAGGACAGGAAGTAGAGTGTAAGGGTAGTGGGACGTTCAATGCTTTGTGTTCAAGGCTAAGACCTAGAAATGAACAGAAGGAAAGAAAAAGGAATGGCGTGAAGGCAGAAGAGAAGAGAAGGGAGGAGGATGTAAATATAAGCAGAATGTTATGTCTGAAGGAGATTGAATGCTAAGTTGTTAGCAGAAGAAGAGGGAATGATAGGAAGACAGGATGGTAGGTTCCTTGGTGAAGAGAAGAAAAGGCCAATATAGTGGTAAGAATTCAAGAATAGTATGTGATGGGTGGAAAAGAAAGAAGGACTAGCGTTTGGAGGAAAGGAAGGAAGATAAAAACAAAGCAGGGAAGTAGAATGAAGGAAGGACAATAACAAGTAAATAGAGACTGTAGTAAAAAGGAAAGGAAAGAAAGACAACAGGACCAAGAAAGGAGGAGATATAGCAACCTGCAGTTTTCTTTAGTCCTGGGCCCATAATCAGTATGGCAATTAATCAAATGAACTTGATGAAGTGTACAAGATGGTTCACTCTGTGCATCGCTCCTCTGTTCAATAGCAGAATGAAATTAATCCTGTTGTGGTTTATCTACCACCTTTGTCTTTGTCACTGAAGGTGACTTCCAACAGCATCGCTAGTCAGGACTCCTTAGTGAGAAGCTCAGAAAGGTAACAAAAATGAGAAAGAAAACATTTCCAAATGCCGTCTTCGAACCGAATGAACAAGATCAGCTCATTAACACGGATGGAGGAGCCAGTTGCCAACTTTTTTGAAAGAAATGGCAAAAAAAACAAAAAAAACCTATTTTTCCAGCTGGGTAAAAAAAAGCAATTCAAGATGTTCAATATTTGCTAAAGGTAAAGAAAAAAGTTGATTACGTGGAAAGGGTTACTTGCATTATTGTTATAACATTAGTGCTTAAAGGCCTACTGAAACCCACTACTACCGACCACACAGTCGGATAGTTTATATATCAATGATGAAATCTTAACATTGCAACACATGCCAATACGGCCGGGTTAGATTAGTAAAGTGCAATTTTAAATTTCCCGCGAAATATCCTGCTGAAAACGTCTCGGTATGATGACGTTTGCGAGTGACGTCACGGATTGTAGCAGACATTTTGGGACACCATTGTGGCCAGCTATTAAGTCGTCTGTTTTCATCGCAAAATTCCACAGTATTCTGGACACCTGTGTTGGTGAATCTTTTGCAATTTGTTTAATGAACAATGGAGATAGCAAAGAAGAAAGCTGTGGGTGGGAAGTGGTGTATTAGCGGCTGGCTGCAGCAACACCAACACGTAGCGGCTACGTCGTAGCCGGTGTTTCATTGTTTCATTGAACGATGACAGTCAAGCTTTACCATTGGCCTGTGGAGAACTGGGACAACATAGACTCTTACCAGGAGGACTTTGAGTTGGATATGCATGCTTGTGGAGATGGGACAACAGAGACTCTTACCAGGAGGACTTTGAGTTGGATACGCGTTACCGTGAGTACGCAGCTGCGGCTTCCAAACATTTGATCGCTTGCCCGTACGTGCGTGCCGCTATGTGCATGTCACGTACGTAACTTTGGGGAAATACTGTATATGTGCTGTATGAACTTTGGGGAGGTGAACGGTACTTTGGGCTGTGGGATTGAGTGTGTTGTGCGGGTGTTTGATTTGTATTGGCGGGTTATATGGACGGGAGGGGGGAGGTGTTTGTTATGTGAGATTAATTTGTGGCAAATTAAATATAAGCCTGGTTGTGTTGTGGCTAATAGAGTATATATATGTCTTGTGTTTATTTACTGTTTTAGTCATTCCCAGCTGAATATCAGGTCCCACCCGCCTCTCACAGCATCTTCCCTATCTGAATCGCTTCCATAGTCTTTCCTCATCCACAAATCTTTCATCCTCGCTCAAATTAATGGGGAAATCGTCGCTTTCTCGGTCCGAATCGCTCTCGCTGCTTGTGGCCATGATTGTAAACAATGTGCAGATGTGAGGAGCTCCACAACCTGTCACAGTATTCTGTACATCTGTGTTGGTGAATCTTTTGCAATTTGTTTAATGGACAATGAAGACAGCAAAGAAGAAAGTTGTAGGTGGGATCGGTGTATTAGCGGATGGCTGCAGCAACACAACCAGGAGGACTTTGAGTTGGATAGCAGACGCGCTACCGTGAGTACGCAGCTTTCTTCCAAACATTTGATCGCTTGCCCGTCCGTGCGTGCCGCTATGTGCATGTCACATACGTAACTTTGGGGAAATATATGTGCTGTATGAACTTTGCGGAAGTGAACGGTACTTTGGGCTGTGGGATTGAGTGTGTTGTGCGGGCGTTTGATTTGTATTGGTGGGTTATATGGACGGGAGGGGGGAGGTGTTTGTTGTGCGGATTAATTTGTGGCATATTAAATATAAGCCTGGTTGTGTTGTGGCTAATAGAGTATATATATGTCTAGTGTTTTTTTACTGTTTTAGTCATTCCCAGCTGAATATCAGGTCCCACCCGCCTCTCACAGCATCTTCCCTATCTGAATCGCTTCCACTGCCCTCTAATCCTTCACTTTCACTTTCCTCATCCACAAATCTTTCATCCTCGCTCAAATTAATGGGGAAATCGTCGCTTTCTCGGTCCGAATCGCTCTCGCTGCTTGTGGCCATGATTGTAAACAATGTGCAGATGTGAGGAGCTCCACAACCTGTGACGTCACGCTACTTCCGGTACAGGCAAGGCTTTTTTATCAGCGACCAAAAGTTGCAAACTTTATCGTCGATGTTCTCTACTAAATCCTTTCAGCAAAAATATGGCAATATCTCAAAATGATCAAGTATGACACATAGAATGGACCTGCTATCCCCGTTTAAATAAGAAAATCTCATTTCAGTAGGCCTTTAATTTGGTCTCAAAATAATGCTTGCAATAATATCGTTTATGGGCAATAATTTGTAAGACAATGTACCGTCCTGCAAAATGTATGAACAGCTAAGACCTAGTTGGCAGCCTAAAGAAGAACAAAGTATTCCATGTTGGAACAAGGCTGTAACATAACATAACGAAGAACAACGTATTCCATTGTGGAACAAGGCTGTAACAACATACTGTGGAAAAAGTGAAGCGCTGTGAATACTTTCTGGATGCACTTTATACCAGTAGTTGAGTCATATCCACATTATAGTACAACCCTGCATAAACCGCTTACTACAACACTAGCGTGAAAACAGGAGTTCAGAACATTCAGAGATGACCCCACACCTTCAAAATAGACATGAATAAGTGATTGATTGGTGATCAGTATAATGTAGCAATACTGTCAATGTGTGGAATACATCTTCTAATACTAACATGAACTATCTCCTGCTGTGAGGAGGGTAGGACCACACACACACACACTGTTATTAGTGCATACACACACCACACGTACACACACTGTTGATATTAGTGCATACACACACACACTGTAGATATTAGTGCACGCACACACACACACTGTTGATATTAGTGCATACACACACACACACACACACACTGTTGATATTAGTGCATACACACCGTTGATATTGGTGCATACACACACATACGCACTGTTGATATTAGTGCATACACACTGTTAATATGAGTGCATACACACACACACACACACACTGTTGATATGAGTGCATACACGCTGTTGATATGAGTGCATACACACACACTGTTGATATGAGTGCATACACACACACACACACTCTGTTGATATGAGTGCATACACACACACACACACACACACACTGTTGATATGAGTGCATACACACACACCCACTGTTGATATGAGTGCATACACACACACCCACTGTTGATATGAGTGCATACACACTGTACCTCTGTGCTTTGAAAACATATGCATACTACAGTGGGTGGTTTTCCACAACTGTGTCTTAATCGGTGTGTGTGTTCTCCTCAGGTGCAAAAGGCAACCATACAGATACAAATAAAAGACCACACTGATTTGGCTAGAGGAAGACAAAAGTAGAAAGGCAGTAATCCTATATGGGAAGTGAAGGATGCTAATATGCAAATCCAAGATGTTTACTGACAAGTCCGTCCAATCCATTTCACAACCTCTGTATTCCTCGCCCCATTTGTCTTCTCATCCACTCAGCCCAGGAAAAACGCCTTTGTGAACAGATTCCTTCACAGCAAAAGTGAACGGAACATTATTCTCTTGGCTTTGGATGGCTCCAGATGTTGGGGCTTGGAAGGATCATCTGTTGCCTTTGTGAGGTTCAGGTAGCAGGCAGCAGTCTTCCCATTCTGAAGTCCATGTCTTCTACATTTACACTCAGCTTATTTGCCTCTTAACTCAAAACACTTAGACCTCTGCTATGGAAATCCATTTAATTGCTGCTTGCCTAGGGCTGTATCACAATATATTTGTTTTATATTTGTCGATATCGATAATAATTGATATTTTTTATGACCTCTGGAAAATATGGACCAGGAAAAAATATATTAAATGTAAACATTTTTATTCCAAATGGAACCTTTCTTTGATGATAATCTCTCAGCTTTCAAGGCAGAAACGAAAGGAAATGTCAACACAAGCATGGAAAACACTCACACAATCAAAGTAAAAACCACAATCTAAAATCACAACAAACACTTATCAATAACCTGTTCAATGGAGGTGCAAAAATTAGGACTGGGTAAGAAACATACTTGCCAACCCTCCCGTTTTTAGCGGGAAAATCCCGGTATTCAGCGCCTCTCCCGACAACCTCCCGGCAGAGATTTTCTCCCGACAAACTCCCGGTATTCAGCCGGAGCTGGAGGCCACGCCCCCTCCAGCTCAATGCGGACCTGAGTGGGGACAGCCGTTCTCACGTCCGCTTTCCCACAATATAAACAGCTTGCCTGCCCGATCACGTTATAACATCTACGGTTTTAGAGAGTAGAGTGCACAACAAGGAGAGAGAGTTCTTGGTTTCTTATGTGGGTTTATTGTTAGGCAGTTTCATTAACGTCCTCCCAGCGCGGTAACAACACACAACATTGACAACAATAGCAGTCATGTTTAGTCTACCGTAAAGCAGTTCGTCTGCCGTAAACAGCAATGTTGTGACACTCTTAAACAGGACAATACTGCCATCTACTGGATAGCCTGCAGAACACTGAAATTCAAGTATTTCTTTATATCTCTGTATAATAAAATAAATATATATAGCTAGAATTAACTGAAAGTCAAGTATTTCATACGTATATATATATATATATATATATATATACAGTATATATATATATATATATATATATATATATATATATATATATATATATATATATATATATATATATATATATGAAATACTTGATTTGGTGAATTCTAGCTGTAAATATACTCTCCTCTTAACCACGCCCTTAGCCACGCCCCCACCACGCCCCCCGCCCCGT